>NC_072734.1:108439540-108762159 GCF_026930045.1 Uloborus diversus | reverse complement strand
ATTTTTACTTTCTTTGAAGATAATCTATTCTCCAAGGGCGTTATCATTTTGAGAATGATATCATGTCATCAATCGACAAGTGTATTTTTTTAAATATTTGTTTTAATGTTTTTTTAAATGCTAGTGCTTTAGATATTCGTTTGAGAAATAGTAATATATTTGTAGATAATGCAGGAAAATGTAAAAGTTGGGAGGGGGGGCGGAAGAAAAGGAAAACAAATAAAATTCCTTCAATTTTGCTACATGTAAATAAATAATTATAAAATAAGTAGAAAAACTATAACCTAAACATTTATTATAATTATTTTGCAAATCATATTATGGGTATTTTCTGAACAAGACTTGATTTCTAAAAAAAAAATCAATGGAGGCTATCGGTTTTTGATTGACAACTTAAGCATGAGTAATGAACACAGTATTGCAGCATGTGCACACATTTCATATTCACTTTTCCCAAGAAAATGACAATTTTTAAACTTAAAAACATAACATACCCAAAACATGACATGATAAAGTTTGAATTGAAATGAAGAAAGAAAAGACAAATACAATCTCACAAATAAATGATGTAAAATACCCTAATCAAATATTTGCACTATAATACCGTAAAATCCCGAAAGTAACCCCCCCTATTTTCAAAACAAAACTTGTTAATTTCAGAAGGGGGGATTATAATCGAGATTTTTTTGAAAAATGAGCCAAAATAATTGTTTTTAGTAGAATTAATTTTAGAGTCAGAAAAGAAATAAGTAAATAAGAGTTAATATTAATGAAGAGTGAGAAATTAATTAATAAAAACCTGTCCTAATTTTCAAGTAGTAAAAAATTGCATGTGGGCGCCATCTTTTTCAAAAGAAAGGATTTTGTACCTTAGTTGGCGAAATCCCTATAATTTATCGCTTGAAAATTCATCATGTACTGAATGTAATAAGGTTACAGTAAAAGAAGCAAAATCTTAACGTTCTTGTTTCAGAATAAAAGCAAAAATCGCAATCACGGCCGCCAATTCGTTACGAAGATCGTAATTTCGAAAACTGAGCTTTGCAAAGTTCGCGAACGCAAACAGAGACAAATCTCTTATTTGATTTTGTGAAATATACATTTCTGATGATCATTAACTCGTTCAATTATTTTATTCTGCCTTTAAAAAAGGTTATTTTTAAGTTTCGCGCTACTTTTTAAGCAACGCATTTCCAAAATGGCGCCACGTTTTCAAAATGGCGTCGTGTTGAAGATTGTTCATTTTCACAAGTCAGAACAAAAACGCTCCTTCTAAAATAAATAAAAAGCAGTACAGTCAAATAAATTTCTGCTGTAATACTGTCAACAAAAAAAAAAAAAAAAACAGGCGCCCTTGCATCAAAAGGAGTCTAAACATTTTGGAAGGAATAAACCGTGGAGACCATTTTTTTCTTTTTTGTTCAAATCATTCTGTTTTCTTTCTTTCTTTTTTTTTTAGAAAAGAAAACCTGCACATGGGGGCGAAGGGGGGGGGAGAACTAAACCTCTGTAATTGCTTTTCAAGTAAAGCAGAAAATGTTATCCTTTTTTTTAGAGGGAGTGGAAAATGAAGATGATCAGATTTTTTTTCAGGTGAAAAAGGGGGGGGGGATATTCAGGATTTTAAAATAATTTCACTTTCCACAAAAAAAGGGGGGGGCTATAATCGATAGGGGGGTTACTTTCAGGATTTTACGGTATAGTTAAAATACCTTGTGATATAACTTACAAAAAACTCAAGCTTGTATTCTTTTTTGGATAGTCAGAATAGGGCAGAACCATTTTATCCAGTATTTTGCCCCTTCATGAGAAATTACATTTTTTCCGAAATTTCTAAAAAAGATAATCATTTTTTTTTTATAAATACTGTATGAGCTCACGTATAATTGGAGAAATTTACTGTAAAAATGGTTTAAAGCTGGAGGGCAACTTACACATGGGGCAAAATTTGCAAAAAAGAAAGAAAGAAACAACCAAAAAAAAAAAATCAAATTTTTTTTTTCAAGTTTGTGTTTTAGTTTTATTCCAACTAAATACTTAAGAAATGAATACTGGTGCACTATTGTGCATTTTTTTTTTTTTCAATTTATAGCCATAAATTAAAGTAGGTAAAGCTTTTCGCAGAATCTAGAGCTTAATGATTTCATTCAATGTAAAAGCAACAATTAAAACTTGTAATCGCCAAAACGAACAATTAACAAAAATCTCATTCACAACAAATAACTCTTAATATCATAATATATATTTTAAAAAAATAGCACATATCCACTCATAAACATATATTGTACATTTCATTTTCTTTCTTTTATCAAAAATTGCAGGGGAGTTGGGGGGAAAAATCCGTCAAGTATATTGCATAGATGTTTTCAATTATTTGTCAGTAGTCCCTGTCAGCAGACAAGAAATAGACCAGCAAATGCATCAGAAGCAAGCATTATTTCAGGGAAGAGAGGAAAACTGAATGCTAAAGTAAGAATGCTTGCTTCCTGTAAGTCAAATTACTTATTATCTGCTTTCATTGTGAAAAATCTTTGGATCACACTTTGTTCTAAAATACAGACAAAAGTTATCAGTTCCTCGTCAATGATCAACAATGGCCATACACATTTCAGTCCTTAGGTAATCAATTAAGGCAAATACTACTTTGTTCCTCAATGCAGCATTACCAGATATCATTGCAGCAAAATAAGCAACATCTGTCACATCAATTCCATCCATAATAATCTTAACTTTTTGCACAAGCCTGTCTCGTTTTTCAGGCTGCAATGTAGCAATAACATGAGCAGCAGGTAAAAATTTGTTGCGGGCAAGTACAGCAGCTGCACATCCACCCAAAGTACCACCTATTTAAAAACAAAACAAGTAAACATGCAATAAATTGCATTTTTTCACATAAAATTCTTGTACAGAAAATATTGCTGATGCCTAACATCTCCTATAATTAGATTCAGGTATGTGTGCATTAGGGTGGAACGAAAAAAACGAAGTTTTTATTTTCGAATCGCGGAAAAGTTGCGAAAGATCCGGCGATGCCTGTGGGAAAATTTCTCTTATCATGTTTCCTCAGTTACTTTCAGAAATAAAAAAAATTGAAATCGAATAATACCTTCAGATCCAGAACCAAGCCTAAAAAATCGAAAAAGTTGAGAATTTCAGGATTTTTCCGAATTTTTAACATTTTTGGATCAATGTACTTTTTCAGGCTACAGAACGGAGAAGTTACGTTTAGTGAAGACTTCAAAGTGAAAAAAAAAATCTTTTTGAAATAAAACAATATCTTCCGATCGCGCAACGAACCTACACGTTTGAAAAAATGTAAACTTTAAGCCCTTTTTTCAGCTTTTTTTTTTCTTTTAGTTTAACGATCTTCATAAGTTCGGTATAAAATACTAACAGAAGAACGTTTGTTTATAAAACAAATGTGATATTTTAGTACTAGAGCCTGCCTGTAAATTGTCCACATGGCCCTTTAATCCCGCGATACTCATATTTGTTTATGCCGCTTAGTACAGTGTATGCATCTAATACGCCCCATTAGCGAAATAAAGAACCGCAAAAATTTCACAGACGGTGCCATTCATGTTTACAGAACAATTCAAACCTGTCGATATTTACCTGAGAATCTAAAACAAGTTGTTTACTAGGGTGGAACGAAAAAAACAAAGTTTTTATTTTCGAATTGTAATAGTGCAGAAAAGTTACGATTGGTGAAGACTTACAAAACAAAACAAAAATTTTTAAATATCTTCCGATCCCGCAACGAGCCTAAAAATTTGAAAAAAAAATGGAAAATTTCATGTGTTCTTAGAGATTTTTTTAAAATGTTGCTCCAACGTTTCTTTTTAATACTCTAAGACGGAAAAGTTACGATGGTGAAGCCTTCAGAAATTTAAAAAAACATATTGAAATCAAATAATACCTTCTGATCCAGGAACGAGCATGAAAAGTAAAAATATTGAGAATTTCATTTTTTCTTAGTGATTAAAAATAAAATTGTTCTTGTTGTTTCTTTCCCCGGTGTTACAGGGAAAAGCCTTTAAAAAAACCCTATATTACACATAAACATTAATTTATTTCTTGACTTTTAAGGTATATTCGAAACAAGCAAAACTACCATTCTTTACAACAATGAAACATTTTCAAATAATAGAAAGTTATAATATATTTACCAAATTTACAATCCAGTATACAAGTCTTATTGTTTTAAGTGTTAGTTGTTGAAGCTAATTTATAATCAGATTTTTTGGAAAATTCGGGCATAATTGATCTGGATTTCAATGTTGCTCTTATGTAGCCATCTTTTGATTTAAATCCACACACTTTGAGTGAAGCTTCCGTCATTAGCTTCACACATCTTTCGACAGCTTGCGTATGGCAGAGGAATAGTTTTATATCCCAGTCGGGTATAGTGCCTGTTACAATAAAATTTTCAATGTCTTTGTTAGGAACTTTTCGAAGAAAAGGTGGAGAAGATAGCTTTGTCGTGTTCCAATTAATAATCTCTGTGTAACCTTCTGCTTCGAAATTTAGAGATGGAATGACAAAGTTTCTAATGCTTTTGCCTTTAGAAACAGATTCTCTGGCTTTTAAGACGTTTTTAAATGCTAGTTCTCTTATGTGTCCCCTTTCATTAAACACCATTGCCATTAATAAGTTTTCGGGATGCGCAAAGAAAGAGTTTCTTTCAATGACAGGGCAAACAACTTATTTTAGATTGTCAGGTAAGTATCGACAGATTTGAATTGTTCAGTAACCATGAATGGCATCGTCTGTGAAATTTTTGCGGTTCTTTATTTCGCTAATGGGGCGTATTAGATGCATACACTGTACTAAGCGGCATAAACAAATATAAGTATCGCGGGATTAAAGGGCCATGTGGACAATTTACAGGCAGGCTCAAGTACTGAAATATCACATTTGTTTTATAAACAAACGTTCTTCCATTAGTATTTCATACCGAACTTATGAGGATCGTTACACTAAAAGAAAAAAAAGGCTGAAAAAAGGGCTTAAAGTTTACATTTTTTCAAACATGTAGGTTCGTTGCGCAATCGGAAGATATTGTTTTATTTCAAAAAGATATTTTTTTTTTCACTTTGAAGTCTTCACTAAACGTAACTTCTCCGTTCTGTAGCCTGAAAAAGTACATTGATCCAAAAATGTTAAAAAATCCTGAAATTCTCAACTTTTTCGATTTTTTAGGCTTGGTTCTGGATCAGAAGGTATTATTCGATTTCAATTTTTTTTTTAAATTTCTGAAGGTTTCACCAATCGTAACTTTTCCATCTTAGAGCTTTAAAAAGAAACATAAAACAAAATTTTTGAAAACTCACTAAGAAAACACGAAATTTTCCATTTTTTCAAATATTCAGGCTCGTTGCGGGATCGGAAGATATTATCCGATTTTAAAAATCTTTGTTTTGTTTTGTAAGTCTTCACCAATCGCAACTTTTCCGCACTATTACGATTCGAAAATAAAAACTTTGTTTTTTTCGTTCCACCCTAGTGTGCATGCTTAAAATTTATCATTCAGTAAAACTCGGAGTTTCATTCGTTAAACTGAGACTAGAACAAGGAATGAACTTGTTTTCCAGAAAAAATTGGAAACATTTTATTTATTAGGGGCAGATACAGACTACCATTTTATGGGACGTCCTGCTGAAGAATATAGAGTTTTTTGTACAAAACTTTTCTAAAAGTGTTAACAAAAAGCACCAAATCAACCAGCAATAAGGCGCCTAAAAGGGCATAAACATTTCTGATTAATTTCATAAGCAATGAAAAGAAGTATTATTCCAAACATTTACTTTTAAAAAATAATGAATTGAGTTTTGTCCCATTGAAATATAACATATATGCTATATTTGCATGACCAATAATCTCAAAAACAAGACAGTTGCAAAAAATTAGGCCCCTACCATCATATTCGATATATGGATAATCTGTGCTTTAAATTTTTTTTTTCGGGAAAAAACAGTTTATACCGCCCCCTTTTAAGAACTCCCTTTCCCAAAGATTTGATTTCAAGCTGCCCCAGAAGAGTATTAAATAAAAAACTGCATTACCAATTGCTAATCCTATAGGACCAAGAGCTAATCCACCTACTACTGCCGCTCCACCAGTCAGGAGTCCACCTTTTAGAGATTCACTCAAGGTAACTTTCAATCTTTCTTCTTCTGCTACAGTACATAGCAGATCAATAATTTCAGAAGTGTTCACCGGCATCGCCCTATTCAAAACTGTTATAAAAGAACCTACATTGGGAAAGAAAAAAGTAAATCTATAAATTACTTATTAAATTAGCTTTCAGCAGCAACTTTATAACAAGTGCAATAACTTTTTAAAAATGTAAAACTTCAATGCCATTGGGAAAGAAAAAAGTAAATCTATAAATTACTTATTAAATTAGCTTTCAGCAGCAACTTTATAACAAGTGCAATAACTTTTTAAAAATGTAAAACTTCAATGCCCCAAAGCAAAACACTCCTGAATTTACGACGTACCTTGCAGAACAGATGCCTGAGCTGCAGAACACCTTCAAATCCCCAAAATCTTCTCCCCCAAAAAAAGCCCTTCAAATGTGAGAGGAAAACTTAAGACACAGTTTTTGCAGATTTTCTACAAATATCTTCCAACTCAAGATTCAATTTTGCAGAAGTTGTGCACAATTTCTGCAGATTACTTAAAATTAGAAGAAAATCTAAAATTCTCGCAAATTACGCTAATTCATGCGGAAAGCTCGCACAAAATGTCAAATTTGATACGTCATTTGCAGAACTTTGGATTTACTTCAAACTTAAAAATATGCAGATTTTCTGCAAAATTGAGATATTTGCAGAAATTCTACCAGTTTTTGCAGAAAATCATCTTTGACTGCATGCACCTGCTTTATGCCCTGAAGCACCCTACAGGGATGAGATTTTTCAGTCTTTTGCCAGAATTCAAGCTTTCTTATGTTTGTTTGTTTTTATTAAAGTTTTACTCCTTGTTTTAGTTTTTCAGGTTTCATGGGGATCTTATATTTCTAATAAATCTGAAAAGATTCTAGTTTTTCTAGCATGTTGGGTTTCCCATTTCTTTATTATTCCCAATCGATCTTCATGCACTGCAATTTCAGGTATAAAAGAATGTTTTGGATACATGCCAACATTGAAACACGTCCACCCCTGGTCTTGTTTGATATTTCAATCCTTTTGCATCATGAAAATCTTTCAATAACTTAGAAAGCTTTCAGGTGTTTTATTATATGCTACCGTAACTCAACTCATCTTATTTATTTAGTAATTTAGTTATTCATTAACATTGTTTTAATTGCTTTCTTGCCATGTAAAATTAACCGAAAAAAGTCTTTGAGACTCAAGTTCGGTTATTTCTATCATTTTAAGAAAACATATTAAATGTTTTTGGAGAATCTCAATTAGTAAGATTTTGCAACTTGTTAAAAAGTCTTTGGGATTTTATAGTTTTCATGATCAACTATAATTTTATAACATCAGAGATCTTTAATTCATCTTTTGGTTGAAAGCTGTGTTGTTTCACAGAACTGCATAGCAAACAGTCAGCTTTTGTGCACACACCTAATTAGTCAACTCATAAAGCAATAACGGAACGCAAACCAAGTGGCAAACAACGAAAGCCTTCATTCAAGCCAATGGATTTCACAGGAATAGCACTTCTTTCCTGAATTAACCTTTTAAATGCCAACGCTCCCAAAGGGGAACATAAAAAAATGTATTTATAATAATGTTTCGCATATGAAGATAAAAACCAAAGATAACAAAAATATACTTGGTTGTTTAAAGAAAAAGTATTTTTCCTTTTTTATTAATAAGCAGTACCCACACGGGGATGCCCGTGCTAAGAATTCAAAGGGAGTACATCCGAAAAAAAAATAATCAAGCCCCCCCCCCCCATGTGATGTTTTTTCTGGATTAAATTGAGTACACACCTTTTCAAAAAAACATATTAAAAGTTTTTTTGGAATTTAAAACTATTCGCTAAAGCATTAAATTAGATATTTACAGTTGCTTTAAAAATCTTTCGCGAGTGAAACGGTTTCTTCTGCAGTTTAAAATGTTTAACTTAATAAACAAAAAAGACACCAAATAGTAGTGTAAAATAACTCTGCACCTCTAATATTGTTTATCGCCTAACTCTCCGAGCAACCACGCCACCCCGTACCGATGCCTGTGCTAAAACAGTCTGCAGTCAGCTGGAAGAAGGGCAAGGAAAATCTTTGGATGCTAAAAACATATAATTTTTGAGGTAAAAGATTTTAATTCCTAAACATCGATGAAAACAGAATCTGGGCCTCAAATTGGAGAAAACACTTTACTATTTTTAGTATTTCATGGTTTGCGTAATTGTTTTGGAGATTTTACTAAAAACAAGGAGACTCGCTTTTCATAGCAGACGAAGACTTTAACACTTAGTGTTAAATAGCTAGAATTTGTTTCTCAGGACTTCTGCCCAAGATGGCAGCAAGATGGCTCTTAGCAGACAAAAACTGTAGCACAAAGCGTTAAGTTCCGCCGCAAACACGTTTTTCAAAAGTTTCTAAGCATCATTTAAAACTCAATCTCAGCTTTAATTTGAAGGAAACAATTTATCTTTCCGTCTTTCATCGTTCGAGTAATTATTTTGAAAGGTTTTACCGAAAATGGTTAGAGTAATTGCATTTATTGCTGACGAATCCCATACAGCACGGCTTCCCAAATTGTGGTCCGCAGATCACAGACCGCACACCCCAAAACAGGGGTCCGCCATAAGTTTTGGGGAAAAAATGTTTTAAACATGTGAAATAACGTTTTAAGAATGCTCTTATATTTGAAAAAAAAATTTTTCACCTCCAAGTTTGGAGTTATACTTTGAACTGCACATGAAATGCTGCAGATCATGCAGCCACCACACTGCAAATTCCTACATTGGATTTGTTCCCACATTGGAAACACGTTTGAAAGACTTTCAATTAGAAAAAGCGTCCTGAATTTGCTCCGTTAAAAAGAAAGTGAAAACATTGCTTTCTTTCTTACAAATATAACTTGCACCTACACTATATGACCAAAAGTATTGGTACACTTTCAAAAATTCATTTTTACTGCTTTTTGGAGAAATAACAGACCAACTGCTTTGTAACTTTTTTCACATAAAAGGTATGCTCCAGCTGTCATTTTCCAATAAAAGTTACACCACCCTTGCCTATTGGGGATAAGTAACAAATTGAGGAAAACAAAAATGTTTTTTGATTATCATTCTTCCTAAATAGCTGAAAATAAGCTGTAAATTTTAGAAATTAGTTAACTTACTATGCACAATTATCTTGCATACTTTCGAGAAAATATCACTGATATTCACTAAGATATAAGCATTTCTTACAAAACTACTAATTTTATTTGAAGGTTTTAGGCTCATAATAAGGCAAGTTTTCCCATCAAAGCTAACCAAACTTCCAGAAAACTTGACAGCATACAAGAGAAGTAGGTATAATAATAAAATTTGAAACTAAAATGTTGAAAATTTGATAAAATATGGACATTTAAAGTAATTTAATTTTTTACTGTGCATGCGTGAAAGAGAGCAATTTATAACTTTTATAATCTAAAACACAACAAGAATCAACTGAAAATAAAATTCTAATTCAATATATAATGTCACATTTCAATTTTAAGAAATCAGAAAAAATGAGCCTTTTTTTTTGCTATATAACCTAAAATGTTGAAAATAGGCAAAAATTGACCCATTTTACCCCACCTGAAACTAAATAAATAAATATTCTTTAGTTTTTATTCATTAAACTATTTACCATTTGAAATCCATTTGAATGTGACCAATAGTATCAATTATTTTTGAAAAAATACAAAATTATAGACAAGAGCGTAAAACGTAATCCATTGAATGTCCAAGTGAAAAACTTCATGTAAGGTGGCAATGTTTCTAAATGGGAACATGCTCAAAAAGGAGATTTTAAAAAATGGCCGAAACTTTTTACTTTCATTATTTAAATGGATTGATTCCTTTTAATCATATTTTCACGAAGTAACTCCTCTTTTTATATCTGGATCATAAGAACTGCATTTAAAAGCTTGATAGGAATCGGCAAAAACTTCATGAGTTAAAAACTTTTCATAAACAGCTATGTCATTAGTGTTAAATGCATCAGCATAAGATTTTCAGTAAGCAACAAGAATTAATACAGGGTAACAATTTTTGAGAATTTTTTTTTTATAAATATTGACCGATATTGAACCCTGGGTAAATGTACAAAAGAATGCTTTCATGGTAAGTCAATGTACAACACTTCTCGGTTCGAATATGATTCTTCACTGCAGTAGAAATATAGTGCCTAGAAAGAGTATTGTGCCGATCGAAAGATAAAAGGTGAGGTGAAATGTGAGGAAAATCCAGATGGCGCTATGCTCCTCAATCAGACTCATTTTAAATCAGCAATTGCATGCTAATTTTGCAGTTTAAAAGCCCTGTTTTTCGGATTGAACTTTTTTCAGAGCAAAAGACAAATTCTCTAATAAGTTCTATTTGTTACACGGGTGTTCATTTATTTTTCGAAGCCATACAAAATTCCCTAATCCTAATTCATCTTCAATGAAAATAGTAGACTATAAGCATTTAATAACTGCATGTCTTTTATTTGAAATAAAACTGCTTCTAAATTCTTGAAGCTAATTAAAATTAGCAGGGCTTCCCAATCTGAGCCAAGGTTGCTTGAAAACGTACCGACTGACCTATTTTTTCTTTAATTTTCAAGGACTTTCCTTACATTAAAAAAATTAATAGGACCACTTACTTCAATCACATACCTATAAACTGCATACCATTTTGCAAATAACTGCAATTGGCAAACAGCTGGCTTGATTATTTGTTGAATTTTCGGTAATACTTATCAACGACAAACTGCTAATTTGCTTATTTTTATAATATGCTTTAGAACCTGTCAGCAAACAGTTTTGTTGTCGATAATTATCGAAATAGAAGTAGTTTTTGAATCTGTCAAATCACTGTTATCACTGTCAAAAAAAAGTATTTATTTATTTTTACCTGTTATCTCATATGTAAAATAGCGAAAGAAATGTATCCCTAAAAACTAAAAACAAATGGAGAACCTCCTCATCCCTCTCCTTTGTCTAGCATTGCTTATGATAGCTTTAAAATGTTCTTTTAAAAGGAAGCACAGCTTCTGAATCTCCCTACCCCTAACATTGATTTGTAAATTGTCTCCTACTTCAATAATGATCTTTTTATCATCGATATTATTTTCCACATTATTTTCATTACATACAAAAACTACAACATTTGGAGATTTTTTGAATTTCATACAAACCCAATATTTGTTAAGCAAATTGATATGAATAATTTCATTTATAATAGATTTGTACATGGTTATTTCAGTTTCATCTGCGGAGAAAGATCAAGTTTTATTTTTTTTCAAACAGGGAGATTATTTTTCTTAACTGCATATTTCCTGATGGACCTTTTCTTTGGTAATTTTTTAGTTAAGTACATTGGCAGATTTGGGGAAATTGTCGGAATTGCCTCATCTTTTAAAAAAGGTTTTTCCCGAGGCACAAAAACTTCCGCACCATTTATAGTATGCTTAAAATGCATTTCAATAAAATGTTTTTTGAAATGCAGAACATAAACTGAGCAATATTTATTTAAAACTTTATCTTACCTGGGAATTAAAGAGTTCCACTTCTTTAGTTTTTCTTCATCTGCTGGAGCTTTAAAAAGCGAAACTTTTTCCTTGCATGTTCTGTACCCACTTTTGCACCCTGGTACGAAACAAGATGAAGCTTTATTTCTTCAAATGTTCAACTTTGATGCCTCCATTAAAAGCCTTAAACGCTGTTTTATGAAATATTCACGAAATATGGTGAAAAAGATAATTGCGAAACTAATGTAAACACCACGAAATCTAGCGTCCTCCCTAACCGCACTGCCCTCTAGCGGTTTTCCTAAAATTTATCTTCAAGAATCGCAGGGAAAAAGCGCCGGTCGGCACACTATTCTTTCTAGGCACTATAGTGGAAATAATCCTCATGTCATGAGATTGATAATTTTACTAACTTGCTAAAATTTTCAAAAAGAATACTTTTAAGTTTTCATCTAGTACTTATATTGAAAATTAATCAATAAAATTACCTGAAAAGGGACACCCCATTATGCAGGGGCACCCCTCTCTAAGGGCAAGGGTAACCCCCCCCCCCCCAAATAAAACCCGTTCCATAAAAAGGGAGACCTTCAAGGGCTCAGTGTGCGCCATGAGCCCCCCCCCCCCCCCAAGGTGAACACCCTTGCATTATGTTAAGAAATACTAAGTTATAACCAACCATTAAAATTAAAAATAACACAATGAATCAAGATGAAATAAATTCATGATAAGTAGTCGATAAAAACTTACCAGGGAGTTCAACTCTTCTTCCAAACATCTGTAGTTTCAGTTGCTTTCAAGATCATCAATAAATTGTAAAACACAACCCATGTTACACTGAAAATGTATATATAATATTATCGATGGTAAAATAGTATCCACATTTGAAGAATACAAAGCAAAATAACATTATGTAATGAACTTAAAATATTTTAAGAGTTTTCCTCCCAAAACATTTTAGTGTGTATTTCCAATACATATTTTATTTTAAATTACTGATCAATAATGAAAAGACGAGGAAAGATATTTAGTGAAATAAGAGTAAATGCAAAAAATGAAAATTTTATCTATGAGAGTTTCTATTTTCAACTGTAGCTTACATTATTTTTATATACCCCACATGGTTATACCCCCCTGATAATACTTCATATAACACACCTGGTGATGTACCCAGTGGGTAGGTAACTATTTTTTGGGCATTTACCAGGGTATTTACCCAAGGCCTGGGTAAATACCCAAAACTGGGTATTTTACAAAAAAATGCAAAATATGAATGGGAAATTTAAAAAAAAAATCTAAATATGAAAAAACTGGTAAAACTGATACATACATATGTATTACACAGTTTATAATATCTTTTAATGAAAGACTTGATGAAATTATGAAAGAAACATATTGTGAACCAAAACATCTTCCTTTTCAATGTTTTTTTTTTTTTTTGTAACTAGTTAAGCTTTTTACTTTTTTGTAGAATAGCTTTTTATATCTGAAATTTGACTATCAACATTGATTAGGCATATCCAACACATTTTATGTGAATGTCATATTAGATTGCTAAGTTGTTTCACATAATAATTCTTTAAATATGTGATCAAAATACAATTTTTGGGCAAAAATTTATTGTTTTGTATATGGTTGATTTTACAATGTATACTTGCCAACCTCCGAAGAAAATAAAAACAGGAGAATACACTAGAGGTATATAGGTGATTCACTAGCAACATATCTTCACAACAGAACTATTAAATTATGCTTTTAAATAACATGAATTTAAAGTGAAATGGGGATTTTTTGTAGATGTAAATTAATTGGTAGCAGCAAGAAAAACATACTGCAAAGGAAAAAACAAATAACAAGGAGTGAATTTGCTTAACGTTTTTTACATTCCCCAGTCTCTTCCAAAAAAGTAGCCAAAAAAATTAATTACTAAAATCCAAAAAAAAAAAATAAAAAAATCAATATGTAGAGAGAATAAAATATAAAATAAGTACTAGGTATAGGGTAGTACATGTTAAAATAACTTCAAACTTTCAAAATAATTGACATATTTTCAAGATGCAAAAAGATTGAAATCTGCTGAAATTTTCTGCAAAGCATGTGCTTCGTTGAACATGCAATATGGAAAGCTTTCAATTTTGATTAAATGGGTTCCTAATTGGAAAAATTATTATTCCCTGACATTGGTAGGCAAGAAAAGGGCGTCTATTGAGAAGAAATTAAAACTTCAATTATTGATGTAAAAAACTGCAAAAAGGGGAGAAAAAAATAAAAAACGGAAAATCAGGAGGTGGAAGCAAAAATCAGGAGTCTCCTGTTAAAAACAGTAGAGTTGGCAAGTATGCAATGTGTATTCCAAAAGTAATGAAATGGTTTTTTCCAGGCCACTTTTATTGTACCGAGTATAATAGAACTACTTGGTTTAGGTGAGGGGTCCCTAAGGTTTTCCTGAAAACCAGTCTCAACGTTCTCCAAGCTGTGGAAGTAGCCGGACGTAAGTTAATGTTAACCTCTGCTCATCGACCGTGTCATGAGAGAAATGGTACGCGATTAGGTTTTGTTGCTTAATATAGGTGAAAATTAGCCGTCGCCACTCGCCACGTGGCGATTAAAGTTGTAAAAGTGGCGATTAAAAATATTGTTATCGGTCGCCATCCCTGCCGAGTCAATCTCTACTAGGATTTCCAATGTATAATCACTTTTCCCCCCTGTTCAAAGCTTCCTTGCTTCTCCAAAGAAGCATTTCGTTTCCCCACTTCTTTTCCCCACCGCAACAGGGAGAAATTTAGCTGCAAGTGTGAACCGTCATTACTCATTAGCACTCTGCACTTTGAACCATGGGCGGATTTATGGGGGGTCAGAGGGGGGCAATGCTCCCCCAGTTTTGGGAGGACTTTGTGTAGTAACAACACAGCTTCCAAAAACTTTAAAAAAATTTTTTTTTTCGTTTTTGAATAGTTTAGAAGAGCATGGGTGGATTTATGGGGGGGGGGGGTCGGCAAAGGGGACAATGCCCCCCAGTTTTGGGAGGAGTTTATATAGTAACAACTTATCTTCCAAAATCTTATAACAAAAAAAATCATGATTTTTCCTTTTTTGAATAGGAAATTAAAGTTTATTTTTTCTTTTGAACTTAAAATAACCGTTTCTTACAAAGTTTGAACAATACTGTACAACTGTATAATCTGCTACTCAATTTCAGACTGGAAAGTGCAAATTATTGATAGGTTCTAAAATCCCTGAAAAGAATTGGCACACTATAGCCTACAAGGGCTTTTGAGCCAAAAACCCAATCTAACCAACCAAACCTTGAAAATAATTAGACATGTCTTTGAAACTCTTAAGCAAAGTGTGCTTCATTTTTTTTCTTATCAAGTGTATAATTAAGAATTGTTCAAATGGGTAGTATGTTACTCTCTTGATACCTATTCTCTAAATCTGTGCACCATTTCTTTTAAAGTATTAACTTGCATCACAAAGCACTTTTAAAGCGTAAAACTTAAAAAAAAATTATTTGCCTATTATTTCCAATAAACCCTTATAAAACTTCAAAATGCAGAATTTTATATCCATTTTAGATAATTTCCTCCGGGGGAGTAACCCCCGGGCCCCCCTGAAACTGGAGATATTCTATATCCCACTTAAAAGGGAGCACTGCGTCACTCTCTTAATACCAGCCCCCTCTCTTTTAAGGTCAATTTAAAAAGGACAGCATGATTACACACAGTAATAAGAGCGACACATAAAAAAAGTAAAGAATGGCCTTACGCATCACAGAAAACAGACAAAAACATGGGAGGGGGAGGGCAATTTAAAATGTTGCTCCAAAAAAAAAAAAAAAAAAATCCTGCCCCCCCAGGAACTCAGTCCTAAATCCGCCTATGCTTTGAACTCTGACACGTGCCCCCTGCCTTGCGATGGCTGCTCAGCGATCACGCGGTGGAAAGCGCAAAATTGAAGATGAGTCGCCTAAAATTACATCATTTTTTGTGAAAAGGTAAGTGATCAATTTTTTTGCGTTAGATTTATTTATTTATTTCTTGTTTGTTGGAATTTAGACTTGGTACGCATTTTATGTTTTGCAGAGTAGAGTTATTTTACATTACTGAGATCGTTTCTTAAAAAAAAATGTTTCAAAAAGAAATGCAAAATATTATTTTTGTTCCGAAATAAAAAGCAGCAAGGAACAATTTGTTTGAGGAAAAAAAACGAAAATCGTTTTTTCGATAAGCGATGGCGCTTTACGAAAATTGAAAATTTCGATCGCAGAAAAGGACGATTCTCATACGCTATAAATAAGTGAATTATGTAGTTTTGATTTCCATTCTGTTCGTATGATTTATTTATCTGCCAAACATGCTTATTTTTGAGTTTGGCACAAATTTTAAAAGCAACTGCATTTTAAAATGGCGGCACAGAAAAGAATGTTTACTCTTGCAAAACATCGTGCGCTAGTAAGCACGTTTTTCCGGATATCGATTTTTTTGCACACCAATTTTTTTTTTAATTTTTATTTGATTTTTTAAAATCAATCTCAGTAAAAGTATTCTTTTTGGTGTGCTCAATGAAAATTAAAATATAAAAAATCGGAGATGAGTTGCATCGACGTACGATCGATCTGCGGATGTCGCTTTTCATACGATGCATTATCATACGATTTGCCGAGCGATACAATAAATAAATTGTATTTATACTGAAAATAACTTGGTATTTTTAATCAATATGCTTTGTACTGCTCACTAATTGGAAAATAAAAAGATAAATTGTAAGCGGAAAGTGGATGGTGTGCATGCTAAAGCTTGCTGCTCAAATATAGCAAAACGAAAATATTTCGCATTTCACGTGACATCGATGAAACTGAAAAAGCTGTAAATACTATATTAATAGTAAAAACCGTTTTATAATAAATTTAATCATTTAAAATAAAAAAAAATACAATTGAGGTTTTTTTTTCATAAATTGATTGTATTTGGGAATAATTTCGAAAAGTTTTTTTTTTTTTGATGCAAAATTTCGCAGGTAAGTAAGATGTTTCAAATTCATAGGTGATATAGTTGCATAAAAATAAATAAATGTTTGCCGATGAAGAAGTAAATATTAATTTTTTTGCAGATAAATTTAGCAAATTTTAATTTATTTTTTCTTTAAAACAATGCATAGTTAAAATTTAAACAAAATTTCTTAAACATTTAATTTATGAAATGTAATAATTTTTAATCCCTTGATGTTTGAAAGATCAGAGCCTACCCTAGGCCTAAATTAAAATTTTTGAGACGGGAAATTCTAAATTTATGGAATGATAAAATTTGAGTCTGAAGCACAAATGCAACTGTAAACCAGTTTTCATGGTGAAATGCAAGTGAAACGTAAATTTTGCATTTCAAATTTCATATCAAATGCAGTAGGAAATTTGAAAACCTTTCATTTTTTTCTGGTTTTTGGGTTTAGTACACCACATATGTTTTCCTGTAAGACAGGGGTGCTCATCCCCCCCCCCCAAGCTCAATGGCGCAAATTCCCCTCCAAAAAATTTCTAAACCCTCTTGTCCTTTTTATTTTCAGCCCACTTTTTTATTTTATTTGTTTATTTTTAAATATTTTTATTTACTTTTTTTATATTTTTATTTATTTATTTATTTTTTAAATATATTTTGCTTATTTATTTAGTTTTATTTTTTTAAAAATATTATTTATTTATTTATTTATTTTTAATTATTATTGTATTATTTATTAGAATAGTTCTGTGCTACGCGAATGAAATACACAGAAAAAAAATAAATAATAATAAATAAATAAATAAAATTATAGCATTAAACAAATAATTTTTATAAAAAATAAAAAAAAATAATTTAAAAAAAAAATTCCCCCCAAAATTGTTGATGGCACAACGTGCGCCATAATCCCCCCCCCCCCCTGTGGGCACCCCTGCTGTAAGATAATATAAACTTGATTTTTTAGCAATCTTTGAAATAATGTTGGGAAGCTGTTCGTATTTGAATGGTTTTGATTAAATTTGCACTTTAATAAATCTCACAGATTGACACAGATTAGCTTTTAGTGCAAATGATTTATAATTTTAGACTTTTTTTTATTTATTTATTTATTTTATGAAGCATTTGCATGATAAAATAGGGTGAGGTTTCATAATCAGTAGTATATTTCCACTGAAAAGAAAAAAGAACAACTTCAAAACTTCAGTTGAAAATTGCTTTAAAAAGTAAAAAATAATTTTATTCTAATATCATCCATACTACTTCTACACATAATTTTTAAAGTCTGCACATAAACCATAAATAAAATGATGTTTAACCATCTTTCAACAATATTTTTCAAAAAGAAAAATTGCATTCAAAATATAAACACAGCATTTATACATTAAAGAACTCCTCCTCTCGTCCCCCCGAATGGTAACAGAACTAATTGTTTACTTTTTAGAGAAATTTTCAGCTGAAGCTTTGAAGTCTTTTTTTTTTCCCAAAAATATTTTCACACATAATACAGATTATTAAACCTTTTTTTTATTAACCATAGGGTTTTTTTTTGTCCTAATGTAGGAGTCTTGTGACAACTGCTGCTTCTAATAAGCCACCAGCTGTATCAGAATCTGATGCTAATGATGCCCTTTCCACTGATGCTTGTGGTAGTCTAGATTCTCAGAGTCTCTCCTCTGCTGCTAATGATGATGCCCGCTCAGCTGACTTTTATAGTAAAACTGACCCTAGTCTGGATTCTGAGCCCGTAGTTGTCTCTATTGATAATGATGCCTGCTCAGCTGACTTTTATAATTATACTGACTCTAGTCTGCATTCTAAGCCAGTAGTTGTCTCTATTGCTAATAATGTCCGCTCAGTTGACTTATGTGGTTATACTGACTCTAGTCTGGATTCTGAGCCAATAGTACACCAGATTGATAGCATTTATCATCACCCTACCACCTCCAAGCCCAAGGGCACTGTATCATCAGAAAGGAAAAGATATTTCCGAGAGGAATGGAAAGTAGTGAAAGATGATGAGGAAGCAACTAAAGATAGACTACGTAATTTAGTGATAGATTCATCAGATCCGTGGGCTATGGGGTGCAAAGTGTGTACCCAATGGGCCCCTACAATTGGTCCTAAATTCTGTACAAATTTTGTTAAGAACTGTTTGCCATTCAAACCACCTCGTCCAAAGAAAGAGACTGTAAACAGTCATTTCTCCAGTGCTGCTCATGCTAAGTGTTTAGAAAAAGCTAATAATGTAATTGAAAAATCATCCACAGAACCTTCTATTTACCAACAATTAATTCAGATAGATGAACATACCCTAAAAAAGATGACCTGCTTGATGAGAATTGTTTTTTATTTTGCTATGAAAGATAGGCCTGCAGTTGAATTTTCTTCTGAATGTGCAATGTAAAAGTTAAATGGTGTGGATTTGGGTACCACATACCACAATAGAATATCTTTTACCGTGCTTTTGCAATATGTTGCTAAATCTTTACAGAATAATGTTATCAAAGCATTGAACCAAGCAAAATATCTAGCGGTTATGACAGATGGCAGCAGCACGAAGAAAAGTACCGAATATGAAGCCATTATTGTTCGCCATGTCGATAGTGATGCAAAAATTACGAATTCTTTTGTAGGTTTGTGTGAAGTAGAAAATGGAGATGCTATCGGCTTGTGTAACATAATTTCGAAACGTCTTCAGGAGGCTGGCATACTGGAGTGGGAAAAAAAACTCGTCTGCTTAACAGTGGATGGAGCCTCTGTAAATGTTGGGAAGCACAATGGTTTGGTGAAATTAATGGATTCTCCTGTACATATTCATTGTTTTAACCATGTATTGGACTTGTGTTTAAAGGACGCTGTTAAAGGCAATGTAGCTGCCAACAAAGCTATGACTCTTCTAAAGACTATTAGTAGTTTTTACCGAACAAGTCCCAAGTTAACTAGGGAGCTATTCCGTGCTGGTAAAGCCTTGAACTTAAATCTTTTGAGTTTTAAAGCAGTGTGCGAAACAAGGTGGAGTGATTCTTTGGCAAGCTGCACATCAGCAGTTTTAAGAAATTATGCTGCTGTTGTTCAGCATTTAATTGACATTACCTCTCAACATACTCTCAGCAAGTATACAAGTAATGTTAAAGCCACTGCAAAGGGATTGCTATGTGAACTCACAACATATGAAGTTGTAGAGTTCTTTCATAGCTTTTCAGATTTCATCTCTGTATTTGCTCAAACCTCTAAATACTTAGAAAAAGCAGACATAAATATTTTTGATGCAACAGAGTGTATCAAAACACTTAAAATAAGTCTAGTTGACTTTGGTTCCTTTGGAGAGTTAAAGGCAAGTACACAAAAGAACTTACTCACATTTTTAACTAGTGTTGACGACACGGAAATGATGTTCAAAAACATTGAATTGAAAAGACAAAAGGGGAAAAGGCTTCATCAGACCGAGGACAGCTTTAAAGAACTGTGCCTAAAAGCATCCTCATCTATCGAAAGACGTTTCTCTGAAACTAATGAAGAATCGGTAATTGTTCGGAACTGCACGAATCTTAAACACAGTTTATTTTCCAGCAAAAATTTCCAGTGACTTTGGAGAAATTGAAGTACGTGATTTTTCAAATTTATTTAATATTCCTATTGACAGAGCATTGCTAGAGTGGAGAGAGTTGAGGAACATCATGTCGGAACATTTCAGACCAGAAATTACGTTATGTGAATTATTAGTCAAGTTGAAAACAGAAGCATTTAAAAATTTGCACTATCTATCAGAAATCTTAGAAATTATTTTGACCATTCCTGCCAGTAATGCAGAAGTAGAACGAGTTTGGAGCAGTGTAAGCCATACTTTAGAGGACAGAGCATTATCGATGGGTCAAAAAACCCTTGAATACAGACTTCAAATCAAAAGGTCAAAAGTATCGCTTGATAATTTTGATCCTACCAATGCTGTGAAATTATGGTGGTCAGACACCGTCAGAAGCAGACGGCCCAACTTTACAAAATAAGTACACCTAATCATTTCTTTTAAAAATTAAATTGTCCTGTATCCTAAATCATGCTTTTAAAAGAAATTAACAAGTACTTTTCATATTTTGTAATTTTTTAAAACATTAGTAAAATCAATTTAATACAAATCAAATTTAAAAATGTTTTTGTTTAAAGCATTTTCAATATAAGTAATTGAAATTTATCATTATGTAATAATATTGTATATAATGTGCTAAAAATAAACAATTAACATCCAGTTTCCTGTTTTTAGCATTATTACGTATTCTCCTTTTTAATTTTCATTTTTGTCAACTAAAAATTATCAATACAAACTGTGTTCTTTTAGTCAAAAAAACAAACATATATATAGATAGATATGCTTTTTATAAAATATAAAATATTATGTATAGAGTATGAAACTTAGTCTTAATCTTATTTGTGACACAAATTAATTAAAAATAGCTATTTATTATTTAGGTTTTGGTGGAACAATTACTTAGATTTTTTTTATGTTGAGTTGATTATAATAATCACATTGTACCTCATCATTAAACTCAAAGCTGAAATTCTAATTCAATTAAATTTTGAATATTATTTTTATTCTAGCAAATTTTGCATTTCCTCTTTTTAACTTTTCCTTTAAGCACATGCTAATAATTGACGTCGACAATGTTTTAATTTAATTTTTATTTGAAATACACTAAAATTTTGCAAATGGGGGGGGGGGGAGAGTGGATGATGAAATTGTAATGCTGATGAACATTTTCAGTCATCAATCTTATTCAACAATTACTAGTTAATAATACTCTAGTACTATAAGTATGAATAATTAAATTTTATATGTTTTGGAAACCATAGATTCATTTAAATCAAGTTTATAATGCGTGAATGTTCAAAAAAATTCATTCTTTCTTAAAATTTCATACAAAAAGAAACATGTGCAAGATTTTAATGTCTGTTTCCGCCTGGTTACAAATTAAATGCATTTTGCATATATCTTCTGGGATATGCTCATGAATAGTTGGCAGGTTATAGATTTAGAGAGAAAAATGTTGAATGTTTTGTGATGATAGTTTTTTTTCGTTATAGTTGCCATTTTAAAATGTGGCTATTAACTGGAAAAAAGTGGCCACTAATAAAATTGAGTCTACCGGCCACTGGCTACTAACCAAATTTCCCAGTTTTCACCTATATTGCTTAACCAACAAAATCTCTCGAGGAGACTAACAAAATGATTTGTGAGGCTTACGGGGACTCTTCTCTGTCCTATTCACAAGTTTTGAGGTGGTTAAAGACCTCTAAAGAGGGCCGAGAAGAGGTTCAAGATGAACAATGCTCTGGGCAGCCATCAACTAGCAAAACCGACAACAATTTGACTCGTGTACCTCAATTGCTGGACTTTTACCCTTGATTGACCATCAAGATGGTTGCAAATGAGCTGAACATGTCGTCTACTGCGTTTAGCGATGAGAAAAGTGTGAGGCAAGTTCTTGCCGAAGCACCTTGCCATAATGTGCTGCGAATCCGCGAGTTCTTGGCTAAACACCCGGTGAAAACGCTGTCCCGGCCCCCTATAGTCCTTACGTTGCCCCGGAAGACTTTTTTTTGTTCCCTCGGATTAAGGCAGGACTAAAATGAACCCATTTTTCATCCCTAGAAGAGATCCAATCAGCTGTGACGAAGACCTTTAGGGGAGGCCCCCAAAAATGCCTTTCAGGCGGCACTTACCAGTCATGGCAGAGAAGATAGAAGAAATGTGCGGAAGCCCAAGGACATTACTTTGAAGAATTTTAAGTGTTTTGTGCAAATCTAGTCAATAAATTACTTAAAAAAAATAATTGCATTACTTTTGGAATAGACCTTATATATACATAGTGGAATACATACAGAAAAGTATTTTAGTTGAATATAAATTGTTGAAATAAATACCCCTGGGTATTTTACATCACTAAACACACCAAATATATTTTATTATGGGTTAGCGTGCCATTTTGAAATAAAAACGCTTTCAGAAAATTATTTAAATTAGTTAAAACATAGTAGACTGAAGTGTCATATATATATATACTAGTGGTACCCGCACGGCTTTGCTCTTAATAGAAAATTAAAAGGTCTTTTGGTTCGCCTGTATATTTACAAATAATGAATGGTGAAATTTCTCGCCAATTGGCTTGTGCCCATGTTACAGTTCCACGTTATGATAATTTCGTAATTTACTCGTCAATCTTATGATATTTTTGTTCTTAAAATTGGATTGGAAAAAGAACCACATCGAATTTTCGAAAAATTGCTTCGAGGTGCACACCCCCATGGTACAAACTAACTTCATGCCAAGTTTCATGAAAATCGGCCGAATGGTCTAGGTGCTATGCGCGTCACAGAGACCCTGACAGACAGAGGGACATTCAGCTGTATTATTAGTAAAGATAAAGATATATATATACAGTGGATCCCAAAAGTGTTCGTACACCTACGACTTTCAATGAAATAGGAGCCTATCCATTGGTTGGAATTATTATTTCGGTATAGGTATTTAATTATAAGATCTATGATCAGTTTTCAACAAAACTACATGACATTTTTTAAAAAAGTATTTAAACTTAATTTTTTAAAAATCAAAAACCAAAAAGTGCCGGAAATTTAATATCACAAAAGTCTTTGTACACTTTAAAAAATGTCTATATATTATTGAATAATCTAACTTTTTATTAAGTAATTATTTAGTAGAATATCATGCAGTATCAACAACACCTTTTAAACATCTGGGAATAGATTTCATTGTTTTTCTTCCTTTTTTTTGCGTAATTTCTGAGTAAGTGTTCAACCACACTTCGAATCTTAACTGTTTCTAGCTCTATTTTCGTTTCAAAGCCGTATTTTCGTAATCTAGCCTCCAGATATCTCTAAATATGTTACATTAAGTTCAAATCTGGAGGTTGAAGGGGTATTTTCTAAACTTAGGACAATTTTTGAGGCACTAGATGCAAACGTTGAAAACCGTGTGCTTCTTTTCGTTATCTTGATTTAAAAAAAGTTGATTCCGATAACCAAACTTTTGGCTGAGAGTTTAAAATTGGTTTTTAAAATATTTAAATGAACAGCATGATTCATTATTTCATCAAAAAATTCCAAACTACCAAGTCCTGATGCGGATATGCACCTTTACACAAGAACACCTTCACCGTCTAGATTGACTGGTCCAACTAGGTTCTTAAGATTAAGTTCCTAATTTTTTCTTCTATTGACAATTATACAACAATTTAACCAAAAATGTTAAATTTATTTTCATCTGTAAGTAAGACGTTATTCCAAAACGCTTTGGAGCTTATTTCTCTTTTTTTTTTTTTTGTGAAAAAAGCGTAAGCTTTCTGTTTTTTCATTAAATTCTGCAGAAACTGTTACAGCATTCAAATATGTATTTTTCATAAATTTTTAACTGTAAATCTCCGATCATGCTTTGTCAACTTTGCTGGTTGACCTTTTCTTTCCTTGTTTTCGGTCTGATTCTTTTCTTTAAAGCATTTTATCAAGCACTTTACTATAGAATGGAATAAATTAACTAATTAAGAGACATTTCAAACCAATTTACCTCCACTATGAGGAAAAAATTCAAATTTGGAATGGTAGTATCATTCATTGTACCAACTCCAGAAAAGCCATTTGATTTACCCAAATATAATTTTAATGTTGTAAGTATTGGGATGACTTCAGAAATGAATGATTTTGATTGTGAAATTTGCTTTGTTATTTATTCAAATGGTTTCAGAAGATGGAGCACCTTTTCCAAAATTGTCCACCGACTTGAACTTTTAAGTTGTTTATATCCCCAAATTTAGAAGCATATAGAGAAACTGCGTCTTTTTGGTCTAATACCCTTTCCAGCATGTAATATGTGCTGTTTCATCTAGTAGGCACGCTTTGTATTAGTTTTTTCTCAGGAACTTTCAACCCGTTTGCTTAAATGCTTCTCAATCTTGACCATGCCAGAGGAGAATGACTGAAATGTGAAACAACCTTTTTTTTCCTTGAGCAATTAAATTGCTTATTGATCAAGGGCAGATACAAGGCGGGGGGGGGGGCGATCGCCCCCCCCCCCCTTGAGCCAAGAGATAAACAACCGGGCACCTACCAAAATTAACCAAAAAAAAAAAAAAAACTAAAGAATATTCGCAAAACAAAATATTCTTCAGAGGCAAAAGAACATTATTTCTTGCCTTTATAGGAATAAGAATTTATAACATTTTTTTCTTCTTTGTTGGGATTGAATTTTGGCTTGAAAATATGATGAAACAGAAACCTCAGGATCTTCACCGCGAAAGAAAAAGTCTAACGGGCTAAAATGCAAATCATAAAGGGGAAAGGTGGAAACATAACCTTCGCAATCAGACATTCAGAGCCGCCGATTTTTTGATGACGCCAGTCATTCTGTCTGTAGGAAACAGGGGGAAATGTTCAGTCATTGTCTCTCTTGAATACTGGTTACATCTAACTTCCAAAAGTTAACTATAAGTCCAAAAGAAAACAAATCAATTTATTAGGATTTTTCAAGAAGAGGAAGGTAGAACCCATGAAACTGGTGAGCTACCAGATGTTGTCAGACAAGGTATGTTTATGTTTTTTGTATTTTCTTTTTCTGATTCGACAAGTTTTGGTCTGTATGTGAGTGTGCATGCATAGATATTTTTAACGCCTCATAAACACATGCATTAAAAATCGAAAAGATGGCTCAAAAATATTGTGAAGTGTAATTGACGGTTTGTGTTTTAAGCCTTCAAAAATCTTGTTGTAGTCTTTGAAAACACAAAACCTAAGTTCCGTGGGATGATAATATTTATCAAAAATTTATTAAATTAGAAAAAACAAAATTGAATAAATTAACTAGGGCCACTTTAGCTGGGGTCAGTTTTATATTTTCTCTATGTATTAAAAAAAAGTAAGGTCAAAGAAAAAATGAAAGGAAATCTATGGCGAGCTTGCGTCCAGGAGACCCCATAGCACCTACAACCTTGAAATTTTACTTCGAGTCCACTCCCCCCATTGCTTGCACCTGGGGTTTTAAGTTTTAAAGTTTGAATTAGATTTTTTGTAATTAATTTTTAAGGCAGAAATTTCACATTAATTGCCTATTATGGGATGAAAGATTTCCCATATCCCCTAGCATTCGATGTTGTTCGAAAGACATTTTTTTTCTGAATCAGATTCAGTTTGTTCCAATATTATCAATGAATTAAAACAACTCAATCAATTTTTATCACATTTGTATTTGTTTATATATATATATATATATATATATATATATATATATATGGGGTAAATAATAAAAATCTATCACCCCCCCCCCCCCTTGAGAAGTTTCTGGATCTGCCCTTGTTATTGATCTTTGTGATGTTAAACTATCCCATACAGTCAAATGCAAGGAGTGCAGAAAGCAGGATTCACTTTTCAAATTTGAAATACGTACTGCTTTCATGTTATTTGATCCTTCATCGCGCACGTGGATTTTGTCATTCAGATTCCAGTCGTCAACCACTGTTTCGAACATATCACAGATGGCTTCACCAGTATGGCTTCCGGGAAAATGCTTAGCTTCCATTGCAGCGTGATGATAAATGAAATCCTTTGATATCCAGTGGACAGCAAAGCTCATAGAACATGACAGAACTAGTCCAAATATCCTATGCAAGTGACACAAAGTCTGCATCTGATATTAATGTTGTGACTTTTGTTTTACAATCTTCATAAAGAGAAGGAATAACTTTCTCTTTAAAATATTCCCGGCTGGGAATTTTATACTGTGGCTGAGCTTTTTTCATTTAATTAATAAAGCCTTCATCTTCGACAAAACTAAATGGTTGATTGTCGCATGCTATCATTTTCGCAAGTGAAGTATGCAGTTCTACTGATCGGTTGTCGTTAATGACCCCAAATTTTTTTCTTCTCAAAAAGTGAATCTAAAGTTTCTTGCTTCCTTTTTACACCTTGACTTGTACCTACTGGGTGTCATTGGTGTATTTACTTTTGTAACTGCATCACAAGTTTTGTTTTTTCTTTTTTCATGATATTCTTCTGGATGTTTTTTAGCCAAATGGTTAATCAGTGAGCTTGTAGTTGCTTTTTTTCCAACTCCTACTCTTGACAGAATATTTTTGCACAATTTACATCTTGCTTTTGTGCTATCATTTGGAATGGGTTCAAAAATACTCCAAACTATACTTACAAAAAAATCCATTTTGCTTTCTTTGAACTCAGAACAGAATAAAATACTTGCATAGAGCAACTAATATTACTGACTCTTATCAGTTAGAACTAGTCCACTCTTTTGAAAGGGGTTAGGATAGTGACAGAACAACTGTTGAGAGTGTTAAAAGAACAGGTATTGTAAAGTTTAAAAAAAAAAAAAAATGTGACACCAGATTAAACCAAAACCTGCACAGAGCTACTGCTTCTTGCTATATATAACTCTTATCAGTTAGAATCAGTCCATTAGTTGAAAGGGGTTAAGGGGGAAAGGATACAGAACAAGTGTTAATAGGGTATCAAAAGAACAGATTTTGAAAGTAAAAGAAGAATGTTGAAAAAAGAAATTCTTATGAAAGGGAGGGGTAATATA
This sequence comes from Uloborus diversus, assembly GCF_026930045.1. NCBI lineage: Eukaryota > Metazoa > Arthropoda > Arachnida > Araneae > Uloboridae > Uloborus > Uloborus diversus. The sequence continues at coordinate 108,734,906 of NC_072734.1, read as the reverse complement.
ATACTTGTTTACGCTATTTGGCAATACTGATTTTAGCTAAATTAATTGGCAACAATAGCTTTTGTTCCTTTGTCATTTTATGTTTGGAAGAAAGCTTAGTAAATTTATCTAGTTTGGTTTTCAGTAAATAAAAGCTTTATCCTTTAAGCCATACTTACATTTTAATGATTATTTATAACAATTTTATTTACTGATAACATTTGAGCAAGCAACTAAATGGAGCAATTACTAAAACCGGAAAGGTTTGAAGTGGACCCTACAAGCATTGGCGCAGAGGCAAAGTGGAAGCACTGGTGCAAAACCTTTTCTAACTTCACTTCGCAAATTAAGGACATCCAAGACGGTAACAAGCTTTCCCTATCATGCAATTATGTTTCTGCAACAGTTTATGTGTATATTATGTATACTATGATTGCACAAAGTATACAGATGCCATAGCAGTCTTAGATGCTTTGTACATAACAAAGCACAATGAAATTTTTGCGAGACACTGCCTGGCATCAAGAGCTCAGCAGAGTGGTGAGTCAGTACAGGAATACCTTCAAGCACTCAAGCACTTAGCAAGGACTGTAGTTTCAAAGCTGTCATTGCAGAGCAGAACAGAAACGAGTATGTCAGAGATGCCTTCATTCGTGGCCTCAAGAACTCAGGCATTCGCGAAAGACTGCTGGAGAACTTCATTGTCACTCGGTAGAATGTGTTTGATCAAGCCAGAGCCCTGGAGCTGGCTGAGCATCATTCAGCTCCTTACCTCTTACAAAATCCATAGGCGGATTTAGGACTGAGTTCCTGGGGGGGGCAGGATTTTTTTTTTAGCAACATTTTTATTTTCCCCACTCCCATGCTTTTGTCTGTTTCTTGTGATGCCTAAGTCCATGCTTTACTTTTTTGTGTGTCGTTTTCATTAATGTGTGTTTTCATGCTGTCCTTTTTGAATTGACAGTAAGAGAGGCAGCTGGTATCAAGAGAGTGACGCAGGGCTCCCTTTTAAGTGGATAATAGAATATCTTCAATTTTAGGGGGCCGAGGGTTTCTTCCCCAGAGAAAATTTTGTAAAATGAATATAAAATTCTGCATTTTGAAGCCTTATAAAGGTGAATTGGATAGACATAGAAATTGATAACTAGATTGTACAGTTGCATTGTTCAAACTTTGTAAGAAACAGCTATTTTAAGTTTGAAAGAAAAAAAAAACTATAGATTTCTCATAACAACTTTTTTTTTAATTATAAGTAGTGCAGAAAACGAAAAGGAATAGAGGTAGTGTATCATTTTTTCCCCTGCCTAAACAGATTAAAAATATGCAGTAGAAATTGGAGCCCACTTTGCTTAGGATTTTCAAAGACTTATCTAATTATTTTCAAGAACTCTAGAATAAATAAAATTATTTAACGCACTTCATTTGTACTTTCCAGTCTCTGATATTTTAGTATTTGATTGTAAATTTTTAGTCCTGTTCTAACTTTGTGAGAAATAGCTATTTTAAATTTAAAAGAAAAAAGAAACCATAGATTTCTCATGACAACAACTGTTCTTCAGTTGCAAGTAGGGCAGAAAACGAATAGAAATAGAAGGAAGTAGTGCGTATTTTTTCCGTGCTAAACAGATAGACAACATGCAGAAGAAGTAAGATAAAATCAATCAATACAAAAGAATTTCCAAAATACTGCATTTGGGATTGAATAAACAGCATGATATGAAATATGTGAGTCAAAAAAATTTATTTCAAATAATGCTACCAATGATCATGATTTTTACATTTATAATACAGGATGTGGCAAGGAGCTGAATTTGACTTATTTTGGCATTCCACCCCCCTACCATTTGTTAGAAATTTTAAAATTTAAGGTTTGTATCCACACGTTTTTCAAATATTCAAGATTTTCAAGCACTTAAAAATGAAATTAGTTTTTTCAAGCAATTTCCATCTTTTAAGGAATGAATCATAAATATTTGTGAGAGTTAGGGACCCACTTGAACGCAGGGGCCCTAAGCAATAGCTTGTTTATCTTATAGGCAAATTTAGCCTCGTTTGCAATTCACTGTTACCTGCAAATTTTTGTTTGATTTTTTTTGTAATTTTTACGAAAATTCGTCAGTTTTTACGGTTAATGGATTTTTGCGATTTTACCAATCTTTGTTAGGTTTTTATAGACTTTTATTAAATTTCAGCAAATTTTCCCAAAACTTTTGATGACTCTATTATTTAGATTTCACTAATGACAAGGACTGACTCACTTAGACTTAGATGATTATGACTTAGCTTACTTTTTAAGCAGTATTTATAAAGTAAGTAAAATTGTACTCTCCCTCTAAGTAAAAAGATTCATTTCATCAGAATAACTCAGATAACTGAAATTTATCAGTTTGCGATAGTATTTATTTTCTCTCTCTCTCTCTCTTAAAAAAAGAGAGAGAGAAGGAAAAAAACTATGTTTTTCAGAATTCCTCAAAAGGCCAATTAATCTACTAAGAACATAAATAAAATATACTTTAAATGTGGACAAAAATTATAACGAGTAGATCGTTCTGTTACCACGAACAGGGGGGGGGAGTTTTTTCCCCTTTGCTTTAGGTTCTAATTTGTTAAAATAATCGTCGATTATTATAAGTGATGCAGCTTAATGTATAGCTCGTTTAGCCTATATTTTCATTCATATACTTGCCCAAATGGTTTTCAGTCCAAAATAGTGAATTTAGACACATTTTCAGCACCCCAGTGACAGCTGTACCATTTGTATTTAATGTTCGGGGTTTTTTTGCCCCTTATCTTTTCTCCCATCAGAAAAGGACATTCGCTTTTCTCTTCATTTTCATTGAACTATTCAAAAAAGAAAGTCATGATTTTTTTTGTTTCAAGATTTTTGGAAGATGTGTTATTACTATATAAAGTCTTCCAAAACTGGGGGGCATTGCCCCCTGTGCCTCCCTATAAATTCACCCATGCCCTTCTAAATTATTCAAAAAAGAAAAACTATTTTTTTTTTTTTTTAATTTTTGGAAGATGTGTTGTTACTACATGAAGTCCTCCCAAAACTGGGGGGGGGGGGGGCATTGCCCCCCTCTGCCCCCCCATAAATCCGCCCATGACAAAATCCTTGTACAACTGGGGCAACCACGGAGAGCTCAAAAGATGATGATGCTCCTCAGCTTGTAGCAGTTACCCCAAATCGCTCAAAGAGGTGTTATTCCTGTGGAAATGAACACCACCCTCTGAGTGCTTGCCCAGCAAAGGATTCGATATGTCGAAATTGTGGAAAAAAAGGACATTTCCAGAGATTATGTAAGTCCCCATTTCAACAAGGCAAATCACAATAATCCAGTGCTTCGTCCTACCTCCTTGTTTCTGCTTCTGTCTTTCCCCATTGCCTTCAAAAATCGGTCACTCAAGTGGAAATTAATGGAGTGAAGCTAAATGCACTCATAGACACTGGGAGCTCTTTAAGTTTTATCAATGCGTTGCATGTTCAGAGATGCCGCACAGAAGTGAACCCCATAGGCGGATTTAGGACTAAATTCCTAAGGGGGGGGGGGCAGCATTTTTAAAAAATTTTTAGCAACATTTTTACTACCCCCCCCCCCACTCCCATGTTTTTGTCTGATTCCTGTGGTACATAAGTCCATGCTTTACTTTTCTGTGTGTCGTTTTCATTAATGCGTGTTTTCATGCTGTCCTTTTTAAATTGATCTTAAGAGAGGGAGTTGGTATCAAGAGAGTAACTCAGGGCTTCCTTTTAAGTGGGAAATAAAATATCTCCAATTCTCCCTCGGAGGAAATTTTGTAAAATGGATATAAAATTCTGCATTTTGAAGCCTTATAAAGGTTAATTGGATAGACATAGAAATTGATAACTAGATTATACAGTTGTACAGTATTGTTCAAACTTTGTAAGAAACAGCCATTTTAAGTTTGAAAGAAAAAATAAACTATAGATTTCTCATTACAACAACCTTTTTCTAATTATAAGTAGTGCAGAAAAGGAATAGAAATAGTGTATTTTTTTTCCTCTGGCTAAACAGATTAACAATATGCAGTAGAAGTAATTGGAGCCCACTTTGCTTAGGATTTTCAAAGACTTATCTAATTATTTTCAAGGACTCTAGAATAAATAAAATTACTTAACGCACTTCATTTGTACTTCCAGTCTCTGATATTTTAGTACTTGATTGTAAATTTTTACAGTCATGTTCCAACTTTGTGAGAAATAGCTATTTTAATTTCAAAAGAAAAAAGAAACCATAGATTTCTCATGACAACAACTTTTCTTCAGTTGCAAGTGGGGCAGAAAACGAAAAGAAATAGAAGTTGTGTGCATTTTTTTCCATGCTAAACAAATATACAATTTGCAGAAGAAGTAAGATAAAAGCAATCAATACAAAAGAATTTCCAAAATACTGCATTCGGGATTGAATAAATAGCATCATATGAAACATGTGAGTCACAAAAATTTATTTCAAATAATATATTACATGAAATACGTGAAATACACCGCCAGCTCTGTCATTTCCAGCCGAGGCCTGCAGTTTTGTGCTTATTAGCACTCATCAGCCCGGCATAGGAAAGTGACTGAGCTGGAGATGGAAAACGTATTTTTTCACGTATTTCTGCTTCAGCCCTGGCTAATGGGCGGTAATTTACTGAAAATATATTACATGCGTGAGAACCGTGATTTTTACATTTTTAATACAGGATGTGGCAAGGAGATGAATTTGACATATTTCGGCATTCCTCCCCCTCTACCATTTGTTAGAAATTTTAAAATTTAAGGTTTGTAGCCACACGTTTCCAAATATTCAAGGTTTTCAAGCACTTAAAAATCAAATTAGTTTTTTTAAGCAATTTCCATTTTTTAAGGAACGAATCATGAATTTTTTTTGGGAGTTAGGGACCCACTTCAAAACAGGGGCCCTAAGCTATAGCTTGTTTATTTTATAGGCAAATTCGACCCTGTTTGTAATTCACTCTTATGCAACTTTTTGCTTGATTTTTTTGTAATTTTTACGATAATTCGTCAGTTTTTACAATTAAAGGATTTTTACGATTTTAGCAATCTTTGTTAGGTTTTTATAGACTTTTATAAAATTTCAGCAAATTTTTGCAAAACTTTTGCTGACTCAATTATTTAGATTTAAATAATGACAAGGACTGATTCACTTAGATTTAGATGATTATGACTTACCTTACTTTTTAAACAGTATTTATAAAGTAAGTAAAATTGTACTCTCCCTCTAAGTGAAAAGATTCATTTAATCAGAACACTCAGATAACTGAAATTTATTCAGTTTGCGGTAGTATTTTCTCTCTCTCTCTCTCTTAAAAAGAGAGAGAGAGAAGGAAAAAACTATGTTTTTTTGTTTTTTAGAATTTCTCAAAAGGCTAATTAATCTACTAAGAACATAAATATTATGCATAAATATACTTGAAATGTGGACACAAATCATAACGAGTAAATCGTTCTGTTAACGCTAATGGGGGGGGGTCCCCCCTTTGCTTTAGGCTCTAATTTGTTGAAATAATCGTCAATTATTATAAGTGTTGCAGCTTAATGTATAACTCGTTTAGCCTATATTTTCATTCATATAATTGCACAAAAGGTTTTTCAGTCCAAAATAGTGAATTTAGACACATTTTCAGCACCCCAGTGACAGCTGTACTATTTGTATTTAATGTTCGTTTTTTCCCCCCTTTTCTTATCTCACACCGGAAAAGGACATTCGCTTTTCTCTTCAGTTTCATTGTACTATTCAAAAAAGAAAAAGTCATGATTTTTTTGTTTTAAGATTTTGGAAGATGTGTTGTTACTATATAAAGTCCTCCCAAAACTGAGAGGCATTGCCCCCTCCCCCCTATAAATCCACCATGCCCTTCTGAACTATGCAAAAAAGAAAATAATAATAATTTTTTTTTTTAATTTTTGGAAGATGTGTTGTAACTCCATAAAGTCCTCCCAAAACTGGGGGGGGGCATTGCCCCCCTCTGCCCCCCCATAAATCCGCCTATGGTGAACCCTCACTATGGAAAGATAACCATGGCGAATTCGTCGTTGACCACGGAAGTTTCTGGCTGTTGTACTGTTTCAGTCAAAATGTAAGGTGATAAATACAACAATGTGGAGGCATTAGTTATGCAAAACTTGTGTGTAGCATTTTTAATAGGTCACAACGTATTAAGTGATCATTCGTCGGTAGAGATTGACTTTAGAGGAGACAGACCTCCTTTACGTATATGCTCCCTGGCCGTAGCCTTAGTCCTGCCTGTTTCGTTGTTTTCAAACCTTACACCCGACTGTAAACCTATCACAACTAAGCCCAGGAGGCAAACCAATGAAGACAAGCAGTTCATTGCTTCTGAAATAATTAAGCTCATGAGCGAAGGCGTATTAGAACCCAGTAACTCCCCTTGGCGAGCTCAAGCATTTGTTGTCAAAGGAGACACTCATAAGAATCACATGGTAATAGACTACTCACAAACAATAAATAAGTTTACCCTTCTGGACGCTTACCCTCTTCCAAGTGTTGAAGAATTAATTTCTGAAATCTCTAAATATGAAATCTTCAGCACAATAGATCTGAGGAGCGCCTACAGGCCATCAGGTACCAATCAAGGACTCTGAGAAGCAATATACTGCCTTCGAAGCGAGTGGGAAACTCTATCAATTCTTGCGTGTCCCTTTTGGGGTCACTAATGGTGTAGCCAGTTTTCAGAGGACAATTGATATGATTATCGCAAATGAAAAACTAGAGGGTGTTTACCCCTATCTAGATGATGTAACGGTCTGTGGTAAAACTCAAACTGAACATGATAACAACCTACAGAGATTTTTAGCTGCAGTAAATAAGTACAACTTAACTCTAAATGAAGAAAAGTCCCAATACTCAGTGAAATGTATTAAGTTACTGGATTATACCATTTGCAATAAGGAGATTAAACCTGATCGTGATAGATTGGCTCCCTTAATCCCTTAATGGATATGCCTGTGCCCAGAGACACGGCCTCTTTACAGCAAGCTCTAGGGATGTTTGCACATAACTCTCGCTGGATCACCAGCTTCTCAGAAAAAAAACACCCTCTCTTGAGTAAGGGACCTTTTCCTTTATCCAAGGAAGCTGTGACAGCTTTCAACTCTCTAAAATCTGATATAACCAATGCCTCACTAGCTGCAATCGAGGATAAAATTCCGTTCAGTTGAAACAGATGCCTCTGAAATCGCAATCTTGGCTACACTTAGCCAAGCAAATCGTCCTATTGCATTCTTATCCAGAACCCACAGCCCATCTGAAAGAAAGCATGCCATCATTGAAAAGGAGGCATATGCTATTGTAGAGTCTTTAAGAACATGGTGGCATTACCTGATCGGTAGACACTTCGAAATTGTTACTGATCAGAAATCAGTTGCTTTTATTTTTGATCAGCATCATAATAGTAAGAAAAAAAATGAAAAGATTATGCGTTGGAGACTGGAACTAAGGTGTTTTAAATATGACATCATCTATCGACCTGGTAACAAAAATGCAACAGCCGAAAATGCATATCCTGACGGACGCGAAACCACTGTTTCTTTAAGACACTTAGCTCCAAGAAGGGATGAGGACTCTACTTGCGACGATGAGTCGAATCATCTTTCCCCACCCCGTCAGAATATCAAACCAACTGATGATCAACCAGAACACACTACGACCCAACACACTATACTGGAAAAATCTTCATCATCGCTCAGCTCTCCAGAATATCATAAAGGAACCCCACGCAATAGTAACGCAGAATCAATGAATGATGAAGTTGTCTTTCGCTCTACTAGAGAAAGGCGCCAACCATCCTATCTGGCTGACTATGTAACAGGCTGAGAGCTACAATCTTGTTATAGACTAAAAATTAATTAGGAGGGGGTGAATGTAATATAATACTTGTTTATGCTATTTGGCAATACTGATTTTAGCTAAATTAATTGGCAACAATAGCTTTTGTTCTTTTGTCATTTTATGTTTGAAGAAAGCCTAGTTAATTTATCTAGCTTGGTTTTCAGTAAATAAAAGCTTTATTCTTTAAGCCATACTTACGTTGTAATGATTATTTATAACAGGAGGTAAAAAAATAAGCTTATTTGAATGGATTCTTATGTTTTTTAGATTGCTAGTTTAAAAGAAAATTAAAGTTTTAGATAAGGTGAATAGGATTAATCAATGACATAAATAGTTTTAATTAGAAGTCAAAACAATATATTAATGATTAAGAAATCAGCATCAGATAGCGGAAAACTTTATAACAATTCAGGTTTTTTTAGCCCCCCCCCCCCCCCCTTATTTATTTGCAAAGCATAGTGAAATGATGTTTCTAGTAGAAAGACATTGCTGTTTCAAAAGCTAAGAAATAAAGCTCTTAACTTTAGAAAGTGTTCCAAAAAATGTTTCCCCCCCTTCTCTTAGTAATTATTCGGCCGAATATTTTAAAGTTAATGCTAATGCATTCAAAAAAATAATTAATTTGCTCTGAAACATTTTTTTATAATGTGATCTAGTGTTTTAAGCTGTTTAATGCACAGAAATGTGCTTTAAATGCAACCTGTGCTTTGTTTTTAGACAAAAACAATTAACTATTCGGTGGAAAAATAGCCGAATATTCGGTATTCGGCCAAATTACTATTCGGTATTCGGCCAAATTACTATTCACTGCGTTCGTTAAAGATTTTAATTTATTGAGGTTACTACACACATTTTGACCATTTACGGGCAAATGCTGTGCCAGTTGACCCACAAATCTGGCCTTAAATGTTTCTTTTCTTTTTTTTTGAAGAAAGTGGATACTGAGAAACATTGTAAAATTCTGAAAGCAATTTCAGTGCAGATTAGAGAGATTAAAACTAGTTTGAATAACTTTTTTAGTAATGGCCGAATGTTTTTATAATGTTGTGAGGAAAAACATATTAATAAAAGCAAGGAAGTACGAAGGTCGCGGGGAGGGGGGGAGCTCGAGCCCCCACTTGCCCTTTCTTATGGGCACCCATGCACATCACTCTGGTCTGAAAATGTCTTTTGCAGCTGTTATATATATATGTTCTTATTAAAATCAAAAGAAAGCATCACCATGAATTAACCAGTTTAATAGGATCATTAAAGATTTATTCAAGAATATTTGTTCCTAATTTTAAGACATGCTATAAAAAATTTTCACTTTTTAAGCTGCTCGTTGTAATGCATGCAACCACGGTATAAAAAATAGAAGAAGAAAAATCGTTAATTATCCTGCTATACTGAAAACGAGTGTAGATCTGATGACTTACGTGATAGCATTTCAGTAATAATATTAATAACCAAAAAGAGAGGTGGAAACTGATAACTGATTTCGTCGAGTCTCTAAATCCCGGCATTTGTTCAAAATGAGATATTTATAATTTAACAATGGTTCGACAGTTTTTTAAGTAGCGATTTGGAATACCTAAGACTTTCAAGAATGCAAAAAATATTACACAGCATTAACAGTATGAAACATACAAATGATGGTATTCAAGAATGTGTGAAATCTTCTACGCAAATGAAAACAACAGCAGTTAAAATTCCTAACTTCAAATTGTAGTGCTAACATTTTTATATTTTTCAAAATAAACTGATGTTAAAAAGAAAACACATTTCTCATATGGGAGGAAGGTTAGAACTTACGATTTACTGACGACAGCTACTACAACATTTAGTTACGTGAAGATTAGAACATAAAATTAAATCTCCTTTTTCATTTGGCTTCTAGAATAGATTCTTTCCCCCCCAACAAGCCGCAATGTATACAAAGCCGCAGAACGAAGCAGAACACGTGCTACATCACATGATCAAGCTCTTTCGACTATGGCGCTTTCCTATTGGTTATCCTTCTTCGATCATTTGTAGCCAATAAAAGCCAGATAATACATAAACAAAGCAACAAACTCAGTCGTCACCCAGCTAAATTTTCTAAATTTAGTTAATTAATCCCCCAAATCTTTCTCACTTTCAATTATTATAAAAGTAACTACTTCTTTTCAAAAAACCAAAAGGTATGCTTTTTTCCAACTTCAATCTATTGATTAGAAATGTGTCATTCCATGTTTCCTGTACTTTGACAAGTGATTAGTGCTATGTTGCAAATTAAAAAAAACAGCCACTAAATTTTAATTACTTTATGTTGCATTTGTTTTCATATTCTTTTTGTTGTTTAAATATTAATAATAAGCTGAAACCTTTTGTTTTGATTGGTTTTATATTTTAAAATAAATGATGTCATATCTGAGGATTTGACGTCACTTGTCAACAAATGTCTTGTTTGGGAACAAATTTTGATATAAAACGTAGAAATTGCGTCTTAGTGTGTCGCAGTTTCGTTTATTTCAACATTCAATGAACGAAGTTTAATCGATCCGCCTGCTTGTGTTTTTTTATTTGAAAAAAATTGTCCGATATTTGAAATGTATTAATTTGACGTTCTTTAGTACTGATACATAATAAGGTAAGACATTTGCACATCGATTGGGTATGTTTTTCCAATTTGAAACCTTCAATAAAATTTTGAGCTGAAATCTTTATTTACTAATTCCGAATTACTTACATTCTTTTGTGTCAAAATAAGTCAAGTATTGATTCAATAGGAAGAAAGAAGAGGGTCATCTGCAAAAACTCGAGGTTTATGAATGTAAAACCTAAGCTTTAAATCAACCTAATTTTGCCAGATTGTCAAGAGCTTTGCATTGAGGTTAATATGAAGAAAGAATCAAAATTCTTGTTTGAAGCATGTTTTCAAAAACTAATAAAGTATATAATAAAGTAATATTAGCAAAATACAATATAGTTACATTCATCAAATGCACAGAAACGAATTCAAAATATCCTTAGTGTTCCAAAACCTGTGAAAATTGCTTCGGACCACTATGAAAAAAATTAAGTTCGGAGGACCAGTGATCGATCACAGGCCAATGAGCTACTATGAAGATTTTGTGAAAAAAATAAGATGCTAATAAAACCGCTATAAATTTGTGTAGAAACATGTTTAATATTTCACTCAATGTTTGGTCAATTAGTAAGTACATAGGCCTATCCAGAAAGCGGCTGCCCCCTTCCGAAATGGAAAATATTTCAAATAAAACCAGAATTTAAAAGAAAAAAGATGAATAGATCCTTCAGTTCCAAAAATCTCACGTGTAAGGTTTGGCTTGGTTTCTTGGTGATCACAGTATCAAAAAGTGATACACAATGGGAGTGGTTCATCCCCAGACATATAAATCTACATTAATGCTATATTATAAGCATACTTAATTTCATTTTTAATGACTGAATGTGTTGAAGTTTATTCAGGGATGTCCAGCCCCCCACCCCACCTCAAGAGTATAATATAATGATATCCCTAGGGCCGGGGCGTCCTTATGTGCAAAGTCATGCGACGCACGGCGGCGCTAGAGTCAAAAAGGAGCCGAGCTCTACTAATCAAAAATGTTCCAAATGAAAGGAAAAAAACTCTTACTAAAAAATTAAAAATGAATTCTTCATTATATCTAATGGTAGCCATGAAATTATACTGCTCACTGAAACATATCGAATGATCTCGTTGAGAATCTAAGAGAAAAAATTATTGACTTGTGTCTAAACATGCTATTCAAAAGTGCAATCTTCTACACTGAAAACAAGTGACTTTAATTAGATTTGCTATTCCCCATTTTGGTTCTTGCTGTGAACTATCCATATATTATAATTTCTGCAATTATAGTCTTTTTGCGATTTTTAACTCGTGGTAATTCCACTGCTTCGTGTTATCATACATTTAAAAAAAAGATAAGCACTTTTATTTGCGTATTATTACGATGTCCATAATATTTACATATTGTAGACTAGTAGACAATAATTTAGGTTGACTTTTCAGTTCTGAAAAGTAACAACTTGACCATTATTACTAGATTTTCCTCTCACTCCTTTTATTTAATTATTTGTGCATTAAATTTTAAAAAAAAAAGCTTTAGAGAGACTGTTTTCATTTTAGATAGTAAATTCAATGCATTTTGAAACGGTTCTGTATTTTAGATCTCGTGATTTTTCTGGAAATGATTTCAGTTTCAGATTTTAAGGGGAAATATATCCTCTACTTCAGTTTAGAAATCTATTCAGTACTCTGTTGTCATGTTTTGACTGGCATAAAACTTTTAATAATTATTTATCAATTAGAGATTAGAGAGATATTTAGAGTAGCGTTAACTTTGATGTTTAAAATATTTTCTTTTTCCAAAAACGCATTAGCATATCAAAGGCAATCGTCAAACCAGGCTCAGCCTGAAAAAACCTGATCGTTTTTTCGGGCAGGCATACTTGAAAAAACCCATTATCGTGGTAAAGTGGGTTTTTCAGTTTTCTACATTTTGAAACACTTACTTCAGAAACAAACTAAATATTGATCAAATGGATCATTCTACAAAAAACATGCTTTTTCAGGTCCAGGGTAGTTAGTTTCAAAAATATTTATTTTTAAACACCTTTTTATGATATTTAGAAAAGTATAACAAATTTTGAAAATGATCAATTTACAAATTTATATTGTTGTAATTTTTTTTTTAATGTTTTTTAACTGAAGGGAGTGATACTTGTATGTCTCCGTTACATGTCCCAACATATTTTCTCCCATGCACTTTTTCATTTATTTACTCAATACAAAAAAAAATATAACCGATTTAATAGTGAAATTTGAATCATTTGATGTTTTTTTTAATAGTTTAAAAGAATTATGTTAGGATAAAATAAAAAAATATATAGCATTCATAACCTTTTGAATCACTGTCTTTCTTGTATCCTCGGTTAAGAATTTAATTAAGTATTAGAATTTCCTATAGACGGCAGTACCGGCAGCTCATTACAGAGTTTTAGAATCACAAGTCAGCCCTTTTCATCTTTGGGTCTTCATAGTGAAGCTAAATAACTTAGTGTGAAAGAATTTCAGCATTATTCTCTTTGAAGTCAACTAGGTCCTTAACTTTGTGTATCCTCCATTCTTGATTTAAAAAGGAAATAATTGTTTGTGTACAAAAAAAAAAGAAAATTTTATAGTTAAAATTGAATCACTTTTTTTTAGTAAATTCTAAATAACATGTTGCATTAACCCTAAATCAACACACTGTGCATAGCAAAACATAAGTATTTGTATCCATCGTATATGAATCCTCAGTTACAGTATAGATGTAATGGAGGATATACAATCAGAAATGGAGAATATAACTTTTTTTTTAAATTCATTTTAAGAGAGATAAAGAGAGTAAGAGAACAAATTTTAATCAGTTCAAATAGTGCTCCTCATACAATATGCAAGTTTATTTAAATGAAAAATTTTAAAATGACATTTAAAACATATATTTGCAATCCGTTACCCTCCATTCAGGTCCAAAACTTTAGCTACAAAAGAAAGTTATAAAATAATCGGTTAAAAATGTAACTTTTAAAAAAATTGAAGGTTTTTTTTCATAAATTCCAACTTTAAAAACCTACGTTTTTTGTGTAATGACCCCAATACAAAGTCCCTTATTTCAATCAAAATTTTTTTTTTTTCTAATTGTTGGGGTAAAATGTTTTGATTAACTGAAACTCACCATCTTTTTTTTAACAGCAGCTCAATGCAAGAGAAAAAGTCAGATTTCAAAAGTCAATTTTGATTGCCCCCTTCCTTACATCCGTCCTTACTCGAAATAACTTCGAGATATAAAGTAAAAACGTACACTGTGTTCCAAAATTTTTTTAAATTACAGATTGTTTTCCTTTTGATAAATTAAAAGCCAAACAAATTTTTTTCCATATTACATTTTTCTACAAAACCTCCTCCCAGGTGTTAACTATATTTTGCTCGAACATTACTGCATAAAGGCGCTCAAAAGACATTTGCACAACGGCGCCGATCAGACTTAGTGCAGGCCGACCCCCCCCCCCCCCTTAAAAGACAACCGCACCCTCACTTTTCAGAGTTGAACATTAAGGATGTATTGAGAAATGATTTTTACTCAGTGGATTGATTTCTTTAACGAAAATAAAAACTAAAAATTTAAAATGTATGAACTTTTCTCCTATTATTTAATAAAAATAAAACTTGGAATTGGAAGAGGAAGTCTACTTGGGCCATCCGTCCCGAATTTCGACATCATTTCAGTAATCAGTAAGGTTTAAATCCAATTATATAGCCAAACTATATTTTAAAAAAGGAAGGAAAAAAACAAGAGCAGATTTTGTGGCGCCCTCCATGCTTTATAAATGGATTTTCAGCAGGATATTTTCCCCATAAAAACCGATTTCAGTACCACTTAGAGTTTTTAAATTTTGACATTTTTCCAAAAAGAAAAGTACTAAAAACAAGAAAATTCTAATTTCTAAGGGGGGGGGGGCTTGAGCCCCCCCCCTCCCCCACTTGCCCCACTATATGGGTGCCCATGCTTGCTTCATTTTCATATTTTATATAATATAGTACTTTCTTATTATGTGAAAAATGCAACTGTAGTGGAAACTCTGCTTGGTTAGTATTGATGTCAACTTTTGTTTTGCAAAACATTGCTCATTGAAAAAACAATAGTAAGCATTCAAATTCCATTAAAAATTAAGCAACGTGACAAAATGTTACTTAATAATGTAACCAAAAGTTTGTTTCTGCACAAAGATTTTTAGTTTAGGTTGTCAAAAGTTAAGTCATGTAAAAAAAATTTTTAATCAAAGTTCTGAAAAATTTGGTTACAATTTACCTCTTCAATTGTTATCTATCAATTTCGTTTAAATGTTTAATGAAATAAAAACATTCGGTGGATTGAAGAGCTGTAAAAGGCCTTAAATAACACAAACTGTTTTCTAAAACTTGTGTCATTTGTGAAGAAAAGAGCATACAAAACAGAGAATTCAAGTTCATAGTACTACATTAATATCCGAACTGGAAGTATATTATGGACAGTGCTGAATCTTTCAATTTTCTAAGCCAGCGCAAAAGCTTAGAACTGCTACCCCTTACTCATCTTCCTCCAAGTTTTCGTATGAAGTTCCCCCAAAACAAAGAACAATAGGTGAATTTGCTGCCCTCTAGAAGTTGCTGCCCAAGGCTAAGGGCTTGCTGCCTCTGGTTGCATATGCATTTTTATGCAGATTAAAAGAGCTCATTTTACTATCATATTTAAATATCAATTTGCTGATCTTTCTGAAAAAAAAAAGAAAAAAGACTTGTTTTATGATAATTTCTTTTTCAGATCAAAATGTGGGGAAGTTTTAAATCATATTTTGGCCAATACAATCAAAGTGAAAAAGTTAGAACAAATGAAATAGATGAAACTGAAGGCTGGGTGTTCGTTGATATCACAGGTATGGTCTCTTTGTTTGAAAAAAAAAATATATTTCATTTATTTAAATGATGTAAAATTCTTAAATACCAACTGCTTTTTTCAATTTCTAAATCCTTTTTTCATGTGCAAAAATCATTTTTAGATTTATTAATTAAATATGGCTATGTATTGGTTATATATTATTGCTGACTTCATTATCAACAAATCATTCTCCCAAATGACAATTTCAAAACTTTCATCCACTGAAGTGTCTATTTTGTCAGTTTATTACGTCATTGACATGCCCCATGGAAAATGAGAAGGCAAAAATATAAAAGAATAAAAAAGTTCTCCTGCTGTTTGTTGTATAAAATTTTAAGTACTGTCCTTTGAAGAAAAAAAAAGATCTTTTTGAAACATATGCATGTGATAATGCCCCATATTTGCACCTTCGAATCGTTCTCATGCTCTGCTCTTCTTTCCTTTCATCAGTCCACGGCCTCCGTAGTTATTGTCCGTTTTCCACGAGACAGCACTCTGCCCTGCCTTCTTGAACGCAGAGTTCAATTTTATAATTTTATGCCGTGGCGATTGGTAAACAAATCACTGTGCTTGTAAATGAGGCAACTAGATAACCTTGTACAAAAAAAAAGTCTTAGTGTCCTTTACATCACTTGCTTCACTTGTCTATTTCTACTTTCATTATTCTTACATTTTAAAAACTGCTGCTTTTAGGACAAAATGCTATGATGCGAATATGCCTTCTGCCGAAGACAGTACAATAGAATCATTGGATACCACGTGATGAGGCGGAGTCAAGTGCCTTCTTGTGGAAAATGGACAATACCCTTGACCTAATTTCTCATGGAGGCATTGATGCTTCTCCCTTTTTGTTTTTTCTTGTTTTCTCTCTTCTAGTAGTTTTAATACTTCCCCCTGTAAAATATTCTGTGGGATTCTACTTTTCTTTCCTCGCAAGCAACTGATACTTTTCTCGACTGTTGGTAGGTTCTCAGTGTTCTGGTTTGCGTTTTTTCCGATTTTATTTTATGGTAAAGATTTCTGGATTAAACCTCCCTCCTCTTATTATATTATTCTATAAGATTATCATGATTTTCTGGGTAAGTTATAAGTTGAGTTGTTCAACTTCTACGGGTCCCAAAATGCTTGTTTGTGGTATTAAAAATCAAGCAGATTTTTTGAGACCTAGAAATTGTTGTGTGCCACAACTCTCTTCCAAAAACAGTTTACCTTCAAGTTTTTTTCAAATGGTATGAAATATAGAAGGGTCTAACTTAATATAATAAACAACACATTTGCGGCAACTTGTTGACACCAAAGTCAATGTAGGTCACAAAAAGTGACACTTTTGAAGTTTTTTAGCATTTTTGAGGTCTAAAAACAGCTTGCACCTTTCAGTTGCCACGGTAAAAGTAGTGTCATCTGAAAGGAAGTATAAGCACTTTTAAAAAATATAATTTTTTATGGCAAGTTCAATGTGCTTTCAGTTACATTAAACAGAAGTACAGAAAATGTAATATTTTATCGATCTTCAAATTGTCGTAACTTTTTGTGCGAACAACGTATTGAAATAATTTTTTGCCATTATTATGCTCTATTATGTGTCTTAACGAAACTGTACAATCTATTGATGATTGATGCAAAATGCTTTAAGAAAATTTTAAACTTAGCCTATTCCTGTAGTCTGGACTTTTTGCTTTTTGATACTACCTACCCAATTTACTCTTACGCTAATCATAAGGTTCGCAATATAAAGTGATATCTTAATGCTCTGTTACCCAAAAATGATAATTGTGATACTTATTTAGTTTTACATATGGCATTAATAACATTTAAGTGATACTGGGGTTGGAGCTTAAAAAATTTATTTGATTCATTAGAGCATCATGTGTTACATATTTAGAACAGTCTTTTCCCTGTTAAAATGCTATTCCATTTTTAAAATGTATGTAATAAATGTATGTAATGTAAAATGTATGTAATATAAATAAAATATTTTTTAAAAAAAAGCCAAAAAGTGGTAAAAGAATCAAGTCTTCTTTGTACAAGGAGACTTGATCCCAGTCAGCAGGAGATTTCATCCTGGGGGGTAAAAGAGTCTTATTTGTATTTTAAATGCAAGTCGAACATTTATTATTGTGACATGGTTATTATTTAGCCATTGAAAAATAAACACCGTTGATCATGTGAAATTAAAAACTGAAACAAAACAAAAACAATAGCTAGTAAAACTTATATTTAACAAACAAAACTATCTAATAGGAAACAGGGTTCATTGATTTAAATCAGCTTGATTTGAATCACAATTTAAATCAAGTGATTTAAAAAAAATAAATAAATAATTGGTGTAAATCAATGATTTGAATTAAGTGATTTTTTTAATAAAATCATTGGTTAAAATCAGTTGATTTAACTTTTTAATGAGTTTTGTATATTTAGAATGTGTTGCTCTAAATTTAAGTATACTGTATGATACAATCTTAACTTCAGCTGGCAAAACTATATAGATCCCTCTTTCTGTGTGGGTAACAGATTTTCAGACTCTTGCAATATTGCTTTTAGTTCAGAACAAATGAAATTAGCAGTTTTTCTTATACACCATGACTAATAAAGTTAAGAAAAGTATGAGTAATTGTTCAACATATTATTTTAACACTAAAAACATACATGATGATGATGATAGAAACCTTATCTTTAAACAAAGCATAAAACAAAATTACATCGTATGTAAACATTCTAACATATTTATAACTCTTAAATATTTATTGAATATTTAAGAACCTATTCTAATTTTAAGAGAAAGCTGAATGGATTCATTAGTTCAGATTGTTTTATTTTCAAGGTCTTTAGCCTTCTTCATCCAATTTGAACACTTGTATCCATTTTAGAACTTTTGTTGGCTCTACGCTGATACACATAGAAAACTGCTAAATTTTAAGAAAATTTTCTTCTAAAAAGTATGAAAGTTATAGTTCTGGGAAATAATAGTACCACTGTTTCCGAGAATTATATTTGAAGAATTTGGTTGTAGCTGGGGGAGGGGGGGGGGAGTAAATGTTAAACTTAATTTGAATCATGCATTTGTATTAAGTGTATTAAGCTGTTCTACTTATACCTATTTTTAAAAAATAGCTACTCCCATGAAATGAAAATAGCTAAAAAGTTGCTATTTTCATCTATTGTATGTTTATATATGCAGGGTTGCCAACTGCTCCGGGATTTTGTGGAGGAGCTCCTCAAAAATAGCAAAACTTTGCAGCTCCTCAAAAAAGTTCTTTTGCTTTGCATTTCCCGTCCGAACGTTTTCAAGCTTAAATTTTAGCTTAAATTCAAGCATATTTTATCATGAAATATGGGAAATTGAAGATGTTTATACTCAAAGATTGAAAGTGTTAAAAGCTGTTTTATCAATTTAAAAATAATTATTTTTATACCAATGCTTAAAATGATTATTAAAGCTGTAAAACAATTTTAGATAAGTGGTTTCAGTTATTTTTATTGATTTTTATACAAAATACCGAATTGCTCAGCAAATTTTAAATTGCTCCTCAAAATCACCACAGATGCTCCTCAAATAGTTTCTCCAAGGTTGGCAACCTTGTAAATGTAAAATTAATACCTACAAATTTTTGAAAATTAAAAAACTAATAGTCTGATTTAAATCAAAAAATCAGATTTTTTTTTTTTAAATCAAACTCTGATAGGATATAACTAGTATTGCTAAAGAAACTAACACTTTTACACCAATCATGAACAGCAAAAATTTAAATAAGAATCCCTGAAAATTTTCCTGATTTGCCTTATAATTCCTAATTTATCCCTTAACAAACTCCAAACTTTTCTTGTATTTGTAAAATAATTCCTAAGTAACTTTTCTCAATGCAGTATCTTTTTTAATCTGTAATAACCTTTGTTTCTTAAAAAAAAAAAAAAAAAAAGAGTTGAACACTTTTTTACTATTCACAAAGGTCACACAAAGAGCAAGTTCATATTCATCATTTCTGTTAATAATTTCTCTTATTTTATGGATTTTGAATTATTGAACGTGGTCAATGTTAGTCAATGATGTGACTGAAAAAAAAAACTTGGGGAACGCACCTTTTTATTACGCACTATCAGTACCCGCACAGCAGTGCCTGTGCTAAAAATTTAATGGAAGTCCGTTGAATAAAAAAAATTGACACCCCCTTCCCCTCTGGTGTGAAATGATCATTTTTTCTTTGCATAAAATGCATATACACCTTTTGAAAAAAAATTTATTAAAGTTTCTTTGGAATTTAAACTTTTCGCCAAATCATTAAATTAGATTTACAGTTGCTTTAAAACTATTTAGCGAATGAAGCGGCTTTTACTGAAATTTAAAATATTTCGCCAAATAAACAAAAACAAAAAAAAAGACATCAAATAATATCTTTCAATTGTAAAAATAGTTCTGCAACTCTATTGTTTATCGCCAAACTTGCCCAGCAACCAAGCTATCAGAATCCACCCCTCTAACGAAAAAACAACACCATCCAGTGGAACATTCAAAAATCATCATCAGAAAAAAAGAAGAAAAAGTCGTGCATTTCACTCGGATAAAAACAAATCAAAAGTCTCTTTTCTTTCAAAACAAATCGCCAAAACAATGAATTACATTTACGGTTGCTTTGAAACAATAATCCTAGACTGAACTGCTCCACGCCTAATGCGCCAAGCGACCACACAACCGGAACCCAGCCCTTTTGCGAGTGACGTGGATGTTTTTTCTTTGGCAAAATAATAAATGTTTCGCCAAACAAACAAAAAAGTAAAAAATCACATTAACATTAGCTTTCAAATCTTATATTATGAGAACTGCATTGCCCACCTTGAGAATATAAGTTGTGTCAAGTGATGTATATTCAACAATCAGGCTTAAATTTAAAAAAAAAAAAAAAACTCCAAGCAAAATTACCCTTCCAAGCAATGACGACACAGATATTAAAATACTTTTAAGAAATTAAAATGTAAAAGATGGATTCTCAAAGGGTAACCATGGAAACATGAAATAAAATAAGTTTAAGAAAATAAATGCAAAATAAGGAAAGAAACAATGGATTCAAAAAGCATAACCATGGAAACGCGAAAATAAAATGGTTGATAACCTGAATCAAAATGACATTTTTCAAATTTGATTTAAAAACTCTTTTAACTTTTTTTCCTTTGAAGATAGAAGCTAAGTTTTTCGACCCTAGGTCAAGAGAGATCTGGAGTAAAAAATGTCGCTTTTTCCAACAGTGTCAAAAAGAAAACTGTGGCACAATCCCTTCACTTTTTATTGATAAATTTAATGAAGAAAGTAGTGCCTAAATTTCAGCTAAGTCTAAAAAAGTTCGAGCTAAAAACGCAAATTACTCCCGCCATAATTAAGTTAGAGCATTGAAACAAATTGTTTAGAACGCGGAAAATTCTACCCTTTTCAACAATATATAATATTAATATGTAAAAGTAATTTTTCACTACCATTTCAGGAATTTATGTGAAATTTGGGCCTAAATTGGAATAAAAAAAGAACTATTGATCGGATTTTTTAGAATTATAGCCTATGTCACTCAGTAAGAAAGCACCTCTCATATAGAAGGAATTTTTCAAATAAGTGCTGTAGTTCCGGAAATTACCTCGAACATATAAAAACACACAAAAATCCGCCCTCTCTCTTTATAATATTAGTATAGATACGTGATAGTTTGTGAGGTTTTCTTAGGGGGGGGGCAAAAGAGGTCGGTTTAGATACTTTATGTGAACTTTTAATTCAAAAAGTAAGCATGGATTTTTTTTATAAGAGAAGTTGGTTTTTCCCCAGTTTACATTAAATTTGTATTAATTTATCAATTATAAACCAAACATTTCCGAGTAAGACGCCCCTCCAGCTACAGTACAGTTGGTAGTAAAAACACTTCAAAATTGTGCTTGTCTTTTTCATTGCATCTAATTGTTTCTTTAAGCAATTTGTCAGAACTGTACACAGGTGAAATTTCTCCTGTGTAAGAAACTGAGTAAGTGTTCACAAATTAGGTTGCTAAAACAAATTTGATTTTTAAAAACAAGTCATGTATGAATGGTTTGAAGTCAAAAATAAAATTGTAATGCAAAAAATATTCCAAAGGAATGATTTTTTTCCCCTTTAAACCTGTTACTTTACATAAATTAGTACATTTTTGCCTCAAATAAATTAATTAAAAGAAAGGAAAAATGACCATAAGCTTTCTATAATGTTACGTTAATGCTCCATCAAATCTTATAAGAATGTCATTTGTTATATGTGCTATGGCATAAGCATTAACTAAAAATAAAAAGGAAATACTTTTATTATAAAAAAAGTTTTTTTCATAACATCTGTTTACATAATTTATCTAAAAATGTGCTCCTTTTATAGGGAAAGAAGTTGGTAAGGACTTAATTGAAACTAGTAGTCCAAAACTCAACTGTGAATCAAGACTGAGTCCTCTACCATTGCTGGATATCAGCAATACGAGCAGTTCACAGAGCTCCCCACAATTGAGCCCGACAAAAATTGAGGA
Organism: Uloborus diversus; assembly: GCF_026930045.1. Lineage (NCBI taxonomy): Eukaryota > Metazoa > Arthropoda > Arachnida > Araneae > Uloboridae > Uloborus > Uloborus diversus. The sequence goes on along the minus strand of NC_072734.1, from coordinate 108,713,063 downwards.
AGGTTGGTTTGTTGCACCCCCACCTTGTTTCACCTTGAACTGTCATAGCATAATAGAAATTTCTCCTTTGGAAGATTTGCTAATAGAACACCCGAGTATGAGTGTTTACAGCCAAATTCCAGAGTTCTCATATGATGATGACGAGAAGAGTGATAATAGCAATGAAGTAACTAGTCAATCAGAAACTGAAATCAAAGCTGAACCACGCACAAATGAAGTTGGGAGGGATGTCTTGATGAATCTCTCTGCCAAAACAACTTCTAAAGATACTGCAATAAGCACTAAATCACTTGATCTCAAAGGTACGCTAAGGATTTGTTTATTTAAAAGCATGTTGCCTGTGAATTGATTAGAATTTTAGATGAAGTAAATATTTGCTAAAAATAAAATGTTTTTGTCCTTTTTGCATACATGCAATTTTAAAGCATAATTTGAATTAAATTTGAAGCTGTTTTAAAAAATGCCAACCATGCTTTAAATGCCAACCATGTAACAAAATTTGTTTTTCCTGTTTCATGTTCCTGTGTTTCTTCCGTAAAATAGCATTTCTTCAAATTCACTTAATTTGCAATAGTTATATCTATGCATCTACTCATGTTTATGCATAGTATCATCTTACACTATTTTTTAGAAAAATATCAATTTTTAAACCAATTTTGTTCTCTACAACTTAATTTTACCTCCTTTTGAATTTTTAGTCTCGATTTATTGGCATTTTAGAAATTATTTGGAGTTATATGTATCTAATAGTCAATATTACACTTAATAAAGTAGTATTATTTCTTAGCAATCCTTTTAACAAGCATAATTTTTGCTTCTCGTATAATTTCAATTTGAAATAATGTAAAACCATCACTCTGTTTTTAAATATAGCAACAGATCTCAGCCTTTTATTATTGCACATTATGCATACAGCAAAGCAACAGAAATTGGCTGTACAGCAAATTACATCAATGTTTGCAAATGTGAACAATATAACTTGCTAGCTTGAAGAAAAGGCTTTTTGTTTTGCTATTGTTTTTCATAATTGTTTATTTACATGATCCACATTTATTATTACACTGATATTTTATAAGCTTTTAGTTTTTGTAAAATATGCAATGTTTGTTTTATCATTTCTCTCAAATACTTACGGAAAAGTGTTTTCAGAATATTCAAAATTAGGACTTGAAAAAAACTGTGGTCTGCAGGTATTGAACCACAAAAACATTCATCAGATCAGCAAAATATAAATACTAGGTACTAGTTAATTTATATTCCTGTTTTCCTTTCAAAAGTTACAAGCATGATTTTTTTTTTTTTTTTTTAATTGAAATAATGCAGAGAAAACTTGCACTTAAGATGCTAAAACTCAATCAGATTGTAACTTCATTCCATTGCTACATGCTTAGCAGGATTGCAGGGTGGTATCCAGAGGGGGAGGGGCAACAGGCCTCCCCTTCCCCTCCAAAACCCAAAATGTGTTGTACCATAAAATGGAAGAAAGTTTTTTTTTTAATTTCTAATGTCAGAAAAGGAAAATATCAAAGTTTTAAATAATAAAGTACAAAATTTTGTAACTATTAAATGAGTGAAAATTTGAAGAAATACAGAAAAAGCAATTCTATTTCTCATTAGCTGTAAAGCATACTTGAAATTTAGGCCCTCAATTAGGACTTCCTGCTCTCTTTCCCAATTCAATTCAGGGCCAAGGCAGGCCCCTTGTCAGTTTGGTAAACTTACCTTCCTCCAGGGGCGTGCACAGAAATTTTCGGGCCCCTCTCCATATTGCTTAAATCTGTTTTCACCCCTAGTTTTAAGAATATTGGGCCAGTGTTAGCACTCAACTATCCGTAACCTGGGTTCCAGGGACCCATTAATGAAATAGATTTGGGTTCTTTGGTGGAAAAAATGAGTATCTTAAATTTTAAACAGAAAATCTTAGCATATAAATGAATAATATAAAAAAAATTATACTTGGGGGGGAAAAGGTATGAAATAAAATAAATTACTTAATTTTGCCTTAATTTTTTGTGGTTATCATTGTAAAATTATTTTCAAATCATACACTTGCAAGAAACTATTTGGTCAGTTACAATGAGATTAACTCAAAATTTATTTAAAAAAGGGATTTTACCATAAAATAAAAAACAAGTGATTCCAATTGATCAAACAAAAAATACTCCCTTAACCTTTGTTTTTCTGGAAAAATTTTTTTAGTGAAAAAAGTGAACAGCCCCCCCCCCCCCTCCTCCCAATTATCACTGACAGTTAAATAATAATGAAAACAAAATTGCAAGCGAATGAACCCAGTGGAAAAATTGCGATCACAAAAAAGAAATATTTTCTCATATGAGTGTGAAAATTGCTCATTTGCAATTTTAAATCAGTATATTGGCTTTTGTTCTATTTTTAAAATTGCGCGATCGATTAATACCCGACTTTTGCAAGTTCAAATAAAAAATCCCATCAGAAAGAGATGAATAACTAGAAAAAGAACAAGTTTGAAGTGCTTTTGTATAAAATTCAAGTATTCATAAGCAATTTAACAAGAAAATTGTAAAGTTCAGAGCTTTGTGTTTAGCAAGATCGGGAAAATGTTCGCATTTTTTTTTCTCCCCTCCTTTTATTGGGGATGCGTCATAATGATTTTCAAAAGTAATTCTGGTTACATGAATGCAAAATAGCTATATTTTTACTGTACAGTTGTCTTGTATTAATCCTGAAGATTGCATTGAAACTATTGATGTAAAATACCTGGGTATTTATTTTTAGGGGTAAATACCCAGGGTATATACCCGGGTATTTATTTCAAAAATTTATATTCAACTAAAATACTTTTCTGTCTGTATTCCACTATGTATATATATAACCAACCATACAAAACAAAATTTTGCCCAAAAATTTGTATTTTGATCACATATTTAAAGAATTATTGTGTGAAACAACTTAGCAATCTAATATGATATTCACATTAAATGCATTGGATATGCTTAATCAATGTCTCCATCTTTCTTTTTTGGTTTTTCACTTTTCAAAGCAAAATTTAAAGTTTTACCCGTACAAATACAAAGTGAGTGACAAACTAACGCCTCCTAAATACTAAAACCTATCGCGTTCTCCCTTCTAACACAGAGCAAAATGATCCCAGTAAGCATAATTTCGGCTGTTGCCAACTATCGAAGGTCGAAAGCATTAAAAATTAAAAGCGGAGAAAACAATTCGTTAACTTCTAAATCTAAATTTTAAAATTAACCAATTAACGATTTGATTTGAATTGTTTGGATCCTTCGTCATACCAACACCATCCATGTATTGCTGTCAGGTAGCGTTGTTTGTGTACCGGCGGATTATCACTTTTAAAGCAAATGTGATAGGCATTTAGTATTTAGGAGGCTTTGGACAAACTTATCACAAATCAAAGCCAAAACTAACTAGTAGCATGATATTATGAAAAATCAAAGATGATAAATTGCGCTAGCGCCATCTATGTAAACTTAAATCCCTTTGCTTTACCCCTTAAAAAATTACATTATCCTGCCATCCTATTTAAGTTTTAGAATAGTTCATTCTAAATTCTGAGTTTTTTTTGATAAGATTTCATTACACCTTTAATTAAAAAAAATTATAATATATAAATTTTTATATTTTTAATCTTTCATTTTACAGTTGTAAAAACAGTTTTAAGTTTAAAAAGAGAGTTTTACTGTTTTAAAAAGAAAATTATCACCTTTTGATACCACTTTTTTTTTTTTTTTTGCAAAATGCGCAATTACTAGGGGATTTACCCTGAGGGGAAATACCCAAAAAAATATTTGTCTTCCCACCCTACATCACTAATTGGGTGTATTAAAAATAGTTCGAATAAATTTTCATCATGAAGTACCGGGGAGCAAATGCAAATGAGCAAGGCAACAGAAAACAATAGTTTGATTTTGATTTTTGCTTATTAATGTGAAAACTGTTTCTATATTTGCCATGTTATCACTTAAAGAGCAATAATATAAATAAATGAATAACATCATAGTCTTAATAACTTCTCAGTAAATTCTTCCAAGCATCCCTCATGCTTACCTTTTTTTTTTTTTTTTTCATTTTGGATATGACTAACCTAGATTGTGATTTTGAAATCCTGAAGTCTATCATTGAATTGCTTATACTTGTCCAATTATGACATTGAAAAGAAAGATTCTTTGGTTCATGATATGTTTCTTTCGTAATTTCATCAAGTCTTCCAATAAAAAATGTTATGAACTGTATAATACATATGTATGTATCAGTTTTACCAATTATTTCATATTTAGATTTTTAAAAAAAAATTCCAACTCACTTTTTGCAATTTTTTTTTTGTAAAATACCCAGTTTTTGGGTATTTACCCTGGCCTTGGGTAAATACCCGGGTAAATACCCAAAAAATATTTACCTACCCACTGGGTATTTACCCGATCCACATCACTAATTGAAACCACTCTTACTTTTAGTCTTTATTGCTGTTTTCAAGAATTTCCTCAAGATAAAAGTTGAGGGAGAGCTTATTCTTAGAATACAGTACAATGGACTATTTGTGAACTTGCAATATTTTGCTCTCTGAGCTCTGCCCAGGAGGTCACTGTAAGCTCCAGTCTTATCACTAAAATTCCATTGACTAGTCAACAATAGGTGTGTGTTTGAATAGCTGATAAAGAGATAGGGTCATTTTAATCCCTTTCTGTTAATTCTCCTGGTCATTAAAGCTTAAAAGCATTTACTAAATAGATCTTTAGCATTTTCTTTATTTTTTTCTGGTTCTTAATTTTTGGGTTGTCTGAGTCCCTGGAATCCGATTTTTCGCGGAAGTTGATTTCCTTTCCCACGAATTTGCGTAAAAAACCCGCTATAGCGCGTAAACCTGAACCCTGTTGGGCCCTCTTCAGGCTCGGGCCAACAGGTGTCCCTTCTCCGCCATGTGCACACCCCCGCCCTTTTCTCCCTAAAACTCTTATAAAACTTACACTGCACCGATTTCGAGCTGGGGGCTCACCAAGGGCTGGGCCCCTGATTTCCGATTAGACTAGTATCTGGTTACCAAGATGTGCCAAATTCAGCTCCTTGATACATCCTGAGTAAAAAAATGCAAAATTCATGAGTCTCACGTTTTTGTAGCATATTTTTCAACATCAGTTTTTGTGACTGATATGTTCCATGTCTTGCAATTTATTTAATACCGAATTCAGTATTTTGGAAGTTCTTTTGTTATTGCTTGTTTTTATCTTACTTCTACTGCATACTGTTAATATTTTAAGCGTGAGAAAAAAAAATCCACTTACTCTACTCTATTTCATTTTCTGAACTACTTGTGATTGAAAAAAAGTTTGTTTTGAGAATTATTGTGTTGCATTTATTTTTAACTTAAAACGGGTGTGTCTTACAAAGTTATAATCATTTTGTAAGACTGTGCAATCAACCTCTGAAAAGTGCTTTAAATAATTAACTGTTCTAAAGTCTTTGAAAATTATTTAAGTTTTTGAATTCCTTGAGAGGTTCTTTAATTTTGTCTATTATCAAGAAAATAAAGTATGAATTGTCCAAATGGCCAGAATGTTACTCTTTTGTTCTTATTTTTTGAATGTCTACACCATTTCTTTTCAACCATTTTGTACACTTTTTATACTGTGGGGCATTTGATAAAAAAGGGGAGGGGGGAGTGATCAAAAACAAACTACACTGAAAGCCGATATAAGCAAATGACGATGTGCTTCTCTTTTCTCCTCTCTCATTTTACCTTTATGTCGATTACTGCCAACGATTTGTTGAGCAAGCAATTTATATTTTGATTGGTTTGATTTTAAAAAGAATGCATAACTTTTAAAAGACTTTGTTTGTCTATTTTTCTTCATATTTTTTTAGTCCCAGTTACCCCATATAAGGCCTCAAAATATGGATTTTTATACCTATTTTTCAAAAAAAACTACCGGGGGAGAGACCCTGAACCCCCTGAAATTATGCATGTTCTACGTACGACTTAAAGGGACACTCCCCTGTTATCCTTAACACCATAAAGTGAATAACAAAATATTAAGAAATTAAAATAAAGTTCAACAGTGGAATCATTAAAAATCAAGACAAAAAATATCTTCTATGTTAAATATTTTTATTCCTATGTCTGTGTCTATATGAAATAATGTATGTGTGTTAGGGCAATATGTGAATTCGGGCCCTTCCCGAAAAAAATTTCTGGATATGGCCTTGCACGAGTCACAATATATTATGCTGAGGTTTTTTTTCTGCATTTCAATGAAACTCTTCAGTTAAAGCAAATGATTTATTACATGTGAAATATTTTATTCATTATATTTTGAATAAATGATAAATGCATTTGTTCAATTTGTTAGTATGAAGCATATAATGTGGTTTTCTCCTTCAGTCAAAAGTGCTACTTTTAGTCACTGAAATTCATAGAATAAGCAAAAAAAAAAACATGGAACAAGAAACACTTTCATTTTCCCAACACTTAATTTTTAATTATTTTTTTAAAATGTTCAATTTTGAAAATAAGGCGTGGTTTTTATGACATCACAAATGATGTACTTTGGTGCATCTGTTTACCATGTTTCCACGTTATAATAATCAAGAAGCGAATTAAATATATTGCTTTACGCTTGCTATCAAACATATCGTTGCCAACACATGTGAGTAAAGAAGTGAATTAAATATTGTGCTCTGTGAATGGCAACAGTAAATGGCATTTCATCATTTGTGATGTCATCGGCAGAAACGTAAACAATGAAAGTGCACCGATTAAAATAATTAATAAAAACATCAAACTTTAAAAAATGGTCAGATTCTATATTTTTAAACGTGCTCTTTCAGAAAAAAATACTTTTAAAATTTTGGAAATGGCCCCATTGTTTAATACTATGCTTTGGACATTTCAGATCTCATCAATCAGAATGAAAATATAAAACCAGCCCAACAAGCTAAATGGGTGAGTGAGCAGTACAAACTCTGTCCATCATACATCAATCGTCAAAATAGAGTTCATCGCTATCAGTCCAGGAAACATCACAATCAAAAGAAGAAAAGCATTGCCAAACCTTTTGCTGAAAAAGGGAGGCATAGTTTCTGATAATTGTTTACAATATAAGTTTCCTTTGTTAATGTATTTTAAGTGGTTTTATGTAGGTAATTGTTGTTTTTGACCAGAAAGCAATATTATGATGTATATTTATATGTATGTAAGCTGCTGGTAATGTTTGTACAATTTTTATGTAACAATCATGTAGCTTTTACAATCATTACAGCTATGTCACAGCCATAATTTTAATTATTTGTACAGATATTTATTTTGTTTTAAGCATGTCTTGAATTTTATTTAAAATCTGTGATCTTAATTCTAGTATTCTGTTTTGTCTAATTAAAGTAATGGGTCCACTATTATATTTATGTTGATGTATGTTTTGCATTTATCAGTTGTTTAATTTTTCAGTATATTTTAATTTCCACATTTGTTGCAATTTTTAAATTTTAATCATAGTACAAATGTTTGATTTTTCAATTTAAGCAAGATTTAACTGCATTTACAGTTTTATCAATGCAAAATTCTGCATTTAAACTCCAATGTGAAGCTTAGTCAATTTATACGAGTATGTTGTGTAAAATACACTTTTAATTTGTTCAGTTGTCAAACATTATGAATATTGTAATCTATGTGTAAATTAGAAATGTAAAGTTGTCAGTAATAATCTTTTGGATGACTTTTTCATCAAGCAGAATATTTGAAAATATTCCCCAAAAGCTTAGTTGCAGCAATAACACGACACTGCACATTTTAGATGTGAATAAATAGCTATATAAAGTAAAAAATATACTTCTTGTTATCAAATGAGCATAAGCTTAAGTGTATTACATTATTAAAAAATGTTATTTTTAAAATTTTGCGGCCACCAAACGTTGTTATTCAAAAAATCAAAATTAATATTCTTTGTTCAAGAAAATTATTTGTGAAAACATACTGGAGGGCCGAATAATGTTTTCAGAAACAAATTAAAAAATTTAAGTACAAGAGCTGGGGCTTCCATGTCTTTTGTTTATGATATAACTGCTTTCAGCACTTGTAGGTCATAGTCCAAGAAGGATGTTGTTGACTGACATACATGTCTCTCAGACTCCTTTTGAACACAAATAAAAATTAACCGAGTCTCATAACGCCATGAAACGGCTGGCCTGTTCATAATGCTAAATTTCACTTAAACAGTAGTTAAAACCTCTTCATAAACTTTCTATTTAAATATACTGAAAAGTCCATGTTTCTGTTGATAATTACAGTTGAATTCTTTTTACAAATTGCATTGAAAGTTTAATTACTTCATTACATTTTATGAAGTCTTAAATAACAATGGCAGTACAAACATCAACATTGCCTTGAGTAAAGAACAAGATAATTTCATTTTAAAACTTACATTCCTCTCCTTCCCACACACACATTTTTAAAAAATCATCATTTTATCAATTGTATTGTTTATTATTATTATTTTGAATTTCAATCATATGTGTTTATGCTCAGTGTTCAAAACTATCACATTTTGATATATTGTCGCCTCAGAGCAACAGTAAGATACAAAGGCGCCCATATGGGGGGGGCAAGGGGGGCTTAAGCCCCCTCCCCTCCTTTGAAATTATAACTTCCTTGCTTTTAGCACTTTTTTCTCTGCAAAAATTTAAAAACATTTTTTCTTCAGCAATTAATGAATAAGTTATTAAAAATGTCAAATTTTAATAACTCTAATCTGTACTGAAATCAGTTTCTATGGGGAAAATATGAGCCCCCCCCCTTTAAAATTTTGAATATGGGCGCCCTAGGTAAGATATCTAATCCCAGAAGTAACACTAAGATGTCTTATTGTTGCTCTGAAGCAACAATATATCCAATATTTACAATCAGCACAAACATAAGTCTTCAAAATAGTAAATGCATCCTTTAATCACTCTTTATTTTCTTTTATATTCTTAATATGATATGTATACTTAAAATTAAGGTTTCTTTTGTTATTTATATCTAATATTTCATTTATCATTTTTATTAATTTTAATAGAGTTAGTACAGCATTAGCTATTTTAATAATTTTTCTTCTTTAGCTACTTATACAGTTAATGATTCAGAAATAAAAATATGCATTAGTTGGTATACAGTCACAAGACATTTTCTGGCCAGCGTTTTATGTTTAACTAGGCACTTTTAATAAAATTAAAATTGAATTAAAATTGTGACATTACTAATAATTTAATAAATATAAAATAAAAGTTTAATATTATATTACTTTGCTATGTTAATGATGTATTAATACATCATAACAATATAGTACATAAATTTTTGGTTATTTTTAATAATGAATCAACAATTACTATGATTAATGTTACTTTTATATTGAAAATACCATAGTTGAAAAATTAAATATCAAAATATGAAAAATATCATGATTTTTTCAGAATAAATATTGGATATATATCATGGTATAGATATCGGCAAACCCTGATTGTGCTTATCATAATTTTTAAATTAGGTTGAAGGAAAACCTATCTTTCACATTTATCGTGAAATAGAATCATATTTTCAAGCAAGCACCTTTTCCATTTTAATGTTCATGTAACTAAAGAGTATATTTTATCTGTACCATTTATTTTTTAAGCACACAAACTTTCATAAAAAGATGCTTGTTCTGCTTGGTAATTCTTTGAAACACTATGCATGTATCTCATAATTTATTTAACAAAATCAGAAATTAAAAAGCACTAATTATTAATGCAATGCACTGTTTTTATGTTATTAACAACTTTTGTTTTTATACAAATGTGATAAAAATTCAGAACATTATTTTTAGGCGTTCTCATGATAATGCAATTTTTTGTAATAACTATTTATTGTATATTGTCATTTTAAATAGCGTATAAAAAAAACTTTGGTATTTATATGTGTGTAACTTCATCCGGTTATATATTGTTGATTGTAGATGTGAGTAAATGTGGAGTGTGATGTAGAAGTTATTTATTTGATGTATTTTATCTCAGCACAAAATAGCTATGTAATTTAAGTTTGTTAGAAATGTGAGTGTTATTTAAACTGGTATGTAATGAATGCATTTGTGAGTTGTTAAGTGTGAATGAATGTATGATATTTTATTCTTTGGATAGATGTGGATGAGAAAATATTCCAACAATTTATCTTGTTTTAAGTACTGATAAAGTGCCTTTTACAAGAAAATAGTGTAGAAATCATGAACAATCATAGGACACATCGTAAGGAGCATTCCATACTTTTTATCCTATTATAAGATTTAAAAGCAACAAAAGATGCTTGATTTTCCAAATCAGTAAGCATCCTACAAATATTGCGTATAAAGAGCTTTCAAAGAAAGCTCTCAATGTATCCCATACATGAATTGTACATTCTTAGTATTCAATAAAATATTAAAAATGTGTTCATATGTGTTGAAATTTATATATTTAAATTGATAGTACACTCCTACTAAGAGAAATTTCAAGAGGTGTATAAAAAGAGAGAAATTCTAATATCTAAAGAACTGTGTATAGTAATTGAAAGTATGGGGTAATTGAAACTTAGGCATGGCATTTCAAAATTCGCGATTTGCAACGCTGATTTCTTTCGAAAGGCAAATTTACAAAAATAAAATATTCGGTCTCTGCTTATGACATATGGTACTTCTTGACTGAATCAAAGAGAAAAAAAATATCGCATAAAAATATTTAATATTCTGTTCCTCAAAAAACCAAGAGAAATTACATAATGAAATTGGTTTTCTTTATAACAAAAATACAAAATAATCACTTGCAGATAAAAAATCTATTTCAACTGATGAACTGATTCCATAAACTTACAAATTTTGTCTTTGTCAATGAGTCCAGTCCAGTGATTATTATGCTTAAAATGTGACCCAACAATGATTCCATCTGCAGTAATATAGTCTTTTACATTTTCAATAGTCATTCCAGATCCAATAATGACTGGTAAACTAGTGCAGTTTTTAACAACTAGAATAGAAAAATATGTATAAATTACATATGTAAAAATAATTCAATACAATTTTATAAATAAGGTTTTAAAGGGCATTCATTATGCTAGAGAAATTGGAGTTGTTTGAAGGGGAGGAGGGATTCAAAATGAAGCATCTATTAGTAATAATAATCATTGTTTTATGTGCAGTATGAACAGCAATTAAATGAGCCTATTAAAACTTCATAACTATTTTAACTTTTAATGGAAAATGACTAGACCTACAATTTGCCGTCATAGTAGAGATGAGTTCGGGCTCATTTTTGAGAGCCCGGGCCCGCTCGAGCCCGAAAATTTGTAACCGAGCCCGCCCGAGCCCAAACGATATTGTCTCGGACTGAAATCCGAGCCCGCCCGAGCCCGAAGGAAACTTTATTGTATCAAAAACTGAGCCTTCTACAGTCTGACATGATCTCTCTGTTAATGAAAAATGTAACGTCAAATGTTTTTCATTAACAGAAGTTTCTAAATTTCCTTAAAATGCTCCACTTTAAATGCATTACTGTATGACATATTGCAATAGTAATCGCAAAAAAAGAACACTATAAATAAACGTTAATTAATTATTTTTTGTGGGGGGGGGGGAATTTGACATTGATTGAACTGATTTAAATGTTCCTTTCATTTTCTCACAGTGGGAAAATGTTTATTTCCTTTGAATTTGTATGGAGATAGGCTATTGAATATCTGTGCTTGAGCCCGAGCCTATTTTCGATTCTAGAGCCCGAGCCCGCTTCGGGCCCGGGCTCGGGCTCGGGCTGAGCCCGTCTCATCTCTACTTCATAGCCTGCAACTAAAATTTACCAGAAGGTTTGGACCCAAGCTCCTTCAGCTCACTACAGTTTATGCAGGAGTGATAGTGGATTCAAGTTAAATTTTCAGAAACTATGAGGAAACTCTTGCAATACTCTGAACTTTAAAAACTTTTAATAGGGATTGAAATCTTAAAGAGCTTTTGGTATTGCTTTATTAAAAATCTAAATATGATTTGGTTGCTATTTATTATAAATTTAATAATTTTTGAAAAATGCTTACCAATTACTTTTAAAATGCTCGACTTGAGTTACCTATAATTGAACACTGTTGTGACTAAAGTTTTTGAATAGTTACAGAAATATATTTTAAGTTTTATTCTTTGAAAATATGATGCTTTCAGCTATAGAATGAAAACTTCAGCCCAATTTCATTTTCAGAAACCTATAATACGATCGAAAACTAGTACTTGGTCCATGGCATTTAAAATATATATATTGACATGTATAAACCACAGTAAACCCACATTTATTAGGACCCTATTAAAACAGACTTCGCTTAATCTGGACAGCCATTTAGATGTACATAATGTATAAATAAAAGGTGAGTTAGCGCAATAATGTATTTTTGTAGGTCTGTAAATAATGTATGCATAGTATACTTAATTTTCTCTCATGCAGTTTTATATTTTATTCTCTTAAATTCCAAACACAATTTTTTCTGTATACAGTAGTTTATTTACTTTAGAGAAAGATGTGAATCCTCCTCAAGGACGGATCCAGAAAATATTCAAAGAGGGGGCAACTGATTTCAGATACTTACCATTTTATAAATTTCAAAAACTTCCGTCTCCCTAACATCATGGAAGGTCATCTCAAATTAAGAGGGTTTTTTAGTTTGGAACTTCCATTTCTAAAAAAAATCATCAAAGGTGTCCTATAATTGCTCTTTTTGGACTTCAATGTAAAAAAAATTGTAGGGGAGAGCCCCCAAAACCTATCTTATGTCATCTAAGATAGTCACAAATTGAATTTTTGGAACTTCAAAAAGCTACCTGTGCAAAGTTCCGATCACTGTCACTAAAGTGTTAAGAGATGTGCCAAAATTACGTTTTCAAAACTACAGTTCTGAAAAAATTCCGAGGAAGAGCCTTTTTTTTTGTAACATTATTAAAAATTATGTCTGAAATTACAGTTTTCAAATTCCATATGCCAAAAGAGAGTTACTGCATCTCGGCTCAAGGAGGAGGCCTTGATCCTCCTTTGGCTCAATTTGTTATTTTGTTTGAAATGTAATGGAGAGGGGGGCTCAGCAGAGCCAAGCACTGCGACCAGAGGTCAATTGTTCTAAACCCCAAACAGAAGTCCTAAAACAGACCAGTAGCCAAAGTAACAATCCACACACATTTAACGGGAATATCATAAATCTCCCAAAGTTCAAGTAAATGGTGGCCAAGGTGTTCACACCTGTTCAGAAGAAGACTTCGTAATTGCACAAGATGTGTGCAACAGTTTCCTCATGAAAGCGCAAGGCCGGCTCTAGTAGTTCTGCTGCCCTAGGCGATATTGACAGGTGTCGCCCTCCCCGCATGGAATAATAATAATATAAAATAATAATATATTAATAAAATTAAAAAAAAAAGTAAAGTGCTTAAAATTGCAGTGAGTTTCTAGTTTAACTCCACACCTGGTTTTGCGTATCTAAGCACAGCTACACACTTTATTATCTTTTTTAACATTGAAGTAGTCAATTTTATGGCTCTGAAACACATATTAATATTTCAAGACTTACTAACCATGCAATTTGCCGCCTCCAAAATTAAATTGAATTTCTACGAAAATTCCGAATAATGTTTTGCATATCCAAGCACTGGTACACACTCTAAATTATTATTATTATTATTTTTTTTTTTTTTTTGGCATTGAAGGGGTAAATTTTATGGCGCTGGTGAGGAGGCCAACAGCCCTCCTAACACTATTTCGGTTCAGACCTAAGAGTTCCTTTGCCCTATCATGTTTGGAGTCAATCATGAGGGAATGTAATCGATTACGATTATAATTACGATCACAAAAAAAGGGGGATTACAATTACAATCCTCTGTCAAAACATAATTACGATTACAGTAACGATTTGATTACATAGAAAATGTAATCTATTACGAGTATAATATGCTGATTATGATTATAGACTCATAATATAAAGTTTATATATCACTCATTTGCATCAACAACGTGATAGTTGAAAGTTATGATTTTTGATTTAATATTAAAGAGATAATTGCAACTACTGTGCAGTATTAACCTAAAGCTTATTTATTTTTAATTATTGCACTGTTGCAGGAAAGGAGCAACATATGAAAGATAGAAAACATCTAGATAATTTAAACGGTATGTATTACACAATTCTACAATGACTGTACATTGTATACAGGTATAGACACACTCTTATTCAAATGTATAACACAGTGCATATTGTTTTTGACTCAGCTGTTCATTAATATTTTGCCATATCAGTGGCCTTAGCCCTGGTTTAAGGGCGATAACCTACTGCTAAACTGCTCAACATTTTAGAGCTTATAATTTCTGAAAATTGTGTGGTATATCTCAGCATTGTATTCTCAACTATTTAGTATAACATCAGTTAATTTAATATGCTGCTATTAAAAAATTAAGAAACTCATACAGTTCTTTATGTAGAAAAACTACAATGTAATTAAATATGCAGAAAGTGTAAATAAAAGATATAGAACTAAACAGTTGAAAATTAAAAAAAAAAATTAAAGGCATTTGAAGTGTAATTAATACTTTAAAGATTTCTTTGTCATTCTTTGAGAAGTGAAAAAAATTATAGCAATGCTAAACAATCGTTGAACTGGAGCAGACGACGCAGAAATTTAAAAATACTTCGGTAGTATTTTTTTTAGCAAAAGGTTACATATGAGTGTTAGGCCCCTACAACTCTACAGAATCAATTTTATGATCATCTTTACTAATAATAAAGCTGAAAATCTCTCTGTCTGGATCTCTGTGACACGCATAGCGCCTAGACCGTTCGGCCGATTTTCATGAAATTTGGCACAAAGTTAGTTTGTGGCATGGGGATGTGCACCTTAAAGCAATTTTTCGAAAATTCGATGTGGTTCTTTTTCTATTAAAAACTTTAAGAACAAAATTATCATAAGATGGACGAGTAAATTACAAAATTGTCATAACGTGGAACCGTAACATGGGCACAAGTCAATTGGCGAGGTACGAAATTATCATAACGTGGAACTGTAACATGGGTACAAGCCAATCGGCGAGAAAATTCACCATACATTATTTGTAAATACACAGGCAAACCAAAAGACCTTTTAATTTTTCTATTACGGGTAAAGCTGTGCGGGGTACCACTAGTTTCATCATAAAGTGAAGTAGAAATATGTATCAGTATTATAAATGTATGTCCAATTGGTTCTTTACTAGTGTTGTAGTTTCATCAAAGTGAAATACAAAGAATTATTAAAAAATATCTTTAATAAGGAGGAATTTAAAGTAGGGTGTAAGTGCAAAATTTATAATGTACTTAACGTTTATCAAATAATTTGATACTTTTTGCTATCTCAAATTCATCAAAAATATCCCTGTAAAATAAAGATAAATCATTTAAGATGCAAATTAATAAATGTTTTTTACGGCAACTAAAATTAAGAAAACCTCTGCTTGCAAAATTTTATCTTGGAATGAATTTGGCACAAATGCGTTGGATTGCTTCATCATAACCAATTTGTTTTCAGTAGAAGACGAAGAACATGGAATTCAAACTACAGCTTGTCAAACTTTTATTTCTTGCCACAAAAGCATGAGACAATACTTGTGAAAATTCTTGATTATCAATATTAGAAAGATAATGTACAAGCAGAACAAAATGCATTAAATTCATAATTTTCTGCAGGGCACCATGTGCCATCTTGCATCCATTTGTCTTTTTCAAATTACAAGGAAGAAAATTTCGTTCTCTGTGGCATTTTAATAAAACAAAATTACTATTTACATTTTTAAGGCAAAAGGTTAGTGACTAAATTAAAAAACTATATGTGCAAGAAAAAATTCAACTTCACTGAACAGAAGCACAAAGCAAACTGATTCTTTGTACTGGAAGAACAAGCTAATTCTCAAACCATAACACAGTATAAACACTATAAAAATTAATTTTATTTCCCACCTGGGGACAACAAATTTAAATTTTGCTCTGAATATATATTTTGAACCCAAGCATTTATATTTGGGTTCTAACTCATCTCATTGTATTTGTTTTATTTCAATAAGCTATAATACCCCCCCCCCCCCTCTACCACAGAACTGCAATTTGAGAGAAGGAGGGAATACTCCCATCCCCCTGGTTTACATATTTTTTATTTTGTTTCAAAGGTGGAAAAAATCAAAAATAACAGATCTTATTCCTTTTTCCTAACTCTTTTTCTGCAATATTTGCTGCAAATATGTTTTTATTTTCTTTATTATTTTATTTTTATGTCTTTTTTTCAGAAGAAGAGCTACTGCAAGAGTTACAAAGTATGTATAAAACAAACAGCTTTATATTAACTGCATGTTTTGATTAACTGCATCCCCCCCCCTTTTCTCCAGAAAAAAAGCAGCAGCAGCATAGGTTTTTCTCTTTCTTTTTTAGAGCAAATTTCTTGGGGTCTATGAAGTTTATTTTATCCTAATATATAGGCATATCACCATGAAAAGTTTCATTTTTAGGTTGAATTTTATTTTTCTGCTCAAGTAGGGAATAAAATAATGAAAATTTTAGGACTTTTAGGACAAAACTCAAAATTTTAAGAATTTTAGGACAAAATTTGAAATTTTAGGATTTTTAGGACAACTCCTACCCTTGTCTTCACCCCAGAATGTCCAGGTACCCAACAAAGAGTAACCTTGTTCAGTTTTGTGACATGAACACATCTGTCTCTTTTGCCACGATTCAAACAAATACCGCAACGCACCAGAATAGCATAAATTTCAGCCTAAAAGACAGAAGCGAACTTGCCTAAAGGACAAGAGTAATCAATACCATCTCCGGAGCAAAAAGCCCCAACCTCAGTGCTATCATTCATTTTAGAACCATCAGTGTACCAGAGGGTGCAACCTTCATAATGAAATAAAGAAACATCATTCCAGTCACTCCGAAAAGGAAAGATAACCTGATATGGCCTATGAAAAGCATACTCGCTAAGCATGTAATATTATTTTGTTTAACCCGTAATTTTTTAATTTGGATAACCTGGATCCCCTCTTAGTCCTGATTAATAAGGTTCTGCTATACAGTAGAATACCTTTATAAAGCCGATTTATTTAATGCAATTCTTTATAAACTGCACAACTTTTCAGAAGTAAACAATAGGTTTTGAAGTTTAAAAACTCCTTGTTTTGCCTTGCAAACATAAAATTGTTAGGCAAATTAAATTTTTCAACAGTTTTTCATCTTTTCATCTTAATTTAAAGCTTTTAAATGAAAATTAGTATTCACAGTAAAAAGAAAATACCAGATGGTTCTTGAAAATGCAACTATAATGCAAATCATGAAGCTAGCAGAAGTGCAGCATAATTCACTTTCTTTTGATTGTGAAACATTTATTTGTGAATGATTAATTGCATAATTAGTGCTTTAAAACTCATGGCATATAAAATTGATTCTGGAGTGCTAATATAGATATGTTTTGAATATTAGTTTCAAAATTTGTGAAATGATCTATATAATGACAAAACCTGCATAATGCAAAAGCTCTGGTCCCAAACTGTGCGTTTTACGGTCTTCTACTGTATTAACAAAAAACTGAAAGAACTCTTAGGATGAAACTTCAGGGGTTTTTTTCAGGGGTGGGGGGGGGGGGGGGGGGGGGAGCAGGGTGAACCAAAAAAAGTGCAACAACCCAGTGAATGAACACACCCAACCAATGGACAAACACAACATGCTATAGTAGTTTTCTATTTGGTAAAGGTCTCAAAGGAAATTACTACTGGAAATTCATCTTGAGGGAAAAAAAACTTTTTAAACCTCTTTTTTTATTATAAGCTGTTCATGCATCATTGGTTGGTATACCCGAAATGAAAAAAAAAAATTTCTAAACTACAGAGAAATAGCTTACCTGTTAAGTCATTAGCATGTGGAGATTCACCAGTTTCTTGTCCAGTCAAAATTATACCATCACTTTGAAAGAATTCAGCAGCCTTTGCAGTGTGACAAATATCCACATCTGATGTAATGGCATGTGAACTTCAAAATAAATGAATAAATAAATAAATAAAAATGACAACAATAAAGGAGTATAGGAAAAATATGGAAAAGATATTCAATTATAATTGCAATTTGACTTGAATTTTTCTTGTGTTCATGAGCTAATTCATGATCTTTTGAATAAAATCTTGAGCACATATAGTGATGTTTGTCATTGCCCAGGGTTGGTTAGAGAATTTAAAAAAAAAAGACAAAACCTTCCTTTTTTGGGCAAGTTAGTGATGAAAATACATTTAGTAGATTCAGCTAGATGGAAAAAATAGTCACAGAAATCCCTTCTTTCTAAAAGGAGCCTAAACTATATAAATTCAATACAGAAGAACCTCGATCGTTCTACTTAGATTTGCCCAACAAAATTGCAATATCTAAAGGGGACAAGGACGGATCCAGAAAATATTCAAGGAGGGGGCGATTGACTTCAGATACTTAACCCTTTTACGAATTCCCAAACCTCTGCGCCCTTCCTTGAAGATTATCTTAAATTAAGGCTTCTTTTATTTTTTTTGGATCTTCATTTCTAGAAAATTCTGGAGAGATATACTGAAACCGTGCTTAATGTCCTCAATGGTGTCCTATAATTGCTTTTCTTTTTTTTAAGATTCAATTGAAAAAACCTTCCAGGGGAGAGCCCAAAAAACCCATCTAAGATCATCAAAAATCGAATATTTGGAACTTCGAAAAACTTCCTCAACAAAGTTCTAGTCCCTATCACTATGGCATTAAAAGATGTGCTACAATTGCTTTTTCAAGACTACAATTTTGAAAAAATTCCAAGGCAGATCCCTCTTTCTTGTAACATTACTGAAGATAGTCTTATGGTTTTCGAAGTCTTACGGTTTCTATATATCAAATTTTTTCTGGCAATTTGTTACTTCAATGCATGGAGGTCCGATTGTAGTTAATTATATTTTTAATTGCTCAATTTTGAGAAAAGGTCTGACCCCCCAGTAATAGACAGCAAAAAATCTGATGATACCCAGTAACAGATAGGATGAGGAAATCATGAGTAATGGACAAAATTCCCTTTTTCTCTTCAAAATGTGCAAAAGTTCTTTATTTTTAGCAGAGGCGGCGAGTAGGGTTTATAAGTGCGGGGAAAAATAATTTTTGGAAGTTGAAGACTATTTTAGGCTATCTTGAGTGACTAAGGGAGGGGGGGAGCGACTTCTAATGTTCTCTCGCGTAAATGTTTGGGAATTGTAGTTTTTAAAATGCCGTTTCAGTAGAGTTTTGTCAACATTTGGAGAAAGAAAAGGAATTGCCAGGGTTGTCCTCGTAATGTTTTTTTATAAATAAAGTCTAATTAATAATTTTTCTTTATTCTCATATAAATAATAGCCGATGATCGAGTAACCTGTGTGTTTCAACAATGAAACTCGCGCCACGGCATGATAGTTTGATAATATGTTTTGGTTTAACATGCAGGGAAATGCTTTATTATGACAAGGCTGAACTCAATCCGGTCACTTAACTGTTTTATTGGTAAGACTCATTTTAGGGGAATAAAGAATCAAAAAAGTCGTTGAAAATTAACGCTATCCACTGGAGTTTAGGGTTAATCCACTGAAGTTAGGGTTAAAATTTCAAATATCAAAATATCACCAAACAAACAATTGCTTCGTTCAAATGTAGAAGAGTAGGAGCAATTTTCACCCATTATACCTTGATGGGCGACTTTCTAGTTAATAATAAAGCTGAAAGACTGGATCTCTGCCTAAATGTCTGTTACCCACATAGCATCTAGATCGTTTGGCCTATTTTCATTCGGCACATTTCATTTTTCATTTCAAATTTGGCACAAAATTAGTTCATAGCATGGGGGTGAGCACCTCAAAGCGATTTTTAAAAATTCGATTTTGTTCTTTTTCTATGATTTTATTTTTACCACCATTGGTGGATTTAATTCCTCTGCACCGAGAGAACCACCATAACATGGACCAGTAAATTCCCATAACGTGGACAAGTTAATTATTACCATAACTTAGACAAGAAAATTATCATAACATGGGCAAGCAAATAAACATAGCATGTTGGGAAATTCATCATCCATTATTTGTGAATATACAGGCAAACCAAATGACCTTTTAATTTTCTACTACGGGCAAAGCCATGTGGGTAACACTAGTAATAATAATGAAAATGAAGAAGTTCGTACGGTCTTTGATAATGTAAGGGTAAGCATAGCTGTCAACATGCCAACTTAAAAAATCTTACAGTGTATGCGATGGCTATATTTCTGCACTTTTTCTTACCATTATAAAGGAAAATTTTTAAATTTCAAGAATTATAGTATTTTGCAAAACCTGACCTTTACTTGATCTGTATCTTTATAAGCAAAAAATAAATAAATAAATTTAAAAATAAGTAAATAAATAAACTTTTGTTTCTTTGAACTTAAACTTCGAAAAGTTGCTAATTTAGCAGCTTTCAAAAGTTGTCTATCAAAAACTTGTTCAAAACAATAGTTTTTCTGTAAGTTCTTGCAGATTAAAATGTTCTCCATGCTGTTATCTGAGTAGTGCGCAGTTTTCTTACAAATTGCACAAAATCGTACGCATCTGCCATATAACTGTACAATTGTACAAAATGTCCGAAAATTTTACAATGTACAGCTAAATTATAGAAGTTGGCAGCTATGGGTAAGGAAGGCTCTTCCCGGAAAAAAATTAGAAAATGTCAGCATTCATAATGAGTGGAGGACTGAAAACACTGGTCAGCAAGATTTCTGTTCCTCATTAAGTAAGTGGTGACTTTTATATTTTAAGGAGTGCTGAAAAAGTATGTGACAATAAAATATTCCATCACCCACAGATTTTTGAAAAATTCAAAATCTTTAAAATCTCAATTTAATGACATTTTCTCAACACATGTACAATATTTTTGTCATTTACCATTTTATAAACAATTACAAAGCTTAAAACTTATATAAAACACAAAAAATATGTATTGTTCAAAAAGTTGTAGAAGAATGGAAGAGATTTTTGACGAAAAAATAATGATACTTGTAAAAAAACTTCCTAATTTCATACTTTATGTAGCTTTAAATGCCTTAACTGCGTATGCTTTATTATTGGTACTAACACAAATTTAAATAAGATATAATATTCTAATAAGATTCCAACAGTAATCCTGAGCATATTAGGTGCAGACTGTCCCTGATATGCCACTTAAATTGCAGAAATATTTCAGCGGAAGTGCTTCCCATGATCGTCGCTCACAGCTCCCATACTTTCAGGGGAAAACAATTCAGTGACATTGAACATCCTAATTTTTTTTAAACTTTTTAACATATCTTAAATTACTTTTTCATAATTAGGGCTTTCATTATTTCCTAAGAACTGTGTCACAACATTTTTAAAATCAATTCATGCTGTTTTTCCTAAATCACTTAAACTAGCTTCAAAATTTTGGTCCTTCACAAGCTTTCTTATCTGTGGTTCAGTGAAAATACCCTCCTTAATTTTTGCATAAGTGAGTGATGGGAACTGTTCCTACAAATATTGAAATCAGCACCCTTTTTATCCATTGATTTAACGAAATTCTTCATCAATCCCAACTTTATGTGAAAAGGTGGGGGAATATTTTTTAATTGATTAGAGGAACATGTTTGCATATACTTTTTTTCAACTGCAATATATTGTTTGCACTCTGGAATACCTTTTTTGAATAATGTTCATGCAGTCCTGCTGTTTTATTCACACAGAAAATATCAGTGTATTGTATAATCAAGTTGCATACCAATGAGAATGGTAATTACTTAAAAAAAACTTCCCATATGCTCCAATTATGATGGCTGGTTGATGATAGTAATTTCATCAACCAATATCTTCATATTTTTGAAGGATTCTTTCAATATGCAAGAATAAGTTATGGGAACCAATGGCAGAGCATGTCCATTCGCCGAAAGACAACCTCAACTACCTAGCACGAAACTGAAACGATACAGAACGCCTAGCGCATCAGCACAACATCTCATATATAAAACTTATCAAAGTGATTTCGATTTCTACTCTCGTTACATGTTCTATCGTGTGTATGTCTATGGATCAAATGTATCTAAAAGTAAAATATAGTAAACTTTTAGCTTATATAAGATAGCATATATAATACAAAACTTATAAATGACATTTCTTAAAATTGGAGGGTGATAGAAAAGTTTTGCAAACACATTCTTTTTCAGCACATTGAAATCTATAAGAAACACCCAAAGTACATTGAGGAACAGAAAATTCGTTAAAATTTGTTTCTCAGTGAAATTTCTTCCACTCCTGTCAGCACAACTACATTACTGTTGTTACCTGGTTTTGCAAATCCTCCATGAGTAAAGTAATTCCTAGATTTTTTTCTGACACACTGTTCTATGACATTGTTAACAAATGAATGTCTTCTGAATATTGTTGACTAAGGCATTTACATAAGATTTTGAGAGTCCTCTATATTTTCTAGGATTCCTGAACGCATTTCCTTTCTGTAATATGCCTTCATGATGTTGATAAATTCCTTGATCATATGGGCGGGAGAGGGGGATACTTTTTATCACTTGGTTTCAGAAAATATTTTTAAACAAAAAAGAGAGAAGGTTTCTTCCTTTTTTGTATTTTGTCTGGGACTTAACGAATCTGATTACATTAAACAGCTGATAACATTACCTGTGATCATATAAAGCATTGACCACTGTATATACATATAAAATGTGAGAATTACTTGTGCCGTTTTTTTCAAACTTTGATAACTGAAAAACTCTATCATTTTTTTTTTCTTTTCTCGAGAGAGTTGAAGTATTGTGCTAGTTCTGTATACTTGAGTATTTCATCACACAATCCTAGGGGTGCATGAAGAAAATTATTTTTCTATTAAGCAAATCTGACTTGGAAAATTACTTCTTTAATAATTTGAACTTAATTAAATATTAAATATACATGTGTACAAAAAAATGCCAAAATAATATATTGCAGTTATATTGTAGGTTTTTTCTTCTAAAAGTAAAAAATACACTTGCCAATGTTTCTTTTTTATATCAGTGAAGAACAAAATCTCTCTTGCATTAACATTTTTGGCATAACGTAAAAGAGGTCCAGCACATGCTTGCATGAAACCTTCATCAGCTACATGAGCAAAAACAAATCCTTCAACACGCACAAACTGCAATCCTATGAAAAGTTAATATTTAAAAATATTAAAAAATTCAGAACAAAATAAAAACCAATGTACAGCTTAATTCTTGGGCATCATTTGAAAGCTCTCCTGCTGAAATTATTCAATTTTACTTTAATTAATAGATAAAAACACCACCAAAAGAAGAAGAAAAGTTGTACATTATTTGCAATAATTTACCAATTTTTTGCAGTATAAGTTTAAATACTGTATTAAAAGGTCCATACATTGACAAAGCAACCAGCTGCCTTTTTTTAGTTAAAAACCATTAAAACTGCACATTAAAAAATAATAGAAAACTTCCATAACAATAAAATAGTTAAAACTTGTAACTGAAAACAAATTATGTGATTCAACAGATTATGTTTTCAGTTAAATCAAGTGAATAGAGAAAATAGAATTCGGGCAACACCATATAAAAGTATGAGCTCCCAAATGTGTAGCCAAACTTATCACAAGCTGCTGGAAACAATTTTGTGATTTAGGAGAATGCATTTTATACTTTGGCCTTTTGATCAAAATTTATCATAAAAAATTTTATAACACAGAAATGTATAAAATGAGGGAAAGATACTTTAGACGTAAAAAATAAATCTGAGCAAATATTTTATTCCAAAGTATTTATGTTATAGCTCATTACTAATACTTAAAAGGAAGATGAAAATTTGTTTCAAGAAGTTCACATAAAAAAGTACGTACTTTAATCTTTTTAAACTTTTATTGCTAATTTCGATTGTCTATTGACAGGTTTTTAAGTTCCCAAAATTATTTTAATAGGTTGTTGATAAATGACATAATAATTTTAAAGATAAGACTATTTAGTTAAGGCTACTGCTGGGTGCTGTGAAAAGAAAACTCATAGATAAATAATGCATTTAAAAAATTATATTAGCAGATTGTATGATTATGATGTAGTTTGTCTTCATCTTTGCAATAGTAACTATAAAGACCAATTATGTTACAAGCATGAAATTGATAGTAATGCAATAAATTTATTTAATTTATGATTTCAGGGGGGAGTTATAAATTGATTTTGTACATAAAGCTCTTCAAAGTTTACTTCAGATGATGGTCTTCTAAACCTCTCAATCCTGATAGGTTCACCCCAGTGAGCTGTATAGTAACCCTGGAGTGCGGATGGGGTCGAATCGGATTGGGGTAGAGTGTAACCTTTGAATCTCGCCAATGTTCCCCTGGTTAGGCTTAGGAGATGGTCTTAGCATTGGAGTCTACGAGGATGCTCGCAAGCTTTAAAAAATACACTACTGGCCATTAAAAATGCTACACCAAGAAAGCGACATGATAAGAACATGAAATTTAAACGACAGGAAGAAGATGATGTGATATGCAAATGATTAGTTTTTCAGAGCATTCAGACAACGCAGGCGCCCGCAGCGACACCTACAATGTGTTTAAATGAAGATATTATACGGCCAATTTATCACGTGCAAATTCAATTTTAACGCTGCTGCGTGGTGGAAAATTATTTTGATGCCTCGTGTAAGAAGTACAAATGCGTACCAGCACGTTTCTGCCTTTGATAGAGGTCGCATTGTAGCCCAACGGGATTGCTGTTTATCCTATCGCAGTATTGCTGCTCGCGTCGGTCGAAATCCAATGACAGTTAGCAGAACATGGATTCGAGGGATTCAGGATGGTAATACAGATCGCTGTGCTGGTGCTCAACGGCCAGTAATCACTAGCAGCCAAGAGGATAGGCATGTTATCCGCATGGCTTTAATGGATCGTACAACCACATCGTGAACTCTGAGTCAAGAAATGGGGTCATTTGTAAGACAACAAGTGTCTGCACGAACAGTTCGGTGACGTTTACAGCAGCATAGACTCTCAGCTCGGAGACCATGGCTGCGGCTACCATTGACGCTGTATCACAGACAGGAGCGCCTTCAATGGTGTGATCAGCGACGAACCTGGGTGTACCAATGGTGAGACGTCGTTTTTCTGATGAATTCAGGTTCTGCTTACAACATCATGATTGTCGCATTCGTGTTTGGCGGCATCGTGGAGAACGCACACTGGCAGCGTGCATTCACCATCGTCATACTGACCCATCGCCTGGCGTGATGGTATGGGGTGCCATTGGATACACATCTCAGTCACCTCTTGTTTGCATAGACGGCACTATGGACAGTTGGCGTTACATTTCTGATGTGTTACTACCCGTGGAACTACCCTTTATTCGAGCCCTGTGAAACTCTGCGTTTCAGCAGGATAATGCACGACCGCATGTGGCTGGTATTGTGCAGACTTTCCTTGATACAGAAAATGTTCAACTGATGCCCTGGCCAGCACGTTACCCAGATTTCTTACCAATAGAAAGCGTCTGGTCAATGGTTGCTGAATAACTGGCTCGTAAGCAAACCCCAGCCTTTACGGTCGATGAACTGTGGCATCGTGTTGAAGCTGCATGGATGTCTGTCCCCGTACATGTCCTCCAATCTCTTTATGACTCAATGCCCTTTCGTATAAGCGCTGTTATTGCTGCCAGAGGTGGTAGTTCTAGGTACTAAGTTCTCAGAATCTACTCACCCAAATTTCTTGAAAATTTAATCATTTGTTATTTCCAACATAATATATGTGTCCAATAAATATCATTTTGTTATCTGCATTTCTTCCTGGTGTAGCAATTTTAATGGCCAGTAGTGTATTTAAAAATAACCCATTTGCTTTTTGTTATCAAATGACCGGTTTTTAACCACATCATGTTGTCGGTCTGCTGAATATATACATCATTAAACAAAACAATTCTTTACTTTTATTTAGTATAAGAATAAAAATTTGGCTACTTTTCGGCAACCATTATTGCCAAGACTCGGGGTGATGTGAGATGACGTAGAAGGAGAGGGAACTTCCATCGCTCAGAGATATGTTTTTCTTTCCCTTTGTTTTTTGTTTGTTTCGCTTAATAAGAGTAAGAATTAACAGATAATTTGTTAATTAAAATTTTAATTATATAACTAAAAATTTTAGTATTTTTCATCGAGAACATAGGATTATTTAACACAGTACTTTTTAAACAAATGCAGATTTATTTCAATTTATTAACCATTTACCTTCTGTAAAAACAGTTACACGAGTCGTAATTTTTGCGAAAATGAACGTATCGGTGACTTTGCGAGATAAAAAATTTAGTGAATAGTATGTGAATAGAACAGAAAGTTTAAATATTTCGCGTGGCTTAAATCTTCGCGATAATGATGAGCTAGCGAAAATTAAAGTAAAACGAAAACAAGTGTTTTCACATTCACAATATTGTTTTTGTATGTTCTCTCTTTATCTCTTTCTACAAGGAAGTTTTAGGTTTTCTTTCTCAAATATTCAGCAGATATTTTGTAAGTATTGTGTTGTCTTCATAATATTTATTTAAAAAAAAAAAAAAAACCTTTTCAAAAACATTTAAAAAAAAAAAAAAAAACCTCTTAATTTGGCTTTTAGCTATAATTATGAGGTACATACTAATTTTTGAATCACAGTTTTTTTTTTTTTTTTGATCGTTAGAAAAGAATTTATTGAAGAAAAACTTATCAATTTTCCTTTTACATGGTTCCCAGTTTTTTTTACAGATTTGCAACATATCGCATTATATTTTCATCTTTTTGAGAACTATTTCTTTTGCAATGTAAAGAAATAGTTGGAAAAAAAAATGTCTAAATTCCCAACTTTATTATTAATTATTTTAAATCGTTTATTCATTCATTCTTCTTTGATAGAAAAAAGTACAAATTATGTATTAATAACCTCTTGGTTTAATCATTATGAAAATGTTTCTAAGTAATACTGTGTATTTTTATACAATTATGGTGAAATTATATAAGGTTAAACAGTTTATTGGTATAAAATTTCAAAAAAAAAAAAAAAAAAAAGATTTTGCGACCACATTGGAAGAAATTAATATTGACTTTCTCTTTGAACACTCCGTAATGTGAACACCCCCGATGTTCTGAACACATTTTGATGGCGAATCCATATAGTAAGATATCCTGCTGTTGTTTTGCGGCGACAATGTTTTATCCAATCCCCCTTTATAGTGCACCCCCCCCCCCCAATCAGAACATTTTTGTTCCATTCCATAAGTGTCCAGGTTAGAAATAATTCACTGTACAATATTTCTGCTCTTTAAAGAAGATTTATTGGCTTAAGGGCTTTTTGAAAACATTATTAAAAAACCCATGATATTGTTTATTTTATTTTTTAATTGTATGGGGGGGGGGGCTTTTTTTACCTCTTGGTGCCCCTCCCAAAAATTATTTCTGTATCCGCCCTTGCACGTATGAGGGATTTTTGTTTGTGAAATATTTTTTTATATTTCTAAAATAGGTTTGTGACTGAATTGAAACTCATTATTTCAATCAAGTCCATGCTCTTGTATGCTATATATAATAGTACAATTACTTCCAATTGTTCCTAAAAATGAAGATGAAAGAAAGAATAAAATTTCAACTCAATACATTTGTAAAAAAAAATTATGTATTTCAGTTCCTGTTCGTACCATAAATAAAACAAGTGTAATAAATCAACGAATTCAAAAATCGAAATATAAAATTCATGAAACAATTTCTTGTATACACAAAACAATACAAATGATAATAATGAAATGATACAATTTTTCTATAGTAAGTCAAATATACACTTTTTGTTAACTTTGATTGCATGAGCAAAAATATGTAGAAAGATAAGTTTTTGAATTCTTAAAAAATGCGGAAAATGAAACAAAGAAGATATGATTTTAAAGCAAAGAAATGTATTTTGTAGGGCAGAAAATAATGTTTGAGTAGTAAAATATCCGCATTGGAGTAACAAAAAATTATTTTGGAGTGAGAAATGCTAAATTTAGGAGTGAAGGGAAGAAAAAAAAAAGCAGCTATACATTTGCCCTGCAAAAAGGGGGGAAAAAAAGAACATGAGACGTAGAAAGTATAAGAGAAAATTAGGCAAAGTGAGACAACAAAAACTTCTTTTATGTTTAGCTAATTCCAGCCTGGTAAAAGTTTTGAAAAGTCAATTCGACATTCTGTGAACAGTAGCGTAACTATGGGGTCTAGCGCCCCTGGCGAACTAAAGAAATTGCGCCCCCACCCCACCCCAGTCGCCCACATTGCAACTCATTGTGTCCTCCAAAAAAAAATTTTTTTTTTCTTATTTTCTTTTTTAGAATTGTTTTCAACGATGCTCAATGTTCCTTCTCAGTAGATGTTATGTATGTGTGTAAATATATATGAACTCCCTCTAGCTCTTTTTCTTGAGAATTTTTTTTACAATTTTTTAAAGCATTTTTCAATTTATATGATTAAAAAAAAAAAAAAAAAACTCTTAAAATTTTTTTGTTTAATCAGCCGACATGCCGCCCCTCTGGCTGCTGCGCCCCTGGCGCGAGCCACTCCTGCCAACCCCTAGTTACGCTACTGTCTGTGAACAATATTTAAATAAAAGGTTGCTTTCAAACCTGATGCAAGGGAAATGACTATGTCATCATAATTTGACCCCATCGAACTAAAATATCTGCATTGTTTCTAAAACTGTTACATTAACTTTACAGACTGATGCTTTAGCCTTTTATCTAACGTTTTTTTTGGGGGGGGGGGGGGTCTGAAAATGGCGTTAATTGAGTTTATATATTACAATGAGAGAACAGTGAGACAGGAAGAGTGAGATACTACAAATAATTGCCTTACTGCTGAATGGTACTTCTGTATTAAAAGTAGAGAAATTATACATATAAATTCAATTGAGTTACAACTAGCCATTTGATGCAATCAATAACAAAAGAGTTTTGAAAGCCTTGCACTAATAAAATATAGATGTATGAATGGTATTATGGCTATTATAGCTCAAACGATTCCCCAATCTAAAATCTTCTAAATCGTTCGATCTCAGTCCCAAACAGTGACACAATTATAAGACATACTTCATATTTATACAAACTTAATATTAAAAATATATAATACTTGATTTGATATTGACGTACAATTTCGAGTTGCTTGAAGAAATAATACAAGATTTACTCTCAACAACTTGAAATTTAATTTTTCTAATTTAATCATGATTTTGTGATACTTGAAAAGTCATGCAATCTTTTCTATATTTTATAATTAAACACTTAACAAAAAAAGTATCATTAAATTTCATTCAGCATATAAAAATGTGTAATGAGTACATTGAAAAACAAAAATCCTTAAGATTATGTGCAATTATAGAACGTTTTACAGGTGAGAAATACACAAACTAAATTACAAAATGACATTTGATTGAGCGAAATATTTTAAACAAATACTGTATGTACATTAAATGTATACATTAAAATAATTACTTTTGAATAGTTTTGAAGCAAATTTTAATAAATATCCTGTTTCAACCTATCTCACCCATACATAAAAAGATTTTTCTGAAGTAAAGATTACACGGTTTAATAAATAGTCATTATTTCTTAGATTAAATTGAACCTAAGCTTCAAAGAAATGGATTCACACTTATTTGGTAAGTTTGAAGTGTGTGTTATTTGGCAAAAAAAGAGGATCAATTATGTGTTTCCCTCACACACACACTTAAATAAACGTCGTGAGATGTTGAAAATATATTACAAATGGTCATTTTGCATATTTTTAAGTCATAAAATTAAAAAATAAAAATCTCACAAATTTATATAATTAATTTTAATCTGAATTTCGTTTTTTCTAAAAATTAATGGAGTGAATTTAATTTTTATACATTTTAAGTAATGACAAAAGCCCTTTAATACAACTTTTGCCTGAATAAAGAGACCATAAGAAAAGCAATATTCATAATACACAATCATCACCTGATATTTACATATAATATTTATTTACTTGATTAACAAAATTCTAGGTAAATACAAGGGTGAAAAACCTGTGACCCACAGAACACACACGCAAAGTTTAAGTGACATACCAACCATTCACATTGTTTTAACAATTTGACTTTTAACCAATTGTTTAAAATCCGATTTTCACTCATCGAGCCATAATTTTATGACAGTGGAAAAATCCCGATATATTTTATATATTTTTTGACTAAATACCTCATGGAAAAAAAATTAAATTTCAACTACTTCATTAAAATGCATGTTGAAATGGAAAACATTTCATTCCTGAAGATAACGTAAAACGATAGCACATTGACTGGCGATAAAACACAAAACATTGTATTACAACGAAAGATTTTCTGTATTTTTTTTTGTAACTATGCTATTAAATTGCCGATAATTTACAATAGTCGATATGATCAAATTAAAATAAAAAAAATCCAAAAGGAATGAATTAAAATCCGAGTTTAAACTTACTATTTAACCCAACAAATGAAAATGTTTGTCTTAAACAGGATCATCTATTGATGTTTAAATAAAACTAATTTGTTGAATCTTTGTCTTACCTTCTCTTTACTTAAAAGTTCATTAATGCATTTGCTAAAGTGGAGAAATCGAACTTTTAAATAACAGATAGAAATTAATTTAACAAGTTTGAAAAGATGATTATCATAAGATGTCGAACGTGTGGTTTTGCAAGCACGAAAATAATTCCTTAGGTTCATTGAACATCTGTTTCATCACAATGACAGCGAGTCTCTCCTTAAAATTTTTCACTTGTGGCATGCTCCCATTGTTCGAATTAATAGCTCTTTTTAAACATTTTTCTGTATGCAGACATACCAAAATGACATCTTTAGAGGGAATAATAAGCCCTCCTCTGTTTTTTTCTTTTTAACAAGTCCAAAGGTCCCTCTTCTGGAGAACTTTGTTGCAGAGCGGATGAACATTCATCGCAGTGAAGCAGTTTAAGAGTCATTATCACCACATAGCCAGCTGCGTATGCTATAACGTTTTCAGCATACTTACTTAGTGGAACAATATTGGATGTACATGAAATACACCGCCAGCTCAGTCAATTCCAGCCGAGGACTGCAGTTTCATGCTTATTAGCACTCATCAGCCCGGCATAGGACTAACTGAGCTGGAGGTGGAAAACCTCTTAAGGAAGCCAAGAGTCCCAAACAAACTGGTAGCAAACACAGAATTAGCACTGACCAGACGAGTGACCGAAACAATGGTTCGGTCTGACTATGTAACTTACTGAATAATATTGGATGTGTCGCAGTAGTCGTGATCAACTGCAGATGATTGTCGTCGCTCAATGTCATATTTTTTAGCTAATATGTCATCATAGACGTAATTTTCTGCATGAGCCCTTGGCAATTTTTTCGTTGAAGTAAGGATTGGCATAATGAGCAATGCATCAACATTGCCATTCTTGGTGGTGATTTCATGATGCATTAACAATCTTTTGTAGGCAGAGATGAACTGCAAAACAGTTGGGTTGTTATTCCAACCACCTCTACACCGGATCGCACTGATAAAAAGTTCTAAGTAATCCTGACTAAGTTTATACGTTAATAGGTACTTAATTAGATTTTTATTCACCAGCTCATCAAACATCAGCATGATGCTCAATGAACTGATGTAAAATCCAATTATGGGCATTTTCTTTGGAGTCTTGTACAGCAAAATTCCACCTGGATCAGTTAAACTGGCTAGGTAGGCACAAGCTTCTTCCAGGAAAGGCTTCCAAAACTTCTCATTCTGTTGCCGCAAAGGCGCTTTGTAACCTTTTGCAAGGGGATTTCTCGAGTTTAATAAGTCAAAAAGTCTATCCACTATACGAATAAACTTCACAGTTACTTCGGAACCCCGAAATTGTGGCAGCTGCAAGTCCTTGTCACAAAACTCAATTGAATCTGCTACACTTGCGCTTAATGTCTGGGCAACCAAATTGACCTTCATTTTTTGAGCATACCAGTTTATATGATAAGTTTCCAGGCGATTTCCAGCCCTTAGTCCTTCCTTTTCTTGCACATCATTCAGTTTCTGGATAAAGCGCCAATCGATCTCATTCCCATCTTTATCTTTGAACACTTTTAGTGTTGCCCAGTTATTCCTCAATAATTTGAGCATATGACAAACATCTAGCACTACAAACACCTTCTTTCTTTCATCGGAGGGATGAGGGAAAAAAGGCTGCGGGTCAGGGATTTCTAAATTAGCCCCAAGACAGGCAGCCATAGTGAAATGGTAACTTGGCCCATCAAAAGTAATCGATGGAGTTTCGATGTTTGCATCGTGGAGGCGCCGTAAACATTCATTCACTAAGTTGCCTCTTTCGTCCCCAGTTAATCCATGAATTAAAAAATACCCCACAGGTAGCTTCCAGTTGCTTTTCAAGCAAACCGCCATGAAGATGAGTGCATTTGAAGCTGGAAGGGCGCCATCATCTTCAATGTTAGAGCCCATGTCTACATAACCCCGCATTTTTACTCCATCATATTGAATGTGGTGCCTTATAGACATCTCATCCAACATTGAAGAGCAAACAATTTTTTGCTCTGAAGCCTCCAACGATGTCTTAAGTATACGGAATGCTTCTTCTGAAAAACCAGGTTCTCTGTCAACAGAAGCATACCACTGTCGCAAAACGGCGGGATGAGGCAGTGCGTAGTTAAATATTGACCTCACATAGTCATATGCTCGAGTTGAGTAAAATTGCAGAGTCATGGCAAAGGAGCGCAATGCTGGTGGATATGTCTCCCTTGTTATTTTGCCATTGTTGTTTTTTAAGACTCTCTGCATAAAGTTCAATTGCACCCCCGTAAAACTTTTCTTCAGCACAAGTGCTGCATTTCCAGTAATCATCTGGTCCTTCTTCATGCAATCTACTATTTCATTCAGGGAATGAATTTTCTTTTTTAATCTTTGCACTTGCTGCTGGTTGGCTTTCAAGCATTTCTTCATCATTTCATTTTCTGCCTTCACTTCTGCCAACTCCTGTTCAACAAGTCTTAGTTTTTTTGTCTGGGCTTGCATCAGTGGCATTTGATGTTCTCGTTTGCCTTTGAGTTGGTCTCTGAAAGAAAACAACAGAATTAAATAATGAAAGTATTATTACAAGAGAAGCTTGTAAAGACAAAAATTTATTAAAGGTTATTTGAATTAAGCATATTTTTGAGTTTTTTAATTTGTTCAGTTGTGTATGTATGTCATTAATTTTCACTGTAAAAACGATTCGGAAACGTTCCTGGAAAATAATAAGCAGCTGAAGTGCCCAATTTCGGCCAGTAACATATCTTGCAAAAACGAGGAACGTTTTCCGCTAAAAACTCAGTAACCTTCCTGAAAAATCCAGAAATCTTCCCATTTAAAGCCAGTCGTGTCTCCGGAACTTCAGAGGAATCTTAAGCAGGGAGAATATAACAGCTTGGTACCTTTCTGATTAATCAAGACAGTTGTAAAAGCAGTATTGCAAAAATGGTCAAAGCTAAGCCAGAATTGCAAGTATTAAGTATCTCGCTTGAATGCAATTCTCCCAAAGCTACGTAGTCCATACTTATTTGCTCCCATTGGGAATTTAATCAGCATGGACGAGCCGTAGTCGAACGGAAGTCGATACACCTTATAAATACTCTCAGTTAATCTTTAAACTGGGAGCTAAAAATATTTTTTACAACAGAGAGAAGTCTGCATTCAGACAACTTGTAGAAATTCAGGAAACTTTTTGACAAGGATACTTGATATTTCCAGGAAGTGGATAAAAACCATTGAAATCCCGAAATGTTATGCGGAAATACTCAGGAACGTTTCAGAATTTTTTTACAGTGTTGAAAAAAAAAAAAAAAAAAAAAGCGCCTAGCGATTATTAAAGCAACATTAGTGCATGTCTTAGCTTTAAATTAACTTATTCGAACAAAACTTACTATTGTTCAACTTAATTCACAATATATAATTAAGATTAAAATGATCTTAAGTATGCTTTTATAATACAGTCGAACTTGCTTATAGCTAGCCCTGTTTTAACGAAAACTCGAATTTAGTAAGAAAATCAAAAAGATTTGGTTGGTACGCTAAGTCTATGGGAACAAAACTCGCTTTTAACGAGCAAACCCCGTTTAAAGCGAGCATTTTTTTTGTAATTCATAAAATGTCTGTTGATTTCCTCCTCAGAAAGATTATTCTATTTTTGGTTATTCTATTTTTTCAAAATTGGCATTTTGAATTAAACCGAAAGTTAGAGATATGACATAAATCATGAAAACAAGTGATGAAGCGGCACTTTTTTTTTTTGAATTCGTGAAGTAGAGGAGTATTTAAAAATTATATATAATTGTTAAAGAGAGTGTTATCATTTCCGAGATATTCTTCCGAGGATATTGTAGTGAAAGTCGAGAGAAAAAGAAAAAAAATTAAAGCGACTGCGACCATACGGACAAATATGAAGAATTTGAAGTTAAAAAGCCCTTGACATACTTGCAGAAAACCTTCAAACTACAGTAGTACCTCCTTTAAGGGACATCTCTGAATAGGGGACACCTCTATTTAAAGGACACATTTTCTGGTCAAAGTCCCTTTGAATGGGGACATTTGTGCATCAGCCTGTGATTAGTGGGACACTCAATTTAAGGGATAGTAACAAAGAAAAATTACAATTAAAAAAAAGAAAAAAAAACGTATAAATGTCCTTAGAAATATCGAATTTAATAGGAATTAAAGGTTCCCTCCCCTTTTTGTCCAAAAATTAACTGGTAAAAGTTTGCCTTGACATTGACAGGCAAACAAAGAAATAAATATTCTTGAATTCTCGTTGATTGCCTACATTCATGCTTTCCCCCTCACAGTCAATTTTTTTTTCGAATGGGTTAAGCCTCAACAGATAGTGTGCCGCCCATGACAAACTTTGTATAGAAAACTTGAAATGTGATCACTGTTTTCCGTATTGTAAATTACAGGATATCAAACAAATCCATGTAACACATTAATTCAAAATTGTAATTAATGACAATCAGTTACAAAACTTTGATACTACAAAATTTTTGCTACAGTTTCACCTTTTCACCATTAATTTTTTCCAGTTTGAATAATTTTGAATTTTATTTGGTATATATACGAAACACTTTCAATAATTCACCTGAAAGCTTATTAGTATAGTTTACTACGAAATTATTAATTACTCTGCTTGCATTATTCCAGATATCTCCGAACAAGAGGCACCTCTATTTTAAGGGACCATTTAACATCTTGGTGGTAAAAATTAAAAAGTTATCTAAAAGCGCTGCGCTGAAGGAGAAAAGTAACGGCACATGAAAAATGTTCCAATATTGTATACATGTGTAATTCAAAACAGAAAAAAAAAACAAAAGATCAACATTACTTCAACTAAAAGTTAAAAAAATAAAATAAAAAGTGTGTAGATAATTTAAAAAAAAAAAATGAAATTATAATAAAATAGCAATTGATAATTTGTTGAATCAAAAATAAAAAAACTCAAAGAGTAAGTTGTAAATAATCAATAAACATATGCATAGTTAGAAGGAACAAAATAACTGAGGGAAAAAAAGACAAAAATTACAAATAACGAAAAATGTGTTTTCACTCGGTCTAAACCCTAAAACAATAACTAAAAGCTACACAAATGGTTAAGCTTTATCCTTAAAAACACAAGTAACTAGGAAAATAAATATAATTTTTCGTTTCTTGAATTATTTTATAATAAGAGACAGAAGTAGACCTAACTGATTTTGTAATGTTGCAGTAGTTTTATGACAGCTCTTGACCTTACGCTTCTTTAAGTTCTATCGTTGCACGCATTACGAAAAAGAAACAAAGATGACTGTCAACAACAGCATTAAAAAAATCTTATGGAAAATGACATTGTTTGTTATGTTACAAAGCTTATTCCAGATATTAAAAAATTGGATAGTTCCAAAACAAGCTCATGTATCCCAGTAACTAATAGAACACAAAAACCAACTTAGTATGTGTATTAAAAGCTTTATGTGTACGTTTTTTTTGAATCACACCAATAAATTAATTTTTTTAAACGTTTTTTTCCACATCTCGCGACCCTCCCGTGGGGAGGGGGGTCCATGATTCACCATTTGAGGACCCTTGTTTTAATGAATAAAACAAAAGCGTTAGGAAACTTTTCTTTTTCGTTAGAGAGAGAGAGAGGGTTATTAAGGAGGAGGGGCGGGGGAGTTGCAATGAGATCATAAACACATTTGTTTATTTGTTACATTTGTATCCTTCAAAAGATAAAGAGAAATAACATAAAAGCCAAAAGAATCTGCAAAGCGGGTGATGTGAAAAGAAAAAGAGTCCTAGAATTTAATTCAAAATAGTGTCATGTTAATATTAGCTGTGAGTATTATTCTTTAAAATTTCAGTTTTATGCACTTTCTTGTTTTCTGTACACTATCATATTATATGTTCTAGTAATGTTTGCAGAAAATTATATTTATTTATGTTAGCATTCATCAAAGTTTTTTGTTGAATATATGCTTAACACAAAAATTGTTTTTGAAAATAATTTCTCCACCGATTAATGTGCAAAATTTGGCCAATAATAAAATGATCAGCTAAATAGTCAATTATGGCAGATTTATCATCACTTCCGATTAATCGACACATCCCTAGTTCCAATATAATACCACCCCTACCTCCGTCCTTCCTCTGACGTAACCAGAGATATTTTAAAATTGGTGTTTTAAGATTTGTAATTTTTATTATCAAATTTACTTAAAAATATTGAGTTGCACATAAAAAATTCTAAGTCTTAAACTTATCTTAGCTTTTATAAGTTATCTCTTTCTCTGAGTTTAAAAAAGAATAAATAAACAACTAAATAAAAAATCTTGAAGGGATGTTAACGGGGAGACTCTTTGCTCCATCTCGGAAAAATTGAAGGTCTGGCACTGTTGCTTCCCCCTCCCAAATTTCAAACTACAAAACAAAAAAGTGGGATGGAGAAGAGGGGGGGGGGGGTTCGGCTAAGCCTGGTTATATTGGCCCCCTGCTAAATAAAAACATATATACGCCATTGGAGTAGGCCATTAGAGTTCGTAAAAATTACCTTGTTTAAATGAGGTGGAAAGTTGAACAATGTCGGAACAGCATCTTTCTTTAAACCAGATAACGTTGAGCCATCTTCATAGCGGCTTCTTTCGAAATGATCACTGCAGATAACACTACTTTAAGAGGGATACCATGCTTCTCTTCTGACATTGTTGATCCATTTTGCCAATATATATCTGATCTACTGAAAGGAAACCTATGAAACGACAAGAAAATAAACTCATTCAGAAAGGTCAACCACAAATCATTTTATGTCAAATGCTAAATAACTGTATCACACTGCTTGCTAAATACCTTAGCAGGTATTAATTTTAACGATAACGATACTCCTAGAAATTTATTCAACATACATACAGTGGCTCCCAAAAGTTCGTACACCTACGACTTTCAATGAAATAGGGCCTTATCCCTTGGTTAAAAATTAATATTTCGGAATAGGTATTTAATTATAAGATCTATGATCCATTTTCAAGAAAACTACATCAAAATTTTTAAAAACATATTAAAACTTAAATTTTTTTTAAATCAAAAACCAAAAAGTGCCGGAAATTTTATCTCACAAAAGTCTTCGTAAGTCTTCGTCGTTTCGTTCACTTTAAAAAAATGTGTATATATTATTGAATAATCTAACTTTTTACTAAGTTATTATTTAGTAGAATATCATGCAGGGTTAAGAAAGATGAATTTTGATAAAGGATAAATTTTTGGTTAAGAGTTTAAAATTTGCTTTTTAAATATTTAAATAGCATGATTCTTTACTTCATCAAAAAATTCCAAACTACAAAGTCCTGATGCTGATATGCACCCTCACCCAAGAACACCTTCACCGTCCTGATTAACTAGTCCAACTAAGTTCTTAAGATTAAGTTCCTAATTTTTTCTTCTATTTATAATTATACAACAATATAACCAAAAATGCTAAATTCATTTTTATCTGTAAGTAAGACGTAACTCCAAAACGTTTTGAGTTTATTTATCATTGATTTTGCGACGAATAGTGTAAGTTTTCTGTTTTTAGCACGATCAAGAAAATTTCTGCAGAAAGAGGTCCCTTTTGATCCAGCTAATCAGAGAACTTGGCGAACAATTTTAGGTGAAAATTAAATGTAAAAATTTTCATTTAACTCTGCAGAAACTTTTACAGCACTCAAATGTATATTTTTCACAAATTTTTTTAACTGTAAATCTCCGATCACGCTTGGTCAACTTAGCCGGTTGACTTTTCCTTACCTTGTTTTCGTTCCAATTATTTTCTTTAAAGCATTTTATGAAGCACTTTACTATAGAATAGAATTAAATTTACTAACTTAGAGACATTTCAAACCAATTTACTGCTACTATGAGGTAAATATTCAAATTTTAAATGATGTTTCTGTTTTTTTACGAACACCAGCCATTTCAAAGTAATAAGCACAATATTATGGAAAAAAATAATAAAAAAATATCAGCTAAATGATTTTTGAGGGTCAACACAATGCAAAAATAATAAAAAAATGACATATGATAATTTTAATCATGAATTTATTCGAAAATATCTTAGTGTACGATGACTTTTGTGGCGTGTTATTTCTCTGTCTCTTCGTTTTTTTGATTCATTTCAAAAAGAAGATCCGTCAATATTTTTAAAAAAACTGCAGGGTTTTATTTAGAATGACATGAGAATGATGTGAAAAAATATTAGACTTCATATTCGAATTCAGTTTCGTGTTATTTTGGTTTTACTAAAAAATTTCAACGTGTTTGGGAGCCACTGTAAGTAGGAAACAGAGCGATTTCAGTTACTTTTAAATTTTCATTTTGAAGTTTAAACGGCCATTTAATAGGTATTTAAACTATAGCAAAGCTTTTAAGTTAAAAAGAATATACAGTTAATTATTTGACAGTTTCTGGTTCAAATGTTAATTACACACAAACTTTTCAATTAAATTTAATTTTCCACAATGCTTACATGGTGCAATTGTGCATAGCTTAAAGGAAAATATTTTATGTAATTATAATTGAAAAATGAATAGTAACAACACAAATTATTATAGGCAAAAAAAGCGTAATCGCACTTAATGATTCGGCCAGAATTAAGATTCGGCTTGGCCACTTCGTCCTCTCTCTAATTTAAAAGTATTTTCATTGCATTTGTTTACTTCTGATAAATTATCTGAAAGAGGTAATAGCTAATAATTAATATTATAAATAAAAAATGGTTTGTTGATGGTACCTGAGCCATAATAATCAAATAGTTACTATAAAGAAATGAGATGAATACTATATAACATGCTAAAACTCGAAACATCGTTTATGGATATGCATGACACATTAAATTTAAACGTACAAATAATCCCATTATAAAATTTGTATTTTTTGGGCGAAACGTTCAAAACATTGACATTATGACAACATTAAAAGTGAGCAAATAACAATAAATTATGCAGAATCAAGTTACAATGCTTATATGCATGCAATTGCTCTAATTTTTTGAAAAATAGATTTAACATACCTGTGAACAGTTTTTCCACTTTTCTTGTTCACATGTTTGTAAGAGCAATTAACAGCGCAACAGCAAGGCATGATGTAAATTCAAGAGTCGGTGTGTGTATTATACGGACATTAAAGTACAAGTTATGCATACATACTTTTTTTTTTCCTTACTGAAAACTTAAGAAAAAATTACTAGTGACATACGAAAAATAACAGCAATAAAACGAGCTGAAAGAGAATGATCTGTATGAAACTAAGCATGAGTTTAACGTCAATAGAGAATGGATCCTTGGAATGGTCTGGATATAGATATGTTGAGAAAGTGGACGCTTTGAATCAATCGTGAGAAAGTATTTTTCTGCGGTGACCAATGCTTGTTTTTCTTCTGCTTTTTATCAAAAGCATCACTTTGCTGAGGGTGTGTGTTCTTCGAATGAAACCCCCCCTCCCCCGCTTGAAGATAGTAGTACAAAGAAGACAAATGAGGCAAACACTTAAAAGGTCCTCTTTTCCCCTAAAACCGTAATAAAACTGTCCTCTTCCTCCTTGCGTTGACGAATTTTTTCCGCCCATTTCCGTGGGAAAAGTACGAAAATGGTTAAAATTAAAGGCACATTTTTGAGCCTATATCCCAATCCTTTATTTTATTATATAAAGTTGAAGGAATAAGTTAATGAAAATGTGTATGCAAACATAAAATGAAAAATATAAAATGAAATAAAAAATGCACTTTTTTAGCTGTATGAACTAAGAAGTAAAAAATAAATATCAGTAGTGAGATCCTCAGTAAGGAACCTTCCTGTATTATAATTAATGTATAGTTATATTTCTGGGGTAATGCATCGCCCTCATAGTTTATCAAATTTTGCTGTAGTACCCCCCATGAGTGAGTACGGAATAGGGGAAGGGGGGTACTCCCCCATGGGGGAGGGGTAAAGAGGGGGTCCTTGCCACAAATGTTCATGCTTTTGAACGTTTTATCTCTCCTGCACCTCAGATGAATGTTCTCTTCCCCTCCAAATAAAAATAATAAATATTCAACTGTCTAAATACTGGAAACTAATTAGGGGGGGGGGATGCTACTTCGAAAAAGTTTTAAGTGAGGGGAGGGGGGACAGTGGTCATATTTGGATTCAGGGGCGCATTTTTCCACAAAAAAATAGTTACTGCAAATCAGCAAAGTTGTGGCAATCGTAAAATAATTATGAAAACGAAACAAAACATGAAAAGAATTCGCTTAGAATTAGAAAATACGTGATAAAAGAAATGTATTTGAAATTCAGAGTGATGTTTCAGAATTAATATTTCAGAATCATTCCCTCATTGTATACATTAATGAAGGTATGACAATGAGGGACTTGCTGCAATTTGATTTCAATAGCCAGGACCCAGGTGTAATAAATTTCTGACTTTAAGCACACAAATAATCTTAAACAAGGAAGTAACAATGATTATTCACTTTTCATGCATTGTTTTATTAAACTTTTCTTATGAAAACAGCGTGGGGAATGACAAATGTTGAAAAAACGTTACCTGATTTGGTAAGCTCGGATCTCGACTTTTTTCCGCTGTTAACTATACTAAATGTGAATTCCAAGAAAAAGGAAACATGACACTTGAGTTTTAAAAATTAATAATCTGCCATTTGCCATATACCATTCTCTTCAGAAATAATTGAAAATCTTGAATCTTAACCTGTTTTCCCCAAATAGTTTGATGACTTTCAGAAAATCAAGTGCAAAATCAAGTTTTCTGTTTAGGTTTTTACGCAGCAAAAAATCTCTGCTTTGTTACATACTGTAATTTAAATAAACTTATTATCAGCATATAATATTTAGGGTAACTTTTATCTTTTGAAGTCTAGTTAAACTTTTTGGTAATTTTATTCAAATTTCTTTATTTCAACCATGATATAGGTCCATAACTTGAGTGACAATTTGATGTCCTTCCGTTACCGAAATACTACATCTCAATTAGTTCACGAAGAGCCTATGGGATATAGAAGCTAATGTTTTTTTATGCAAAGCAGAATTTTGTCCCTTGTCAAGGAGGCATAGTTAAAATTTTAATAAATATTTAATTTATATGGTTTTTAATGGTAACAGAAGGACAAAAAAATACGGTAACGGAAGGGCATTTATCTATAAGCTGATGCAGGGTAATATTTAAGAATGTTAGTAGAAAACAAACTATTTTTTAAAGTAAGTAAGCACATTAAAAACCTATATAAGTGATATTTGTGCAAAAATTATAAGTGCTTTTATTTAAGGAATAAACTTTTATTAAAATTTTTTAATGTTTCGTGATTTTATTTCTTCTATTGCATGAAATGAAAATCATGAAAACTACACTTAAAAATTCCTAAGCATGTGAAAATCATTTTGGTATGACATGTTTGTGATATGACGAGCCAATTCCAGCAGAAACATTTGCTTGCAAACTTGAAATTTATATTTTAACGATACAATATTGAAATTGCATTCAGATTTGTTGCCACAAGTCACAAGAGAGGACTGCTGA
This sequence comes from Uloborus diversus, assembly GCF_026930045.1. Taxonomy (NCBI): domain Eukaryota; kingdom Metazoa; phylum Arthropoda; class Arachnida; order Araneae; family Uloboridae; genus Uloborus; species Uloborus diversus. The sequence continues at coordinate 108,670,926 of NC_072734.1, read as the reverse complement.
GAGCATTGATTTAACTGTTAAACGTACTATGAAAGGATCAGTAAATTCAAAGATCAACTTTCAAAAAGATGGAGTAATATCCATTCTCATCACAAAAAACGCACTATTTGAACCCTGTAACAAGTTATGTTATTGAATATAGTAAGTACTTCAAGAAATCGAAGGAGATTTCACTTCAAAGTCAACAGACTGAGGATAGTTATAAATAATGTTAAAAATGAAGATCAGATCCTGATTACCACAGAGGCACAGACCCCTCCTCTTTGATTTCAGGGGGCCCAAAATCCCCCTAATTTATCATAGTAATTAAAAATAAATGATAATTTCACTCAGAAACTAGAGCACAATGATATCATTGATATTTTTGCAAATGCTAAGACAAGGAAAAAGAAAACCTCTTATTTGTTAATAAAATATCCCCTTAAAAATTTGATATCTTTTGCAAATCCTGAAACCCACTCCCAGTTTATTCTGTATTTACTATTAATAGTTATATCATAGATAATTTTTATGTTTACGGTTTACGGTTAAGGGCAAATTTTAACCACATCTTATATAATTATAATGTATTATCTCTTCTACTTTTTAAACGTACCTTTATACTATATTGTGATATGAGGTACCTCCAAATTTAGCACAACTGTGTTAATACGCAAGTATTGAAACATTTTATTGCTTCTTTAATAGCATAAGGGGGAATATATTGGGAGGGGGGCCACAGAATTAATTTTGTGTGCCAGTGTCTTCAAACATTTTGGGCCCCTCCGCGGGGGGGAAGGGGGGCTGAAACAGAAATGTTCCCCATGTCCAATATTAGAATGAATGGGCTCTGATGAAGATACAGCTGAATCAAAAACACCAAATCATAAAAGAATATGCCAAATGATTCATTAATGTTTGGACAAGTTTTGTTAGCTGGATGGAAAGGAAAGAAATTAACAAAGAGCAATATTTTTGACAGGTACTTCATATAGAAGATAAAGTAATACAAATAGCTTGTTTGAGAATGGATAATAGTATGGGAATGATCTTTGTGTTTCCTGAGAAAGAATATAAATGTTCTATGGATTCTGATAAAATTATTGAGTATTTAAAGAATTCAGAATTGTGACAGATGGCTCAGGCTTAGGCATTAAATATCATTGTTTCAGACTGCTGTATCAGCTGAATAAATGTTTTTAAGTTGAAATTGACCAAGTTTAATTGCTTTGGACTCCTTGTTCTTCTGTTACTGTCCTTCCGTTTCCCTTAACAAACGCATAGTTTATATTCTTAAAATAATTATTTTTTAAAACTAGAGGTGAAATTAAATGATTGAACACTCCCGTATGTTCTCTAATTTTTATAGAATTTTCCATTTTATAATTTAGCTGAACTTTTGGGGAGAACATGATAGAGTGAAAATCATGTCGCAAAAATGTCCTTCTGTTACTGTTTTTTAAATTTGATTTAAAAAAAAAGCAACAAACGAAAAATTCTTGGCTTTGGCATTTTAAGCAACTTACTATGATGTATAAAAATGTCTACGCATCAGTTTTTGAAAAAAATATGTAGTTTGATAAGCTCACAGACAGAAATACATCGATTTTTTTTTCCAAAAACCATTCTTCCGTTACCGCTTGAATTCACCACCTCAACATTTTATTATTTTAATGCTATTCAGAGGGCTAATTTACTATTGTGATGGAATGAAGCAGCTCACTGGAGACGCAAGCTTATTATAGTAAGCAAAAAATATTTGTGTGAAATTATTTTTACTTTTATTATCTTGTTAAACTGTAGCCTGAAAAGCATTTAAACTTCTAAAAATATGTGTAAATCATAAAACATTCGTAAACATAAAGAGGGCATTTCTGTGAGAATGACCCAAAAATAGGATGTTTATGCGCTCATTGTCAAGGTTATTTAATTACATTACATTTTAAATAACTTTACTGTTTAGATTAGACCAATTCTAAAATTTAAAACGATCTGGCAACTAGTATTTTTTGACCCCTGAATATATGTATTGTTGACACTAGTGGATTAAATTAACTATTTTTTTCAACAGTTATTTACAGCTTGCTGGAATTCATGTTTTTATATTTATTTTGTATTCCTGATTTTATAATTATTTATATTGTCACCAATAATGTTTTGCAATGTTTATTGGAGTAGTTTACTGTTCCAAAGAAAAAATATACATTTTCAAAATCAATGACACTGTTACTAGAGCCGAAATCATTGATAAGTTAATTCCAATTTTTTTAAAGTTTCAGCCTTTAATTTTTTGGCTTAATTTTAAATATTTTCTATTTTGGAAGGGTGCAGCTGCTCTCCCTTGCCTACTCTATAGATACGCCCATGTATGTATGTGTATATATCTATCTTGTATTAAATTGCTACATAACCTCACATCTTGATGCACTGGTCACCGCGAGTCTTGTAGCTCCAAAACAGGGGTGTACAATTTTTTTTCTTTCTTTTCAAATGTGCACTTTAATAACATTCCTGTTACATCTTTGGAAAGCAAAATTGAACTTTCATACGCAATCAATCGTTTGTCCCCTCCAAAATGTCCCCTCGGCCTGATAATCGTTGTGTTAAAATTTTCTTACATTTTTTTTAGAAAGAAAACGTGCCAATATCATTTATGTGAGTCAAAACATTATCTAAAAGTACCTTTGAAACCATTTTTTTAAAACATAGTAAAAGGTGACTTATTATAGCACGAAAATATACCACATTGATCAATCTAACAGTTTTTCAAAACCATGACATAAGATAAATGAATGTCTTTGTGCTGAAAGGTAAAGTAAGAAGTAACAACGTCAGAAAGCACAAATTGCAGATTACTGCAGGCACGTGTTTCAGCGTTACAAAGAAAGCCTTCATCAATGCAAAAAAAATGAGCTTGTGGATAAAAAGACATCCGACAAAAGCTTTTGTCGGATGTCTTTTCATCCATAAGCCTTATCATCCATTTTAATCCTAAGCTTTTATTCAAGCATGCGATTAGTGACGAGGGAAAGATCACTGATTTAAAAATTTTATCGGTTGCCAGTTTCTGTTAAATAAACAAAATACTTCTTATTTCAGCAAGAAAAGCTTTGAAAAAGATTTAAAATTTTCCCTTGATCCTACTTTTGGGGGTAGCAACACTTGAAAGTTTAGTTACGTTTCCTTTTCCGTGCTGTCCTGTGTTATTTAGAGAAAAAAAATCATTTAAATTTTGACATATTGACTTTTCCGCAAACACGAATTGCGATTGGACCCTACTCGTTGAAGTTGTATGTTTCTACAGATGGAATGGAAATGGTAAAGAAATCTGCACCCGTCCTATTATGACTCATGATTTTCCAGAATAGATAATACGAGGCATATCCATGTAAAATAAAATAGTGATATGGATGCAGTAATTAAGATTGTGATTTTATGGCCGATATTCACCAGTACATTTATCATAAAGATTATTTACAGTGTATTACGTTATGTATTTTTATTTCTTATCAGTGTTAACTGATGGGAATGAGTAATCGGGAAATTTTGAATTTAGATAGCTTTATTGTTTAAATTCATCCATACAGGTGTTTTCGCCTGAAAAAACGCAATTTTTACCCAAAAAACCTTCTTTTTTAAATGTTAAGTCTGCTTGAGTTAGGCCCTGAAAAAAAAATAATAATTATAATAATAAAACCAATCCGCCGACGATTTGCAACTATGATGACGAAAATTTCGCTCTCTAAATAAATACTAAAAACAACCATCGTCATGGTAGTTTGTTAAAGGAGAGTAACATCCTTTTTGGTGAAGCGAGGATAGTATATAATTCGTTATTGCTAAAAAAAACAGCCCTGAAAAAAATATAAATAAAATCAAACCGCACATGGTTTGTAACTATGAAGAAGAAATTTTCCCACCTAAATAAGTACTAAAAACAACCATTGTCATGGAAATCTGAAAAATCAGAGCAACATCAAACTTGGGAAAGTGAGAATAGTACGCAATTCGTGATTGCTCAAAAAAAAAAGTATTTTATTTTATGTGTTTGGACTGACCCGTTGATAGCAATCGAAAGAACACATTTTTCCTGCTTATGAAAGCATTCGTTTGGGACTTTAGATTCATATTGAACTGAAGTTATAAAAAACCTTTCTCAAGTAAGTTTCAAGAACAATTCTAAACCTTTATTTACGCAATTGGTAACGATTTCATTATTGGCACACAATAGTAGAAAGCTTAATCATTTAAAATTCTTATCTACTGTCAATTCTTTTGAGTTAACAAACAAAACACTTGTAATTGGTTTTAGTAAGGGATTTTCAATTTTCTCTCATGATTCTGCTTTTACGACTAGCAAAACTCAGTAGTTGTGATTATCTTTCTTTTTTGCTTGTTTTTTCATTTCTTATAAAAAAAAATTTGAATTTAATGCGCGCTTTTTCCCGCGAGATTCATCTGAAAATGAGCTAAGGCAATCGAGGTCGCGATTATTTTAATTTTTTAATTTAATATAAGTTCCTGTACTACTAACTACTGTAATATATTTCACGTAAAATATAAGTGTCAAGTCCACCCTTTATGGTTTTACAACAGGATACGGTACACAACACAACAATACTTCATTTAAGTTTCATTTGCATCAATTATTTTCTTTTAAGAGAAAAGCAAAACTGCCAGTCTTCCCAAAAAGCGCAGCTATTACATAACTGGTTGCATCCAATGAGATCAGCGATCGCATCCTCGTTAACACGCCCTTCAGTGCATCAGCAAAAATCGTAATGCCAGCGAAACAGCGATAATCTTACAAATCTAGTCTTCCGCTCTACCCCGTTCGCCCGCCAAGCGAGCTCAAGTTTCCACTATTGTAGCTTCACTCCAGAATAGTATATAGAGCTCACTGGTTCACCCCCTTCAAATGAAAACCCTGGATTCATACTTGTCATGATTCACTAATTTCACTGTGTTGGTTTGGCTCATTTTTGATAAAGATAGCAGGTCTGGTTTGTGAGGTAGGCAATCTGTGCCACCACCTGGGTCAGTAGAGTTTAGGGGTGGAAAATTTGACATTGCCAAAAAATAAAAATATACAAGCTAAAACTGCACAGAGCTTCTGCGCCCCAGTATATACTCTTCAAAATTAATAATAATAATAATAATCTAAGACAATACACAGCCTTTACATAATTTGCATAGTTTTGCAAGACAAATTTGACTGTCTTGACACTTTGTAAATTTTTTATGAATTGATTTCATTTTCCCAGTTTAATATGTGACAAAACCTACATCCGAGTTCTATTACTATACTTGAAAATATTTTGATTGCTGACAAAATTGACTATTGCACAATGTTTTTCGCCATGGCCATAGCCAGAATTTTTTTTAGGATTTTACTTCTGAAAACCTTCAGAGGAAAAGTTGCTTACCCACTCGAACTCCCCCGAAGTGGCCAAATATAGCCTATAATAATAACATTTTTAAATTTAAATTTCAAATAATTTTTTGTATGAAACAACTCCCTCCTTTCCTTCCTAAAAATACATTTTTACGATAGCCTTAAAATGCATTTTTAGGAGGGAAAGCGGTCAAATCTCCCACCCTTTTCTTTGATGTCTCCAAAGATAGCTTAAAATTGTGTTTTAAGCCTCAATGTCAAGCCAAGTGCCATTATGTTTTGTGATCTCAACCTCAAATTCTAGAGGATTAGCAAACTATGGTCCTAAAGACAGTTGCTGCTCATTTAGATTTTATACGTTCCACCAAAGGTTTTAAAAGTGTTAGATTTTTTCTTTTAAATTTCATGTATATAGGGAAACAAACCAAATCTTATTTGTGTCAAAGCTTTATTTTTCTTTTAAACTCTAGTTTTGCAGATTATGTTATCTTTATTATTATTGTCACTAAGGGGTGGGATGGCAAACTTATGAACATCAGCTAGTGCAGCAGAACTACTAGTGCTGGCCCTGAAGTTAGTTTATGTTTAATAAAATAATTGCTAAAACTAGTGTTCAAACCTTTGAGAGCTAGTTTTAAGCGATATGAACATTATTTTATGTACTCAATCTTAGATCTCAGTTCAATTAAACATTTTCAATGAAGTTGAAAGGATCATAAAAAAACTGGATTTGCAGCACTAATGCAATTTAAAAATGCCATTCATAGATCACACAAGCTTCCAATAAGCATTTTGTGATGATAATCTAAAGGGGGAAAAAACACATATGATTAAAAACAAAAGGTGAAAAGAACCATGATAAAGATATCACACTGCAACATATGATGAATGCATTAGATATGACATTAAGACAAAAACCTGCTGCAAGTGCAACTGCAGTGGCAGCGAGATTATTTCCTGACAGTATTTGAACACCACAAGGCAAACTTCCAACAGTCTTTTTTACTTCTGTACATATGCGAGTCATCACAGCAGTAATTTCTGGTCCAACTTGATCACCGGAAACATAAGGCACATCAAACATGTTTTCAACAATTAATCCCGCCTAAAAATTTACGCAAATAATTTGTAGAGATGTAATCTAACATGCCAAAACAATAATAATAAAGATAGCCTATATACAAATGAATAAAATTCAGATACATGTGCAGATACAGAATACATTTCTCCTTTTTTATACCATATTTTCCTGCACATAATTCGCAGATTAAAAAAGTGTCAAGTTCATTAGGTGTGCATTATACAAATACAAATGTGACGACCAGCAACAGGTTCTGGGCCCAGCTAGGCTAGTCCTAGTGAATTAATTAGTCCCCAATGAAGATCAATGGCCCTCTTAAAGCTATCCACCACCTTGCTCATTACTACCTCTTCCGGTAAGCTGTTCCAAGTGCCCACGCGACCCTACTAAAGTAGTACTTTTTCCTGATTTCCAAGTTAGCCTGAGATTTAAATAGCTTAAAACAATGACCCCTCGTCCTGCTTTCCGTGCAAAAATTTAATCCTATTAACATCTTCCATTTTGATAAATTTAAATAACTGAATTATGTCCCCTCCGACTCTCCTTTGCTCCAGGCTATACATATTAAGCCTATTAAGTCTGGTATCATAATCTAAATCTGAAAGTCCCCTTACTAGTCTAGTTACCCTTCTTTGAACCCTTTCCAATACAGAAATATCTTTCTTCAGATAAGGCAACCAAAACTGAACAGCATACTCCAAATGAGGTCTTACTAAACTCCTATAAAAAGACAGAAGAACCTTCTTAGACTTGTTTGAAATAGATCTATTGACAAACCCAAGCATTTTGTTGGCTTTGTTACTCGCAATGCTGCACTGTTCACTAAACTTGAAGTTCTGATTTATTAAGATACTCAGATCCATAACCTTTTCTGCCTGACTAATGACTGAACCCTGTAAACGATAACTCATATGCTTATTTCCATGACCTAAGTGTAGCACTTGACATTTCCCTACATTTACTGCCATACCCCATTTATCCATCCACTTAGTAATATGGTCTAAATGCTCTTGAAGCTGTTCTACTTGTTCTTCATTTTTGACAATCCCCATAACTTTTACATCATCAGCAAAACTATTCATGCTTCCAGAAATATCATTGATGTCACTCATAAAGATAATAAACAAAAGAGGCCCGAAAACTGATCCCTGAGGAACCCTGCTTAAAACATCACTCCATTTAGAATTCCTCTCACAACTACTCTTTGCTTCCTACCACTGAGTCAATTTCTAGCCCAAAGTAAAGTTTTTCCTCCTATTCTTATGTTAGCTAGTTTGCTGAGAAGAGCAACATGCAGTACCTTGTCAAAAGCTTTTTCAAAATCAATATAAACAACATCCACACATTTTTTGTTATCTAAAGCTGAGGTAACCTTGTCGTAGAAATGCAATAAATTAGTAGCACAGGATTTACTTTTCCTGAAACCATACTGCAAACTAGTCGACAGACTATTAGTCTCTAAGAAATTCATGATCTTAATTTTGATCAAAGCTTCGAAAACCTTACAAATCACTGAAGTCAAACTTACAGGTATATAATTCCCCGCATTACCATTAGACCCCTTCTTGAAGAGTGGCATTACGTTAGCCAGCTTCCAGTCCCCTGGCACTGTCCCCGAGTTATAAGAAGCATTGAAAATATTTAAAATAACATCCATTAATTCCTCTACACATTCAATTAAAATTTTTGGAGAAATATTATCTGGTCCAGGGGCTTTAGTTGCTTTAATCTTTTTCAAATGAAATAGAACCTCCTACCTCGAAAATACAAAATCCTCAAGCTGTATAATAGCTTGTATCTTGTTAGCGTCAACTGTTGAGATACAGTTATCGTTAAACACACTGGGGAAAAATTTATTTAGAACATTTGCAATATATCTATCATTTTGGATTAAATTTCCATACTCTTCAACCAATGGCCCTATTTGAGTTTCAAGCATTCCCAGAATTAGCGCAAGCAAAAAACTTTTTCGGGTTCCCAGCAATGTCATCCTGCTAGCCGTTGCTCCGATTCCCTTTTCTGAATCATCTTCTTCATTTTCTGAATCATCATTTCATCATTTCACCCCCACACCCAAAACAGCCACGATGAAGTGAAAACACGCTGGATCACCGACAAGGAAGAAGTTTAAGGTTACACTTTCTGCCGATAAAGTGATAGCAACCGTTTTCTGGGATACGACTGGTTCCTAATTGAATATTTGGAGTATGGCCATACCATTAACGCCGATCGCTATTGTGCCACCTTAACGAAATTGTGCGAAGCCATCTGACGCAAACAGCCTGGATTACCGATGAAAGGCATCATTCTTCTGCATGACAATGACTGGCCCCATACAGCTTGCAAACTCAGGAATTACTACAAAGATTCAAGTGGGAGCTCTGAAATCACCCCCTACAGCCCCGACTTGGCTCCCAGTTACTATGTCCTTTTGTATGCAGAAAAAGACTTTTCTTGGAATTGGACATTTTTAATGGCCGAGGGGGCAAGCAATGAATAGCGATTCTGATGCAGAAGGCAATAATGAAACTCACATTAAAATTCCCTTTTTCAAATGCCTTACATGGCCTGGAAACTGTAAAAAAAATATCTCATGCTAGACTTAGATAAAATGAAAAGCTTTTTGCAAACACAAATCCTAACTAGAAAATTTTCTGCAAATAATTATTCTGCCTAACTCACACTTGAATAAAGAATTAAATTTGTATTCAAATGTGAAAGAGATATATTTTTTTTTACAATCACATATAGTTTGTGCTTATTTTTCACCAACTGAAGAAAACTGCCAAAACCATTATTTTTTTCACACATGTGCTTTAAAAGGCTTTTGGAGAAAGACTTTAACAGAAATAAACTGGGATTTTTTTTTTTAATTCCCTTTTAAAAAAGAAAAAACGTTAGCAGTTTGAAAAAAAAAATTCTGCAGAGCCAAGAATTTTCTGCAAACTCTGTTAGCACGTTCGTCTATATAATGCAAGACTGCTCATGCTCATGCAGCAGGCTGTAAATGACGCAGTATTTTCTTCTCTCCATAAAGTGGAAAGAGAACTATTCCAAGTCAAGTATCAAGGAAATTATCAAATGTCTACTACACAGTACATACTTTCAAATTAACTAGTGTGTAATAAGTTGCGGAATACTGAATAAAAAGTGTACACTTTCTAATCAAGGATACTTTTGTACAGTTGCTTATTAGTGCTTTTAAATACGGTAAGTGCATTTTTTTCTCAGCCCAATATTAGGAATAGCCCTGATTTAAAGGGTTAAAGTTTCGGTTCCGATGAATTTATTAAATCAGTGTCTAACTGTATGAGAAAGTTAGATTGCTTTTAGCAGAACATCAAAAATCAAACAGGTCACTTAAGAATTTAGTGTTTAACATACAAAAACAAAACACTTTTTTGCATAAGAACATGAGAAAAGAGTTTTTATTACCACGCCAGATTCTTTATATATTTTAGCTTCTTTACAAGCTAAGTCTACAATTTCCTGAACAGAATGCACTGAATTGGGAGTTCCTGAAATAAATTTTGAGAACAATTACAAACAAAATGAAAAATTTATTCACTAAAACTGCAAAAGTGAATGCAATAAATATGAGTGTTAAGGAACAAATTTTTTTGCAATTCCATAATAAAAGCATTGATACCTTTCATGAATAAAATAAACTACATTAGTTTACTAATTTACTGATAGGTTCATAACCTGAAATTGGGTTTAATAATTGAGGCAGTGAGAAGCAAAGGGATATAAGTGGCCAATTTTTTTTAAAAAATGGAGATAACCAGTATACATGGTAAAAGAAGTTCGCCTCTGTTTTGGGGCAAAAGATGGTACTAGTAATTCTAGTAGGTGCTGCATTCGGTAGGCGTGAGAAAACATTTTAAGTGAAAGCCTACCAAGAATCTGAACTTTAAATGCATTTTACTTAGCTTTTTATAAAGTCCACTCACATCCCTTTGCTGCTCATTGCCTCAATTTCACATTTTAGCTTACATTCACAAAAGTAACATTATTGTTTTGGTTCTGAAATTTCATGCTTTTAAAATCGCTGTATTTTAAATGAACACTAAAGAAACAAGTGCTGACACATTCTGGTAAAATTTCAGTGTTCCTATAGGGGCGCCAATACTTTCTACCCCTAAAGTTCATCCATCTCCTGTACATATTTACATTAAAATCAATTAACAGAATCCAACTCATATATCAGCCGATGTTTACCTGGTAGGGCTTTGGTATGAACCATACCAATAACAGCACATTTCACAGAATGAAACAGACTGTGAAACCGAGACATGTTTACTATTGTTAATTCAGAAAGGTATTTTGAAAAAAATCATAAATTCATCGAGAGAGTTCATATTAATTATTATCTTATCATTTCAAAAAGCAGTCGAATTTCGTCCCATTAAGAATTTTTGTTACAGTCACAGTTGTCTCTTTTTTTTTCATATGATGTTCGTGTTCGAATAGAGTTACCGGTTAAGGGAATGAGATGGTGTTCTGAGAATTTCTGGAACTTTTAGGGACTCTACCCGTAGCTTAACTCCCACCCCCCAAAAAAACATATTAATGGAACATATCCCCAAGCTTCAGCATCTTTTTAAGAAATCAATGAATAAATACTCAAATAAAAACATCTAACATTATTCTTTCAAACAATATTATAAATAAAAGTACGGTGGGGAAAATACTCAAACTCCGACCAACGGCAGTTCATTAACATCATAAAAATATGTAATAACACTTTTTTTTAAATTAAATAAGTATATCAACAATAATACACTAACAATAACACAAAGTATTTACCGCTAAAAGTGATGAGAGATCGCGATTGCGAAGCTGTAAACAATGGCGGCATAGCAAGCCAGAAGTTGTTTACTGAAAATGAGCACTAGGATTCGGAGGTTGCCGAAGACAAGGCAAGGTGCAACGAAAAGTAACGATGAGTAACGTTTCTTTTGCAACTGATTGTCAACGTTACAAATTTAAGAAATTTGCGACGTGATGTAACGTTTCAAAATTACGCTTTTTGTAACGAATCGATTAAGCAACGTGATATCACGTTGTGTGGGAAACGGTAACGATGTTTCAACTAATCAACGTGATGTAACGATGACGTAACGTTTCAGTGTTACTTGGGAAGGTGCAACGAAAAGTAACGATAAGTAACGTTTCTTTTGCAACAGTTTGTCAACGTTACAAATTTAAGAAATTTGCAACGTGATGTAACGTTTCAAAATTACACTTTTTGTAACGAATCGATAAAGCATATCACGTTGCGTGGGAAACGGTAACGATGTTTCAACTAATTGCAACGTGATGTAACGATGACGTAACGTTTCAGTGTTACTTGGGCCAGTAAGCAAAATATCTTGTCTCAGCATTGCATGAAGAAAATTTTTAAGCGTACCCCCTCTAAAATTATTTTCTGGTTAAGCCAAAGCTGCAAATTGTAAACTTGATGCATTACAGAGGATGACTAACAACATAAAGTAACATTTAATAGACAAGACTACAAGATACATTCATAATTTTGTAATAAGCTATTCTACCAATATATTCAAGTATTGTTGCCGCTGTGGCACAAAAACAATAAAACTAAATTTAGTCAAGGCTTATGTTAAGTGCAATAAACAACACTCCCCCTCACGAACATAAGCTTATAAGTCCAAGTCCTTGGCACAATATTTTAATTCTATGACCATTAAGAGCTTTAGTTAATAGATCTGCCAGCATGTCTTCAGATTTTTTATAAGCTATCTGAATTTCATTTTTGGCAACAATATCTCGGATGAAATGTTCTTTGACAGAAATGTGCTTTGATCTTGAACCTATGATTGGATTTGATGCAAGCTTCTGAGCTGCTTGATTGTCATTGACAGTGGTGGCGCTAGGAAATCCCCGACAGGGTGGCAAACTTGCCCGACAGGGGGGCATAGCCAAATTTCACTTTGCAAGATTCCCCCCCCCCCCAGAGCCTGATCATCCTGACATTGGACATGGGGCGCATTTCTATTTCAGGAAATTCATATTGTGCCCCCCTCCCATTTCAGTTTTTTTTTATATGTTGAAGCAATAAAATATTTCGATACTTGCGTTTTTACACAACCGTACTAAATTTAGTGGTACCTCATATCACAATGTAATATATACATTTAAAAAGTAGAAGAGATATAGTAATATACGATAAACATATAAATGTGGTTAAACTTTGCAGTAAACTGTAAATACCAAAATGATCTATCATATAACTTTTAATAGTAAATACAGACTGAATTTGGAGTGGTTTTCTAATTTGCAAAGAGATCACACTTTTAAGGCGAATTTTTAACGACAAATAGATTTTTTCCTTGTTTTGGCATTTGCAAAACTATCAATGATATCATTGTACTCTAGATTCTGAGTGAAATCATTATTTATTTTTAATTAACATGATAAATTAAGGGGATTTTAGCCCCCCCCCCCTGAAATCTAAGAGGAAGGGCCTATGCCCCACATGCCCCTGCTTTAATCAGGCTCTGCCCCCCTCCAATTCAAGTGATAAAGAAACTAATCATTCTTTGCTTCTAAGAACACGAATTCCCTATAAAAATTAAAGGCAAAAAATAAAAAATTTAAAATAGATAAAATGAAATATGTAGGGAAAAAAATCAAATTTAAAATGAAAAATATGAAACTAGGCTTTTGTGAGCAGGGTCACCGCGAGATCAATAAACTAGAACTGTCTGAGAATCAGGAATTGACGAAAAGTCTGACTATGATGTAAAATCATTATAAATGCGTGCTCAACAGAATTTTATGCAGAGAAAGAAACTTAACAACAGGAATTTAGTTGTGCTTGTAGAAATTAGAGGGGTCCGGGGGTTCTCCCACAGAAATTTTTCGAAATTGTAGCTCTGAAAACGCAATTTTAGATGATCTTCGGTAATTTCATGGAGAGAAGGATTTGGGTGCTCACCCCCAAAGAATTTTAAGAAATTGAAGTCGAATAAACGAACTTTTAGTCGATCTGTAATGGTATTTTATAGGAAGTGAGAGTCGAGGTGCACCCCCGAAAAAGTTTTAAAATTAAAGTACCGAAAACACAATTTTAGGTCATGTTTCCTAACGGACCCCTGTTTAATTACGGAAGGGGGGAGGGTCCACCCCCCTTCCGTAATCAAACCTTATAAACACACAAATTTACGGAGGGAAACTCCAGGGCTCAAGGTTATAGCGGTGCTCATCAACTAGCTCAAAATATTTATTGAGGAGCAGAGAAACCCACATCTTAAGCAAACAAAAGAAGAGCAACTAATATTAAGTTAAAAAATTCAAAAGAAACTTGAGCCCGATACCTAGCTTTATATTAAGATGAACCTCGCGAGTCAGAACATGTATAAAATTAAACTTATTTATATTTTCTTTCATTATGTTATTTTTCCGGGATAACTTGGGAAAGCATGGAAAAGGGAAAACGATTACAACTACTAAGTTTTGCTAGCGCAAAAGCAGAATCAAGAGAAAAAATTGAAAATCTTTTGAAGAGCCTATTTTGCTAAAACCCATTACAAGTATTTTATTTGATAACAAATAGAAACTGGAAATGGATAAAAATTTTGCGCTAAAAAAATTGGAAAAGGTGCAAATTTTAAAGATTTTTAATTAATTTGTATGGTAATAAAAGGTCTACATCGATTAGGCCTAGCTGCTGGTGGATGGAGCCGGCGGGCAACCGGGCTAATCAGATAAATAATCATGATAGTTTCATAGGGGCCGCAAACATATTTCATTCCTAGATTTTTAAATATCATCTTACAAATCACAGCTATTTGGAGGAAAATGTGTGGGCCGTCTAAGCATGTTTGAAATAGAAAATAAAAGTTAAAATGTAGTGAGCGAGATTTAAATTATTGAAATGAATAGTCACACCAGCAGTTCTAAGCAAGACTACGGAGTCGGAAGAAAAATGACCGACTCCGACTTCGGGAAAGAGCCTTCGACTCTGATTCCACAAGAACTGGCATGGTTGAAGATTTTAAGGGAAAATGATCGACTCCGACTGTTGAATTTTTAAACCTTCGACTCCTGACTCCGACTTCTTTACCTCAAAATCAGTCCGACTTCAACTCCTCTCCGTTGGTTCTAAGTTTTTGAAATGTACTAAACAAAAGTAATGTGTGTGTGTGTGTGTTTTGTGTAATCCAAAAAAAAAAAAAAAAACGAAACTTGATAATATGATCGGCACTATGCTAAACTCGGTACAAACGAAGGTGAAAAATCGCGAATCTCGTTTTTCAAATTCAATGGTTTGCCGTAGTACTCAAAAAGGGCTATTACTACTGTACGCTGCCCATTATCCGCGGAATTAGTGGCCCAAGTACCGCGGATAACGAAAGTCGCGGATAATGCGAAAAAGGTTTAAAACCAGAGGTAAAGAAGACAGAAATTATCTTTTGCTTGCGAATGATTGTATTGTAAATAAAACGTGAAACGTTTAAAAGAGATGCGGCAACATTAAAAAATATTTGTATTTCAAGCTCTACAGAACTAAAATAAACTAAAATTTAAATCATGAGTAGGAACTTTCCGTCAACCTAAAACATTCAACACAGAGCCGTGTCCAAGGGAAGGGTTTTAGGGGTTAAACCCCTCCCATTGAAAAAAATAAGTATGTCAAATGAAGAAAACGATTGACTTAAATTAACTTTAATGTGAAAGCTTGGTTTAACGTTGACCCCCTCTCCCTTTCTCTCTGAAGTTTTTCTGTAATTTTAACTCAGTAATTCTGTATTTTTTTCCCTCTAATTCAACTCAGTTGGACCTAAACGCTTGCATTTCTTTCTCTTATAACTTAAAAAATTTTGCATAACATTCAAATGTTATGTAATTTACAACTGTTAAAGCTTTGCCGACTGAAATAATATTTTGGAAAAACTGTGGTGGTAGAACCGTTGAATTATCTACCGATACAAAGCATTAATATTGCTTATTGTAAGGAGGTAATGATGAATTTGGCATGTGTTGCAGCTATGAAGGTGTATTAGTGATGGTGTTTAGTAATGTATTTTGCATCTACAATAAGCTTGTTCTGCGCATTATTTCAGAACATAAAATCTGGTATGCATTCTCTTAAATAAAAAGAATTCGTGGAGAGTTTTAAACACTTGTTGCAATAAACCGCATAGTTAACAGATTTAATTAAAAAGAAACAAGCAAGGTTTGATAAAAGTGAACCTGTAAAATGAAGGAGTACTTTGGTCACTTGAGCAGCCAGAATTATTCTTCTAGGGGAAGAGAGGGGGTACAGCAGTACTTACAGGTGCATAAACGCCATACTGGGATCTATAATTTGTAGTAAAACTATAAAGGTTGAGAGGGATTGAATCCCCCCCCCCCCCCAGGTAAGATTAAAACCCCTCCCTTTCTGAAAATCTGAACACGGGCCTGATTCAACAGCCCAGAAGTGATAACAGTGACCACAACAAAAAAGACCACCCCTGTCAGAGAGTTCTCAATCGGAACAGATGATAAGGATAATTTCGTACGCTCCTTAGGGGATAAACTAGGGGTCTTCAGTAAACACATGTGTTTTACCGAAATCAGCTGAACGCTTTCCCTTGAGGCACGTGCATACCGACTTTCACGTTTTTTGAGAAGGAGCACTGTGGGAAAGGGAAAAAAAATCTGGGACGAATTGATTTCAGATCCGCGTTTTTGAAGAACAAAATTTTTCAACTATTTTTTTTTCCGAGACTTTCGCGGATAATCCGCTCGTGGATAATCGAGAGTTTACTGTACTTCAAACAATAAGATTTATACTTAATGTTATTTATAAAAATCAAAACATTGAAAATAACTAAAGCGTCTGGTGGACAAAAATATTGTTTCGGCTCTCCTGAAAAGAGCCAATTTTCACATTCGGTAGTTCAGCATAGTGCCGACGATATTATGCCATAAACAAACTTATTAAGTATCAAAGTGATTAACATTAATTGCACTAGTTTCTTTTGTGTAAGGTTTTTCTTTTTTTTTAAATTAACTATATACCTAACTTGTTTATTTTTCAAAGTTTTTGAAGCATTCATAATTAGAAAATGCATAACCATTAGTTTCAAACTTTTTATTGAACATGCCAGTTGAAATAGGTCATAATTTCAAATTTTAAGTTTTAATTCACTTCCCAGACTAAGGGGGGAAAATGTAAATTCAAAGTCTTACCCCAAAATTTATCTACATAGACCATTTTTGCAGATCTACGGAGTCGGAGGGAAAATGGCCGACTCCAACTCAGGGCCGGATTTAGACTTAACAGGGCCCTAAGCTATTTTAGTTATGGGGCCCCTTTTGCAGTTTTAACAACGTTTCTCTCGGTGGTGTAAGAGAGGCATTTTTTTTTTCTCTTTTACTATGTCTGTCTCTTTCATCTGATACATACAGCAATACTTTAATTTTTGTTGATCGTGTTTTAATGTGTTTTTCCTGATGTCCTGTGTTGGATTGACCTTAAGAGGGGAAATGTTATCAAGAAAGTGACACATGACTCCCCTTTAAGTGGAGTACAAAATATTCCCAATTGTGGGGGGCCCGGGGATTTCTTCCCCGGAGGAAATTTTGAAAAATAGATATAAAATTCCGCATTTTGAAGCCTTATAAGATGTAGTTGGAACTACAAAAATATCAGGACAGAAATAGGCAAAAAAAACTTTTTTTAAGTTAAAAACTCTTTCAAAAATTTAGATAATACACAGTAAAAATTGTTTTTGATTCGAAAAACCAATGACAGCAGTCGACAGAGAGAAACAGCGCTGGAAACGAAAAGACAACTCATTGCTTCGTGCTCACATTGGCTTTCGATACAATTAGTTTTTAATCACCCCTCCAACTCACCGACAAACAATTCAACTCCGACTCCTTTACCTTAAAATCAGTTCGACGCCAACTCTCACTCCGACCCCGCAATCACTGGCAGTGTTACAGGCATTGAGGGAAAATGACTCCGACTCTTGGAATTTTTAACCTACAAATGCCGACTCAGACTCCTTGTCTCGAAAATCTGTCCGACTCCGACTGCGCAACATTGCTTTTTTACACTATTTTAGTACTTGAAAAAAAAAGCATATAAAAAAAAAGAATATAGCTTGCAAAAAAAAAAAGAAAAGAAAACTTAAGCAAGATTGAGTCTGGTATCAGTCTGTAAGTTGGTTTGATCGATCTCGAAGGAGCAATGTTGACTTTTGAATTGGACTTGGTCCGATCAAATGATTACAGCGCTCTGGGCTAAGCGCAGCTTTTACTTTAAGTTAGAAACATGTGTTTCGACTACAAAACATCTGAAAAAAAAATAAATTTGGAAGCAAAATGTATGTTTTCAATTGCTTTTAACATATGACTTATTTATGTATTTAATTTTGCCTTTTCCAAAAGGTTCGCCTCTCCCCCTCTCCCAAACATTTTTCTCAAAAAGAACCCAAACCAGATGCATTATCAACCCGACGTTTAATAATCCAATGATTGTTTAGTTGTGCCAAGCCCGAATGTTTAGTAAATCATTCTCCATTCCCAACAAAACTATTATGCAGCCTACAAACAAGATCAATATCAGTTTTTGAGAAAAATGTATTTAAAATGTTAAACATTTATTTGCTTTTATTATATTAGTCCAAAGAATTTTTTTTCTGCATTTAGCATTTGCCGACAAGACATCATTGCACTAAAAAAATAAAACATTAAATCTACTTTAGTACACTTCCTTGTATGAGGTAAAAGGATCGTTTACTCATCGATATGTTTTGTTGCAGAATAATCAAAAATAATCAGAAAAGTTGTAAACATAACTATAGTAATAACTTACTTGTAACTTCTCTTCTGAGTGAATATAAAGTACTTTAAATCGCATCAATGAGTGCGGTCTGCGTCTGCGCACTTGACATGCCGATGAAGAGCTGTTTAGCGAATGTAATAGGAAAGCAAAAATCTCCGAAGCATGTTTTTTCTCCGATGACCCCCCCCCCCTCTCCTCTCGTCTCGGCTATTGTCATTCGGTACGTATTTGTCTCGTAACCCGATGACGACGCCTTAGGTCTGACCGGTAATCACCACTACATTCTGCAGGGACGGGGATGGTACTCTTTTAGCCTAAGTGGACACCCTGAGGTCAAAACCAGCTCATCCACACCCTGCATCGACAAACAGAAATTTCAAGGATCAAAACACACCATTTCCCCCGAAGCAATAGCTATATTTTGTCACCATCTGGACGACGTTATACGGACTCGGGCTAACCTTGCCTCAAAGGGGATTGATTTTTTGCTTCCTTTTATATATATATATATATATATATATATATATATATATATATATATATATATATATATATATATATATATATATATATACAAATATATAAGATACTTCTACTTTTTTCTACTATTTTTTTTTTCGAGTTCATATATGAGAAAATTATATCATTTACGATAAACGGCAAAGCAAACAGATTCCCCGACGAAATACTAAATTTTCCCCGACGGGGGGGCAAGACGCTTCCGACGAGGGGGCAATTGCCCCCCTTGCCCCTCCCTTGGAGCCACGTCTGGTCATTGAATATTTGAATGCTAATGAGGAATACACATGTCATTTGCAAGTTGCTTTAAATGTAAAGCTTCTTTTGCAGCTTCAGTCAATGCCATGTATTCAGCTTCTGCGGTTGATAAAGCAACCGTTTTCTGCTTTCTTGATTCCCAACTAATTGCAGCTCCAGCGTATATAAAACAATATCCTGTGTAGGAACGGCGATCTAATGTACACGAAGCCCAATCTGCATCAGTAAATCCAGTTATATTCCGTTTAGTTTTCTTAAATATTAGACCATAGTCTTTAGTGCCTTGGAGATACCTTAAAACTCTTTTAGCAGCATTCCAATGTTGCATGTTGCAACATGTATTAAACTGACTTAAATAACTTACGGCATAAGAAATATCTGGCCTTGTGGCAATAGAAAGATACATGAGTGAACCTATCAAATTTTGGTATGGAATGTTATTCTTTTCTTCAGAGTGTGTTTTTTCTAATTTGATACCAGGATCAATTGGATTTGAAACCGATTTGCAGTCACTCATATGAAATTTTTCTAGAATTTCTTTGATGTATTTTCGTTGTTTGACTACAATTTTATCATGCGATTGTTCAAATTCCATTCCTAAGCAATATTTTAAGTCTCCTAGATCTCTTATTCTAAAACTTTCCATTAAACTTTTCTTTAGATCGTTTACAGCTTCATTGTTATTTGTCGCAATAATTATATCATCAACATATACAGCTAAAAGAATTCTATCTCCCCCTTTCTTCATTGAGTATAAGCATGGATAAGCTGTGGATGATGAAAATCCAAGTTCCATTAACTTCGCATTAATTGTTTTGAACCATTGTCTTCCAGCTTGTTTAAGTCCATATAATGCCTTTTTTAATAAGCAAACCTTTTCTTTGGAGTTTTTCTTTATGTCACTTAACATTTTTTGAGTTTTTAAGAAAAGTTCACTGATCTCATTTTCAGTTTCTTCCAAAAGTATTTCTTGAAGAAATTTTTCAAGACATTTAGGTTTCTCCATGTAAACTTTCTCTTCCAACTTTCCATTTAAAAATGCTGTTGATACATCTAGTTGTGAAAGCTTTAAATTTTCTTCAGCAGCAATCCCCAACAGAAATCTAATTGAACTTAGTTTTGAAACAGGCGCGAAGGTAGCAAAAAAATCTTCATTTGGTCGTTGAGCAAATCCTCTTGCCACTAAGCGAGCTTTCTTCCTTTCTAAAGTTCCGTCAGGATTTAGTTTTTCCTTTAAAATAATTTTTGAATCAATTACATTGAAATCATTTTCTTTCTCAACAATTTCCCATGTTCCATTCAAAATATGAGCTTTGATTTCATTTTTAATTGATTCATTCCAATCTGAAGATGATGACTCAATTGTTTCATCGCAAAGAAAAGAAGTGTCAGAAAGATCATAATCTTCTAACCAGGCAGGCAGTTTTCTATCGCGTTTTGGTCTTCCTCCTTCAGTTTGTTCAACAACTTGATTGTCTCTAGTGTCAAAATTTTCTTCCTTACTCTCGTTTGTTTCATTTTCATTTAAATTGGTTGTTTCTTCATGTGAAACTTCATTTGTTACATCTATACATGAAGTTTCTCTTTCTTCAAATGCATTTATGTCTTCAGATATTTCATCAACTCTTTCTGATATAATATTAGCATTATTTGAGCTCGGATCTTTAAGAATTGAAAATTTGTCAGTTTCAAAGTTCGGTTTAAAAATAACATTTCTTGATATTTCTACTTTTCCAGTATCTGGAATATAAACTCTATATCCCTTTATATTTTCTTCATAGCCAATAAAGATTCCTTTCTTACTTTTTGGATCCCATTTTCTTCTATGTTGTTTAGGAATTAAAACAAATACATCTGTTCCAAACACTTGTAATTTGTTCAAATCAGTTTTCCTGTTAAACCATAATTCATTAGGAGTTTTCCCTTTAATAGTACTTGTTCCCGTATGATTAAGAACATACGTTGCAGTATTTATAGCTTCAGCCCAGAATTCTTTCTTCATATCTTTTGCACAAAGCATACTTCTAGCTAATTCTACAACTGTTCTATTCTCTCTTTCTATTTTTCCATTTTGTTGTGGAGTGTATGTACAGGATTTCTGGTGTTTAATTCCTTTATCTTCTAAAAATGAAGCTATATCTGCATTTAATGCTTCCAACCCTTGATCTGTTCTTAAAATTTTTACTCTATTTCCTGTAACATTTTCAGCAAGTAGTACAAATTTTTTAATCTTATTCTTTACTTCAGATTTATTTTTTAAAAAATAAACTGATCTATAATGACTAAAATCATCTTTAAGTAGTAAAAAATATCTGGATCCCCCAATAGATGGTTCTTCCATTGGACCGCATACGTCAGCATGGATGACTTCAGCCGGGACTTTACCAATGTTTTTACTTCTTGTAAATGGCAAGGTGTGTTGTTTTCCAAAAATACATGATTCGCAGAAAAAGTTTTCTTCATCGAGGAATTTTATTTCATTTTCTTTTAGAATTCTTCTTACTTGATGAATATTTTGATGCGCCATCCTTTCATGCCAAACTTTCAAACTTTCTATTTTTCTACAATATGTTCCCAAAAAGGCAGTTTCTTCCACTTCAAACATTAGTTTATAAAGTTTTCCATCTCTTTTTCCAAAAATCTTGACATCATTTTCTTTCTTTACCTTGCATGTATTTCTATCTAATTCAAATATATATCCCTTGTCAGTAACTGAGCTTATGGAAAACAAATTGCATTTTAAAGCTGGAACATATAACACATTTTTCAAATCTCCATACTCCCATTTTCTACCATTAAAATATTTAATTTTGATGTCACCTTGACCTGCTGCATCAATTATATTACCATCAGCTATTTTAATTTTCACCGCATTTGTCAATTCTGTATAGTTTTGGAGCCACGTTTTATTGCAAGTCATATGCTCACTAGCACCCGAATCTGCGTACCATTCTCTGTCTTGAAGTTTTTCTTCAGTGAACAAAGCCATAGTTGTATAAGCAGCACGATTGTATTTTCCCTTTCCTTTATGCATTTCATTTCGATGACAATCTTTTGCTTTATGGTTTGGCTTATGACATATAAAGCATTTCATCAAGTAAGAAGAACATCTTACTTGATGTTCTTCTTACTTCTTCAGATTGATTGATGAAGTAAGAAGAAGTAGCTTCAGATTGATGAAACATCTTCAGATTGGAATGAATCAATTGTTTCATCGCAAAGAAAAGAAGTGTCAGAAAGATCATAATCTTCTAACCAGGCAGGCAGTTTTCTATCGCGTTTTGGTCTTCCTCCTTCAGTTTGTTCAACAACTTGATTGTCTCTAGTGTCAAAATTTTCTTGCTTGCTAAAGCTGTTTCTGTTTTTCTGGACATATTTTTCATTCTTTCTTCTTCAATCGACAGTCTACTTACCAGTTCATTAATTGATTGGTTTTCAACTGGTACTGACTCCCAAGCACTGATGAAATGCTGATATTCCTGAGGCAAGCCCATAAGGACTTTGGTCATAAACATATGATCGGAGATATTTTCCTTATATTGTTTTAATTTAGTCCTAATTTCTTCAAGTCCAGATATGTACAAAGACAAATCCTTTCCATCATGACTATAATTGAAGAACTTCTTTTGTAGCATATAAATGCTCACTTCTGACTTGTGCTCATAAACTGAACACAGTTTATTCCACATAGCATTTGCATTTTCGCAAGTGATAATATGAGCCATCGGACCTTCTTCTACTCGACTCACAATTACTTCTTGAGCTTTCAAATCTTTCTTTCTATATTCAGCTAATTTTTCTAAATAATCATTCTCATCCTCTGTGTCAACTTCAACTGGAAAATCTCCATTAATAGCTTCAAAAAGCCCTTTACTTTCTAAAATTATTTTCATTTGAAACTTCCATAAGTTCCAGTTATTTCCTGTTAGCACTATCGCACTTGTCTTATCCATATTCAACTCTATTTAAACTCAAAATAACTACTTAAAATAAAAATCTATCTTCCAGTTTTAAAGTACTCACTAATTAGAAGCTATTCCTGGGCCCATAACCTGTAAACTTGATGCATTACAGAGGATGACTAACAACATAAAGTAACATTTAATAGACAAGACTACAAGATACATTCATAATTTTGTAATAAACTATTCTACCAATATATTCAAGTATTGTTGCCGCTGTGGCACAAAAACAATAAAACTAAATTTAGTCAAGGCTTATGTTAAGTGCAATAAACAACACAAATATTATGTTCTTAAGCATTTAAAAGTACAACAATGAACAAAACGGTTTTTAAAATTATTTTCTGAGAATTGTACTTGCATAATTAATCTTCTTTATCTTCTTTACTAATAATAAAGCAGAAAGTCTCTCTGTCCGGAGGATGTCTGGATGTCTGTAGGATGTCTGGATGTCTGTGACGCGCATAGCGCCTAAACTGTTCGGCCGATTTTCATGAAATTCGGCACAAAGTTAGTATGTAGCATGGGGGTGTGCACCTCGAAGCGATTTTTCGAAAATTCGATGTGGTTCTTTTTTTATTCCAATTTTAAGAAAAAAACTATCATAAATTACGAAATTATCATAACGTGGAACCGTAACATGGGCACAAGCCAATTGGCGAGATACGAAATTGTCATAACGTGGAACTGTAACGTCGGTACAAGCCAATTGGCGTGAAAATTCACCATACATTATTTGTAAATATACAAGCGAACCAAAAGACCTTTAATTTTTCTATTACGGGCGAAGCCGTGTGGGTGCCACTAGTTACTAATAATAAAGCTGAATGTCTCTCTGTCCGGAGGATGTCTGGATGTCTGTAGGATATCTGTAGGATGTCTGTGACGCGCATAGCGCCTAAACCGTTCGGCCGATTTTCATGAAATTTGGCACGAAGTTAGTATGTAGCATGGGGGTGTGCACCTCGAAGCGATTTTTCGAAAATTCGATGTGGTTCTTTTTTTATTCCAATTTTAAGAAAAAAAAACTATCATAAATTACGAAATTATCATAACGTGTAACCGTAACATGGGCACAAGCCAGTTGGCGAGATGCGAAATTATCATAACGTGTAACCGTAACATGAGTACAAGCCAATTGACGAGAAAATTCACAATACATTATTTGTAAATACAGGCGAACCAAAAGACCTTTTAATTTTTCTATTACGGGCGAAGCCGTGCGGGTACCACTAGTTACTAATAATAAAGCTGAAAGTCTCTCTGTCCGGAGGATGTCTGGATGTCTGTAGGATGTCTGTGACGCGCATAGCGCCTAGACCGTTCGGCCGATTTTCAGGAAATTTGGCACACAGTTAGTATGTAGCATGGGGGTGTGCACCTCGAAGCGATTTTTCGAAAATTCGATTTTGTTCTTTTTCTATTCCAATTTTAAGCCCATTTTTCACAGAAATTTAATAAAATGGGAAAGAATTTGTTCTGAAAATTTCCTTTCTTTTCTTTTCTTCTTTATCTTCTTTACTAATAATAAAGCTGAAAGTCTTTCTGTCCGGAGGATGTCTGGATGTCTGGATATCTGTAGGATGTCTGTGATGCGCATAGCGCCTAAATCGTTTGGCCGATTTTCATGCAATTTGGCACAAAGTTAGTATGTAGCATGGGGGTGTGCACCTCGAAGCGATTTTTCGAAAATTCGATGTGGTTCTTTTTCTATTCCAATTTTAAGAACAAAAATATCATAAGATGGACGAGTAAATTACGAAATTATCATAACGTGGAACCGTAACATGGGCACAAGCCAATTGGCGAGATACGAAATTATCATGACGTGGAACCGTAACATGGGTACAAGCCAACTGGCGAGAAAATTCACCATACATTATTTGTAAATATACAGGCGAACCAAAAGACCTTTTGATTTTTATATTACGGGCAAAGCCGTGCGGGTATCACTAGTAATGCATATTTCTTTTTTTTAATAAGAAGCGTTAAGCCGCTTAAAATAAGTTGTAAAACTCAATTTTTATGGCTATATTTTTTTAAATGAGTAATTGTATATCTCCCCAACCCCGTCCTCATAAACATAACTGCTGAGAAAGTTCCCCTCCCAAATCCATAGTCTGGATCCGCAATTGCCGGTAGCAGACCCGTGATTTCAAAATTTTGCGGGAAGGGGGGGGGGAGGCAAAGAGCATGTACTCAATGTTTTTACAGAAAAAAAGCATTTAGATAAAGATGTTCAATTACCAAACTTTTTAAAAACCAGGGGGTCCATTAATTGACCCCATGGATTGCCCTAATGGCGCTCCTGGAGAGGAGTTTCAAAGTCCTCCCAAATTTTTCCAAATAAGTCTTTAAAACGCAATTGTCGGCCATTTTTAATAACGTTAGGAATGAGATATTGTTCAAAGAATTTCCGGAATTTCTTTGACATTCATGTCCTAAAACAAAATTTTAATGAAAATTCCCGTCATCCACAGGGCCTCGCGCGCATCAATTAGAATTTGGTGCCATCATCACAAGGACGCTGTGTTGCGCATCAAAAAACACAAGAAAAATGTTCTTTGATTGCCAAAAACGTTTGCATGAACATTTTCCTTTCTTATCAATAGACTGAACTTCTAAAAAAAATTATCGGTAGATGTAAAAAAACATTTTTAGGCACGCAATTTTTTTTTTTGTTAAAACTTTATTGCTTATGATAGTATACGGTTATTGCTTGTTTAGTTGCAATTTTAGAACTTTTTTCATTTAGGTTTTTTTTTTATGTAGTTACTCTCAAATTTTTAAGGAAATGTGTTTAAAAAATACGTATTGATTTCTTCTTCTTTTTTCATATAATTTAAAATATTTAGCATTTAAAATTGAGGTTAATGTCCAATAGTTTCAAAAAAAATCAAGCATTTCTACACAAATACACAACTATAGCCAACGAGCGAAAATAATCCATTAGTTAATTTAACATACCCGAAATATTAGAATTAAAAAAAAACATTAATTCCCTCTTGAATTGTTTAAAGGGATGCCTATTACAGGGTGGTGACAGGAACTGTGAAAAAAAAGTTCCCTAACATTTCCCTGATTAAGTTCACCAAATTTCCCTGATTTACGTTACCAATGATAATGGTTTTCTTTCTTTGCTCTACTTGAAATCCATTGTATGTTTGTATAAAATGCAGTATTTTAAACGCTTTAAGTTGTGTAAAGTTGTTGAACTAAAGATATATTTTAAAAAGATGCTACTTTTTTAATAAAATGGTTAAAAAAAACATATCAAGTCAATTTTTTTTTTGGGGGGGGGATCCCTACAAAACAGTATATAAAATTTTTCTACATAGAAAGATTATAGAAAATTAAAAAAAAAAAAAAAATTTACTTCCAGAAACTACTTAGCATAAGAATTTTAAGAAACTATTAAAATTACTCTTAAAAACATGTGTGTATTTATGATAGAACTAAAAAGTAATTGAAATTATTTTGAACTAAGTTTTCAAACAGTATAATAATTGTTGCAAGAATAACAAGTATAATTAATTGACATATTTATGCAAAAAAGATGAAATCATTTGACATCCATTCATAGGGAGCTTTTCTCTAATCAAGAACATAGGTTTTAATGAATGAATATAGCATTTTAACAATAAAAAAATAAAGATATTTACTTAAGTACACACGTTAACTCTATTTCAAATGATTTCAGTATGCAACGAAAAAAAAGTCTTAGCTTGCTTTCGTAATAAACAACTTTGAAATGCAAGAAAAAAAAAAAGCAATTAGTTAATTTCAAAATATATAAAAGAAGAATACAACTTGGTTATAAAATTGAAGAATCACTTAGATCTGAAGAAAAGAAAACTTTTATAATCTGCGGTGACAACAAATAGTATAACGGCAAAAAACAAAGTTTTTTTAATTGAAAGTTTAATTTTAGCAATTAAATTAAAAACGCGAAGAAGTAATAACTTCTTCTTTAAATAAGCTTTCATAGTATTAACTCAAAAACCAATTATTTCTTCTTGAAATCGTGATTACAGTACGCTAATTAGTTCGAGACAATGGAATAAAGGCAAAGGAGCTAAGGCATTAATGAAGGCTTCCTCTTTGTCTGTATGGTTGCTTATTTTACGCAGCATTGAAAGCGTAAAAGGAGATTTCAAGCGAGGTAAAATAAACAACCTAACAGACACAGAAGCAATCTTAGAAGTTCATCCTGTGGTTAATAAGTAAGATTCAATACTTTGACGTTGAGGAAAAAAGATGCACAAATATGCGGCAGTGTATAATCGCACCTCATTAGTTTTACTTTTTTTTTTTTTTGAACAGATAATTGACGGAAAATGCGTAGGGAATTAAAGTACTTAATTTTGTAAAGTAAAAAAATTTTTTTCTTCATAAAATCAATTCTTCCTGATTTTTTGTTATTTTTTCAAAATTCCCTGATATTTTTCCCTGACTTTTCCCTGATTAACTCCTTAAGACCGAGGCCGGCCGTATACGGCTTTGTAACTTAGATCCGAGTCCGCCCGTACCCGGCCGAATTCTGCGAATTCAGGGGTGGTGGGTAGAAGAAGACACCCTACTGCGAGACCTCCCCGAAGAAGACCCTTTCTTCTAGCCGATAGCTATTTAGCAAATGATAGCGACAACTGCATGAATGGGGAGCTGCTAATGACTTGATGTCGCTTGGCTTCCTCAAAAAATGAGAAAAGATGAATGCGTTGTACGATTTCGTTTCAATTTCCTCCACTTCTAATCCTCACTTTTTTGTACCACTTTTTTAAAAATAAATTCTATTCTAGGATTTATAAATTAATGTTTTGTATAATTTTTATGATAATTCGCACAACATTAAAGCACAAACTTTGCAAATAACTGCATATACATGCTTCAGGTTTTCAAGGAACCTCGAAACACGGGTGTGCAATTACTACTTGCAATATTTCGCCATCTATTATCCTTTTCTACTTTCATTATTTTTTTTTCAACCCAAATGTAATTATTTCTTTCCAGTTTTAGAAACTTAAAAGTATTACTCAGCAAATCAGAGCTTGGAAGGCATCTAAACAAAACAAATCTGCCCAGAGCTTTAACTTGCTCGTGAAAATATACTGCACCCCACCACACAACTGTTACCCAAACAGTAGCGCCCCACAAAAAGTGATATAATTTCATAAGGACTTAAAACACACATAACATGTAAAAATGTATGCATGAGTCAACCAACTCCAGTATTCAGGTCGCACGGGTGACTAAAGAAGATGCCTTAGATACTAGTTCTCTCAGAATGGTCAAAAGAAAAGAATTTTGTTGCGATATTATAAAATTTACAAACTACCGTATTATCCACTTTACCTTTAGAGTTCAAAATTTTGAGTAAAGTGATACTTGCTAGCAATATAATATATATTTGCACTTACAAAAATTTAATCACAAAATAGCATTTTCTAGTTTTCTTCTGAACAACATGTTATTCATTAATTTGGGAAATTCAGTCAGTTTGTCAACATGTAAATTCAGAACCATGATTTACAAAAAAAAAAAAAAAAGGTGAAAAATGACAATCTGCTTAAATCTTCAAAAACAGTTGTCTCTGAAGTGAGATAAACAAAAATTTCTAATGGCGCTAAGTCACATTGTAATATTCCTTTAACGATTGTAGTGTAACAAACACCAAAAAATCGGATTTAATTCTTTCCTAAATTCATTTAATCAATTTAAAAAGACATTATCTCTTGCTTTCAGTAGCACATCCCACAACTTTGTTTCCTTGAAAATATAAATTAATTGTTAAATTCTTCAAACAAATTAAAGTACATATTTACTTCTGTATAAATGGCATTATTCAGGAAAACATCATCAGAATACATTTTAGGGAATATTTTTTTTAAATCATGTCATACAGCATTTTACTTACTGATAAATATAAAGAAAATCTAAATATGTGCTTCTACATCTGTTCCATTTACACTTTTAGCACTAATTTAGAATTAATTGATTTTTTAAGAGAAAACAAATGTCACCTCCTTCCCCCAATATGAAATTGTTGTCAATAATTAAGAGATTTCAGAGTTGCATCAAAACAAGAAAACTTTCGTTCAGTACAGATTTATCTATCTTGCATTTCTATGTTAAAAAGTTGTATGCTCTCATCTTTATCATATTCGATTAGCTAGTTATATACGATAACCATGGCAACTTGTGTGTTTGTGGGTTGGAGGGGCGGGGGGCAATTTTACCTTACTTTCAAAAGTAAAGGGGCCTTGCCCTCTCACTTTTCAGAGTTAAAAATTAACAATCGACTGAAAAATTATTTCTACTCGGATTGATTTTACGTATTAATTTATTTTGCGGGAATAAAACCAAAAAACTCCAAAAAAAAAAGAATTTTCTTATGTTATTTCATTGGAATGAAGATTATAATTGGAAGAGTTCATGGCCGGATTTGGAAGTGTGGAGGCTCCGGGGCAAACGAAGGAGTGGAGGCCCCTAATCAGGGTTCGAAAAGATCATCATATTTTCGAAAATATCCGATACTTTGATATACAGTAGAAGACCATTATAACGCCGACCTATATAACGCAATTCTCTATAAACCGTACAACTTTCCAGAAGTAAACAATAGGTTTTGAAGTTAAAAAAATACCTCTGTTTTGTTATGCAAACATAAAAATTGTTATTTTGAAAGTTTTTCATCTTTCCATCTTAATCCAAAGCTTTTAAATGGAAATTAGTACCCCCCTTACAGTAAACAGAAAATACCAGATGGCTCTTGCAAATGCAGCTGTTATGCAAACCAAGAAGCTAGCAGAAGTGCAGGATAATGCACTTTCGTTTGATTGTAAAACATATTTATTTGTGAATAACTAATTGTAATGTTGGTGCTTTAATACTCATTGCAGATAAAACTCATTCTGAAGTGCTAATATAAAGACATATTCTGAACTTTAGTTTCAAAATTTGTGAAATGACCTATATAACGCAAAAACCTGTATAACGCAAAAGCTCTGGTCCCAAGGTGTGCGTTATAATGGTCTTCTACTGTATATCCGAATATTTTGATATATATGTACATATCCGATATTTTCGACCCGTGAAAGCTAGGATATTTTGTAAAAATTTTATTGTGGAGGCCCCGGGGCAGTAGCCCCGCCTGCCCTCCACTAAATCCGGCTCAGGAAGAGTTAGTCTACGGTGGCTATTCATCCCAAATTTTGACGCCAAACCCCATTTTTATCTGTCATTTAATAAGTAATGTCAAAATCCAATTACATAGACTAGTTTTATTTTAAAAAAGAAAAAAAGGGGGAAATAAATAAGATTTCGTGGCTTCCCCACTAAGCATTCTCTTAACCCCCGTTTTTTGAGGAAAAGATATTTTTTTTTCATTATTACTCTTGAAAAATTATCTTTCTATTATTTTCTTTTAACTTTCCTTTTTTTTTTCTCCTGACTGGGATAGCTTTTATTACTTGTCCGTAGTATACTCAGAAATGGAAAAGAGATAGGGGTGCAATTTCTTCCAAATGTTTGAAAATAGTTCATTCTTTCAGTAATTATTCTCATCAGTTTGTGCAAATGGAATTGATTGAAATTGGAAAATTTAAATTATTGCATAATAAATCTTAAGCTTGTGCTTGAACTGTAATGTTCTTATTTATGATTAATATCATCTACGCGTTGAAGGCGACTAATATATGTGTATAAGATATATTAAGATTTACAATCAATATGCCAAATGTAAGGGTTTTGGGAATCAACCCGGCAAACCTTCTCTCGCCCTGCCCCTGTTACATATATTTTTTCTGATTTTCTGTAATTCTAAAATATGTCTCTTAAAAATCTAAAAAATATTTATATTTCTGAAAAAAGAATGTTTTATAATTTTACTATAGCCTTTTCCAATAACTTTATAAAAAAGGAGAACATGTATTAAAAAGAACTATATGTTTTATAATTTATTATTCTGCAGAAGAATAAAAGTTATTGGCTGTGCTCAAACTTTTTTAATCAATCGAAATCGGGAGAAATGTTTCCAAAAACTAAAGCTGCTAGAAAGGTTAGGCATTTTGCGCTGTAGGCTGAACATGATATCCAAAAAAAAAAAAAAACCGAACTTATTAGCAATATGGTTAGGAACTGATGGAAAGTCACGCTGTGAGACCACCTCAAAGATCCTTTCTTCAGACCGAAGTATTTTCAACTGATGGGACAAGTGACAGTGATGTACAATTCCCAATGGCGATACAACTACAAGGATTGATAGCTAATAACTTGTGAAGATGCCCGCATTTCGGGAGGAAGGGGGAAATGAAGAAACTTTTATATTCACTCTTTTTCATTCACGCGACTTGTTCTATTTTTTCCCTTTGAAATTCAGATGTTTTATTCCTAATTTTAAAACATCCCATGTGTCTATAGATCGCAGACAGCTGAACCAACATACGCGATAAACACTAGCCTAGGGAAATAGTGAAAAAGGCTGCACGCCTGAAGCGCGACAGCGATTAAGGTGACAGCTTACCACGCCTCCTGTAATTAGTGCACACAAGAACTGACGAGATGCTGCCGAAGGGGGTCTCAGAGTGGACGATTCCATTTCCAAAATAGCTTGATCGAAAAAGTCAGGACCTAACTGTAGTAAAAAATTCCCCCCTTCCCGGTCTTAAAGAGTTAATGAAGTTCCCTGACTTTTCCCTGGTCTCCCTGATCTGTCGTCACCCTGTATTAGCTTTATTCTTATGATGCAACTCAATTTTTGTACTTGGAACATAGAGCGGCATTTAAAGGGTTAATTAAGTACGATCAATCTTTTGCAATTAAAATTTTCTATCAATTCGATGTACAAACATTATAATTTAATAAACCATTCTCAGGGCCGGACTGGACCGTTAAAACGGCCCGGACGATTACAGAAAACCAGCCCTTAGGTTAGGGGTAAATCTCCTCCCACCCCCTCCATGTACGCAATCCTGCAGGGTTTTTTTAAAAATGGAAGGAGAAAAGAGCAATGAAACGAATGCAGGGCCGTCGCAAGGTCAAAAACTTGAGGAGTGAATGTGTTTGGTGACCCCTCAATTATAACGCATTTTAACAGAGAGAGAGAAAGAGAAAGATTCTTGTTTGGAGGGTGTCATTACAAGATTGAAGTGTTAGCGAAATAAACCTAATCGTAAGTGTAATATTCGCTCAGATATAGAGAGTAGGAGTTCGAGGATTTCTCTCCCAAAAAGTTTCCGAAATTGTAGTTTTATAAACGCCGTTTTAGACAATCTTTAGTAGTGTTAAGGCTTTCGACCGTCCGTCCCGTTCATTCCGAATTTTTCCACCCGAAACAGGTTTTCTTTGCTGGTTGCCACGGCAGCAAGCTATCGTGGACGGGATCGGTTTCGATCAAAAGAACCTTGATATCTGACGGCCGTCAAAAGTAGGACAGCATTTCATTGGTTTCCGCCAAGCAGCAAACTCTTTTCTCTGGTGGGTGAATTTAGCCACGTGATTGATGTACGGCGACCGTATGTGAATGCTACTCTGTTTTCGTCGACAGTCCGTCACGTCAAAAAACAGGATGGACGGGACGGCGGCCGGCCGCCCGATAAGTGAACAGCACTTTAGGAGGAGAAGAGAAGTTCGAGGGCTCTCGTCCGGTAATTTTTCGAAGTTGAAACTTTAAAAACACGTGTGCAGATTATCTTCAATTATGATAGGGGGAGGGGGAGGGGATCTCCATCGGAAAATTCTCGAAATTGTATTTCTAAAAACGCGGTTTCGGACGATCTTTGGTGGTGCTGGAGAAGAAGAGATTTGGAAGCCCTCCCCCGGAATTCTTTCGAAATTGAATTCTTAAAGAATTTCGAAATTGAAAGGAGGAGTTTTCTGAGAGTCTCTTCCTTAAAATTTGCCGAAATTGTAGTTTTGAAAGCGCAGTTGTAGATTGTCTTTGATACTGTTTGTGAGAGGTTTAGGGGCCTGACTTTCAACTTTAAACTCTTAGAACAACAGGTGTGCATTTTCATTGCGATACTTTAAAACTTTCTAACTATATTTTATAACATGTTTTTCAAAACATTTTTCGGTGGCTCCTGTGTTTTTTACTTTCTTCTATATCTAATATATAGAAGAAAGTATTGGATTCGTGCAAATTTTCGAATTTTGACGGATTCGAACGTTATGAGGTGTGTTGAGTCCATTTCGACCATTTTTGGAAAATGCCAGTCTGTGTGTGTGTGTGTCACACATGTGTGTGACCAGTTTTTTGTGGTTGCTCTACGGTAGAAACTACCGCATGAAATTGAACGAAATTTGGTACACATATGTGCCCCTGTATGAACTTGTGCCCATTGGTTTTTGGCACGAATTCCTCCAAGGGGGGTGGAGCAATGGGGCGTTTTTTGAGTTATACTTGCCTGCTATTCCTCAGGAAGTAACTGGCGGAATCAAGCAAAATTTGGTTCGTATGTTGCCCCAAACAGGTACAGGTGCTGATTTAATTTTGGTGTCAATAGCTCAAGGGGGGGGGGGGTTGAGCTATGGAACGTTTTTTGTCGTCAATTGTGACTGCTGTATCTCAAGAAATAATGAACGGAATCAAACAAAAATTTATCGACACGTAGCCCTTAGAGATTACAAGAGCTGATTCTATTTTGGCGTCAATAGCTGAAAAGGGGGTGGCCCAATCGAACGTTCTTTGTTTTCCATTGTGAGTGCCATATCTCAAGAAGTAATGCTATGTTCTGGATAAAATTTGGAATAAATGTCAATCCATATGTAAACAGGCGTTGGTTAAATTTTGGTGCCAATCGCTCCATGGTTCCATCAGTTAAAAGTACTACTTTTAGTCACTGAAGTTGATAGAATAAGCAAAAAAAAAAAAAACATGTGGCAAGGGGAAAACCTTTTATTTTCTAAACGTTTAATTTTTAATTAATATTTTAAACTGTCCGATTTTTCAAACAAGACGTGGTCTTTATGACGTCACAAGTGATGAACTTTGGCGCATTGAATGCTTACGCTTGCTGTCTACCGCGTTTCCACGATATGATAATTAAGAAGCGAATTAAATATTGCGCTCTACGCTTGTTATCAATCTTATCGTTGCCAGAACATGTGAGTAAAGAAGATAATTAAATATATTAAATATCACGCTTAGTGCATTTGGCATCAGTGAATGGCATTTCATCACTTGTGATGTCATGCGCAGAAGCGGGAAAAAATTGAATCTGCGCACCAAATAAAATACTGTTAAAAAATGTTAAACTTTGTCAAATAATTTTAAAAAATTGTCAAATCCTATGTTTTTAAGCATGTTCTTTCAGAAAAAAAAAATACTTTTAAATTTTCGGATACTACCCCATTAATTAGGATTTTTTTACGTTTTACTACATAAACAAGGTAAGGCAACGCAGTTCCTTCCAAATTGATATATAACCACGAACGGACAACGGTTCAATCAACTAATTGATGAGAGTCAAATTTTAAGAGTTGTTTTGCGTCACTTACTGCTTTGACTTGCACTTTCTTCTGTGGTGCATTTTTTTTCTGCCTTTTTGACACTACTTGAAGAATAAGAAAACCGATTTTATGACCACTGCACCTTCTACTTTTATCTTATTTACTAAATGAAACAGAGCACATTATCCATGAGAAAGAAACCCTGCCATTAAATATGATAAATAAACATTAAGAGCGGAATTTCAGCACTTTCATAAATTTCCTTCAGTAGATTACAAAATTATTTTGCCCCAGAGCGAGACAGTATACAAGCCGAAGAACGTCTTGATTGGTCAAGTGCACCAATTTGCTGAGACAAGCATCTTTGAATTTTCGATAATGTTCGACTTGTAAATAAACTGATTTATGTAGGAGTTGATGATTTCACTAACTGATGTTTCTTATCCGGCTCCCGATAACGTCGGATCAACAAGCTTATTAGTAGAATTTGATGCATTGTTTATTCGATGGCTGACCTCTCGTTGATTGTTACAATATCCCTACTAGGAAAAACACCGATCTGAAGTGTTAACACTTCTCTGAGAGCAGCGTTTCCCGCGATGCATTCTGTCGATTTGTTTCTCGGTGTTCCGAAACGAAATGAATATTAGAGGTTACAGGGTTGCCAAACTTGGAGAAACAATTTGAGGAGCATCTGTGCTGATTTTAAGGAGCAATTTAAAATTTTGCGGAGCAGTTCGGAATTTTGTGTAAAAATCAGTTCAAACAACTAAAGCCACTTACATAAAATTGTTTTAGAACTTTAATAATCTTTTTCTTTTTTTTTTGAATACTAATTATTTTCAAATTACTAAAACAGCTTTAAACACTATTTATAAGTCCCTATAACTAAACACTATATTCAGGGTATGGGCATCTTTAACTTCCCATATTTACATGTTTGTTATTATAAAATAGCAAAATTTAAGCTTTAAAAGCGTTCGGCTGGGAAATGTGGAGCAAAAGAACTTTGCGGAGCCGCGGAGTTTCGCCCTTTTTGCGGAGCAACTCCGCAAAATGCAGTTGGTAACCCTGGGTTAGTTTATATCGCCGTTCTGGAAGAACAGTAACGTGAATGCGAAAACTTAAATTTTACAGAAGAGTAATAAAACGATTTGCAATTGTATAGAAGGTTCAATTTAAAATGGTGTAAGTGACAGAAAGTAATGGTTAAGAATATGTAGAATACATACTTCACTTTAATTTCCCACGGATTAGTATTTAATCACCCTAATTTTAACCCCAAATTTTAATACCTAAATTTAGTTACGTCATTGTTTCTCTAAAAACCCCCTCTGGCGGTTCTGAGTTGAACTACAGTTAGATACATGTTAAAACAGTGTATAGGATGATTTTTCTGATATTATCTATGGACTTACTTGCATTTGAAAAACTTTTGCAGTTACGACATTGTTCTTTCGGAGCGGTAATATACATTCTCCCTCCCCCTCCCCCCCCGAAAATAGGCATGCATGTATAAATACCTAAAATTTGAACTGAAACTTTAAAAATATGCACTAACAAGGGGAAAATTTAAGAATAGAAAGAAAAAATAGAAATTAAGAAAAAAAATCATTTTAATTGGATTAAAGAATGATTATTTCATAATTTTAGAAAACTATACGATACTTAAGGAACTTTTTCTTTATTTATTTCTTTTTTTCGTTTTACACCAACTAAAAAAAAAACAAATACAATAAAATTATCAAACTATGAGTGAAATAGTTGAGAATAGAGAAATTGTTGCTCAAAGTTACATTAAATGACCGTGTAAACTGTTTCATTTTAAATATCTTATCATTAAACTCTATACTACTATACAATACTTATCTGCACTACACAATGCAGTCGACTCCCGCTACAACGCGACCCGACTTACGCGAAATGGCTATAACGCGAGTTTTTCAGGAGAACCAAATATTAGAGCTAAAGCGAATTTTTCGCTCTCAACACGAAAATATTTGGAAAGGAGTAGTGGTGCAATGTTTAATAGACAATAACAATGCGTTTCGGCTTTGTTATTTATTTATCTATATATATAAAAATGGATGTATGTTTGTGGGTATGTGTGTATGTTCCTTATACAAACCCAGAGTTTTCGTCGGATTTCTTCCAAATTTGGCACAAAGGGGTAAATTGTTGCTCAGGAATTCATATAGGCAGGTTTTTGGAAATTTAAAAAGGCCCAAAGAGGTCTAATTTCATATTTTGTGTCAAAAAATTCTCTTTTTTGCACGAACGAATTTTTGCATAGTTATGAATTTAGTCTAAATGAAAAGCCCGTAAAAAACTGCCCTAGATGAAGTTTCTTCAAAGATTAACTTTAATCGTTAAATTTGTGAACTTTTGATCAAAGCAAATGAAAATGGTTAGCAACATATAACCACCAGGAGATATTTTAAATGCAATCAACACAAAAAGTATCCTCAACAATGGCCGTTAATGTCGACTAGCGACAAACATGTTTGGCAAGAAAGCCGGACGAAAAAGAAATGCCGTCTTTCAGTAGTTCTTATATTGCGTTCTGCAAAGACACAAGGATGCCTTGAAATCACCGTCAGTCCTTCTTCAATTTGCTTGCGCGTTTCGCTAAATTCTCAAGTAATAATACCGTAACAATAAACGAAATTTTGATCTGTATTTTCTACATAAACAGTACAGAAAATACCAAAATGAGATAGTTATTAAAAATGCATTCATTATCGAAGTACATTCTTCAACAGTTTTAGCATTTGAATACTAAACTTATATTAAAACGACATCCTTGCAACGTAAATTTAATTTAATATTGTATTATCCTTAAACAAATCAATATGTATATGTTATTTATACTATTCCATGATTTACCTAATTCACCTAACTTTAACAGAAATCGATCCAGGTTATATAAGATCAGGGGTAAAAATACTAATATGGCTAATAAATTGCAGAATAATCAATTTTGTGCATAGTAGCGTAGATTGAATTTATCTCTCAAGGGAGAGGGGGATAGTCATGGGGTTCATTACATGTACATAAACAACCATACTAGGATTGCTAATGTGTGATAAAATAAAAGGTTGTGCACCTTTAGACCCGAAACCACACGGAAATGTAATACGGCGGAATTCATATAGTTTTAGAAGGGTAAAAGTTTAAAGTTTGAAAAAATGCAAAGAAATATTAATTTAAATTAACATTTAAAATTCATAAAATATCTCCATGTTTTATGTAATCAAATTTCTTAACCGTTTAAAATTTTATGTTACTTTAACGCTCGAGCAATAGTACACCTAATGGAGCATCTTCACTGACTAGCAATAATTTTAAACCAGTTAGCGGGTATGAGGCAACTTTTAACACGAAGAGATTGCTACTGAAAAGGGCATGATGAAATATTACGCCACATTATAAATTCTTTTCTTTTTAGTCCTCATCGTAAAATTAGTTGAGCAAAGCTCCATTCCCGGTTACAAGACTTTAAGTTTGATAACTTTTATTATAAACAATCGAAAACCATTGGAAGTTTGTATTTTAACTACCACTAAGTAATTCAACTGTCATTGAAAAAAATGTTGTAAGATAAAAATGGTTACGTATCAGTGTAATAGAAGCAACTCTGTTCACAGAGGAGGAATAAGGTGAACCAATTTGTATCTCACGTATAACCACTAATAGCAATACATTATTCTTTAAACTTCATGAAATTAAAATCTCCAGTGAGACTTAAGTTCTGTATGACGTTGATTTGAGTTAAATTTGCGAATTAGAAAATTTTGAATAATTTAACTTTTTAGTATTTGGTCTACGTTTCTAAACGTGGAAATATATTTTGAAAATATATGTTTTGAAGTTGTGGACAAGGGAAACAAAATGTGCAACAAGCTTTTGTAGAACATAAACAAAAGAATTGTCTATTATACATTTGCAAGTAGAAACAAGACGGTGTTTTTTTCTTTCTTTTAATTTCATGGCTTGCAAATAATTTTAAAAAAAATGACGCAGATAGTGACCAAAATGTGTACGTCTATTTCTTTTTCTATAAGGCAGTTCAATTGACGGGTTTTACATAGTTCGTTCCATACACTGTAAAAAGAATTCCGAAACGTTACTGGTTATTTCCGTGGAACGTCTCGGGATTTCACACGTTTTCACCTATTTCCCCGTAAAAACTTATCTTCATAAAAAAGTTATCTGAATCGCTACAAGTTGCACGCTTGCAAATTTTTCACTGTTGTGGAAAATAGTGTAAGCAACCAGTTTAAAGATTGAATGAGCGTGTTTATTAAGTATATCGGCCTAATGTTGCTTATGGCCTCTCCAGATTGACTAAGCTCCCAATGAGAGCGAAAAAGACAAGAGATATGCTTATTTCCTTCTTGCATAGCTTTGGTTGTGCACGCTCTGATTTTTATGGAGCCTTCTTGGCAAATCAAGACGGTTCTAATCATTTACGCTAAACCTACTTTATTTTCTAGAAGGTTCTAGAGACATGACCGGCTTTAACAGGGGAGATTTCGCACTTCTTCAGAAAGTTTCAATGTTAATTTTAGAAAGGTTACTGACTTTTAGCGGAAAACGCTCCTGATTTTCCAAGATATGCAACTGGAAGAAATTGTGCGCATCAGCTGCCTATTATTTTCCAGGAACGTTTCTGAATCATTTTTAAAGTGTAAGTTCGCGTCCACGTACTCCGTTTTTAAGGCTTTATGTAACTTAAAATAATAACTGTAACTATATCTGTTGCAACTATTATTCATTGGAACCATTCCTACCTCTCATGATGACTATGCCTCTGTAAATAAAAATTTCGATATTATCAAAGGAATACTCTAGAGCAGCGGACTTACATAAGTGCTCTTACTACCTGCATCAATTTGAGTTATCATGTACAGCATTTAAGGCAAGTGTGAGGTTTTAAATATTTGAAATAAAATTTTAATCTAGACGAACTTTAAATCATTGCAAGACACCAATATCAATGTCTAGTCGTCATTTTTACCTACGAAAATAGAAATTTGACATAAATATAAGAAAATAAAATGTGGCTGACACACGTCTTTTTTTTTTTTTTTTGCAACTTACACTTATCCAATTTTACTCCATGGCATGCCACTAAATCGCCATGGATATGGCAAATAGACACATTTTGTGAAGTTATTTATACTAAATGAACGTTTGTTACGGAATGTGCTTGCATACCTGAACGCTTACAAAAACTTATAAAATGAGTCTACCTAACACGTGAAGCCTTTAAAAAAAAAACGGAATGTTAACGGCCATTAATAACAATGACTGAATTCCTTATTTTCTGTACAGTGGACTATCTGTTTAGCTTTTGGGCCATTGAGGATGATTTTCATATCTAAAATACTGTAACGGTGTCATATTTTGCATATATTTGTAACTGATAAAAGCAATTGAATTTTACTCACGACTCTTTCTAGTAAGACATTCCATGATATTTTTTTTTCCAGAATAAAATATTTGAGGAGTACTATAGCATGCTTTAATGTCTTGGTTTGAACAAAACTTCAAAGGCAGCACAACGGTTTTCGTATTCGAAGCATCTCGTAAAAGGTTGTCCCACAAGATGTGCAATACAATCATTTGTCTCTGCATTAAGACATTGGATGTACCGACGTCTGATTCAACCGCGGACAACGTGCCAGTGGACACAACCGAACCAAAGAATATCGTTAACAGAGCCCCGATAACACGCTTCATGCTTTTCCGTTTTCACTTGATGCTATTTTTTCTGAAAATGCTCGACTTTCTGTGCTATTTACAGTCTTTTAAAGATTTGAGCCTAGAGTGCAGTTTTTTTACTGTCATTTAGATAGAATTCATCCATTTAATTATCTAAAAGATATGTTGCATTGAGAAGTACCCGGGCAACGCCGGGTAGTAAGCTAGTTGACCACTAAACATTGATTTCGTCAATGTACTTTCATCCTTTCAGCATCACTGGCTGCGCTAGTTACCACGCACCACGCTATAAACATAACTTTATTAGCGTGTATATATCACCACTCTTCATATTTTTCATTTATTTATTCTAAATATGAAAGGTGATGAAAAATTGTGGCACCCAGGCACGCCGTTTCATTTAAAGTTTGAAGATCGAAACAAAAAGCGAAAGTTTGCGACAATTTAGGAAAAAGTTAAGATTCTTGATACGCTTGAAGAACTAGAAAGTGGGTCGAAGGTAGCGTGACAATTAGGTATAGAGTGAATCTTACTACTATTATATATGCGAAAGTTTGTCTGTATGGATGTATGGATGTATAGATGTATGGATGTATGGATGTTTGTTACTCTTTCACGCAAAAACTACTGAATGGATTTTGATAAAACTTCACAATAATATAGCTTATGCATCAGAAAAACACATAGGGTAGTT
This sequence comes from Uloborus diversus, assembly GCF_026930045.1. Lineage (NCBI taxonomy): Eukaryota > Metazoa > Arthropoda > Arachnida > Araneae > Uloboridae > Uloborus > Uloborus diversus. The sequence continues at coordinate 108,630,057 of NC_072734.1, read as the reverse complement.
TTCGTCCCATTATGGGGGCAAAACCCCCTTAGGGGGGCAATAAAACACAATTTTCGAATAAATTCTCTAATATGGGGATGAAAAAATACTTGCACATATTAACATTATATGTCCATCGAAAGCTCTGATTTTTCTGCTGAAGATGGCACCTGCTCGAAATTTCTAAGTAGAATAAAAAACGAGTTATGAGCTTTTTAGTTCCATGTTCGAAGGCTTTCCTTAACTCAATACAATATTTGGTGTATCATCTCAACTCCCTGTCGATAACGACTATTGTTGTATTGTTGACTATCTTTGCTTTTCGTGACTGTTCAAGGCTTTTCTCAAGTCAAATCTTGAAGTAAGATTTTTGCACAAGATTGGCAAATATACATAGATTTGGCTGATTTTTTTTCCATTTTAATGCAACTTTGAGGAAATTAATGGTTTTTTTTTATTTACTTTGTATTGACTGGGTATTTAATCGATCAGCTGGAATCTAGCCAAACTTTTTTTGTGGAATCATTTCAATAGCTAAGGCATTTGGCATTTTTTTCAACTGTCGCTGTTTTTGAAGCTGAAGACTACGCAATACTGTTTCTCGGTTTTCACCATGTAACCAAATATCGCCATTTCTTTAATATTTCTTTCTTTAAATTTGTTAACCGTAAAATAATTCGCCAACTAATTCGCAAATTCATAAACAGCGCAAAAAACTTCCATTACTTTGTCTTTGCACACAATTTCAAACAATTGCCAAATTTTTGCTGTTTATTGGAAACATTTCGGGTAGCATCATTGTTGACCCTATTTTGGGACGATTTCTACGGTAAGAAGTTACACATTATACAATAATTTAGATTGCCGGTGTAGCGCTGGATATTATCTATTTGATGGAGATCGGGATTATAAGGGAACTGTTTCACTTTATTTAAGAATAGTTGACCTCACTCGAATTGGATTTTTTGGGAATTACCCAAACTGACTTCTTTACAACTCCTGAACGTTTTCGTGATTTATTTTTTGTGATTTTTGGCTTTCTTCTCACTTTTGCCAACATTTCATTTATTCCCTTTACCCCTAATTTTCAGTTTTAATCATACCTTTTGATACATTTAAGGGGGCAGGCAATTTGAAATGTCGGCGAAACTAGAGAGAAACAATGTTTTGGTAACTATTTGACCTCTGCCTGTAATGAGCATTAACTTGAATCAATTGAAAAAAAACTACATCAACGTAAGCGAAGCCGCGGGCAAAAGCTAGTCTTTCATACGTATAATAAAAGTCAAGAGAAAGGCAATCCGTTTAAGTCCAAACCTTAGTTTTAAAATGAAGCTCGCAGAGTAGTGTTTAAGCAAAATGCAAACAATATGAAATTGGAATCTGCTCTTGTATTGTTGGCTATACAGACCCTGAAAGAGGGATGTTACCATAGATGTTAATGTTATAAAAGTAAATGCGAAGCTACTGTATTAAAAAATATATTAGAATAACGATCAGATTGCGCAGTATAAATCATCATCTTCAATATTTAAGTTATAAATGAAACTTATTGTATCTACTCTTACAGTGCAGTGTTTTATTATTACTACATACTGTACGTACCGTACTCTGTTTTATTTTTATGTCTCTATTTCCCATTGATCACTGTTTTATGCATCGTAACAGTATTTTATGTTGAATAATGCAGCTTTTTTAAAAATTTCATTAAAAATTCAGCTCTTTATGTATGAAACGGTAATAGTATATAGTTAAAAAAATGTCTAAAACAGGTGTTTAAAAATGTCTAAAGTCCTTAGGTATGTTAATAAAAAAAACCATATACAGAATAATGTTCCATAACGCGAAATTTTGACTTACGCGAGGAGTCTTGGGACGCATCCCACGCGTAAGTCGGGATCCGACTGTACTAAAGGAGTTTTTTCTTCTTTCTTCTTTAGTTTTTTTTCGATTTACACCGACAAAACAAATACAATAAAACTATCAAACTATGGGTGAGATAGTTTAGAACAGAGAAATTGTTGCTCAAAGTTACCTTAAATGACCATATCAATTGTTTTATTTTAAATATCTTATCATTAACCATTGTTTTACTTTTATTAGCCTCTTTCTGTTAACAGTTATAAGTAGGGCTTGGATTATGTTGTTTTTTGTTTTGTATTTCATATGTTATGTACTATTCTATGTCATGCTTTATGTGTTTTAGAACTGTACTCTTGTTAAAAATGTATGTTTTACCTTTTAGGAACTCAAAATTATTTTTTCCAAAAAACTATTTTTCATTTATGTAAATACCTATCTCAGAGACACATTCCAAACCAGTAAATCCAAGCAAATGCGAAGGTACGGGGGTCTCTAGGGTGCTAAAATGCTAATGCTAACCACATTGTTATAAAAAAAGGGAAATTGTTTAGTTGTCACGTTTTTTGTTTCTTTACCAGCTACTTTAAAAAAAGAGAGAGAGGAAGAACTTTTTATCATCTAAACCAGAGGTGCTCTGCGGAGGGCCAAACCTCATCCTGAGGTGAATCTCACTGGCCAAAACACACATAAAATTTTAAAAAAATTTAGACAACATGGGAAAACGTAGAGGTTTACCCTACTTTTCACCAACATTTACTATTTCCTCCCCTCTTAAATGTATCAAAAGGTACGGTTGAAACTGAAAAACAGCTGGGAAGGAAATTTCATGTCGGCGAAAAGTAGGAGACACCAACGCGAAAAGGAAAGAAAATTATAAACTAAGAATATGTGGGGTTGTTTCCATCAGTCAAAAGTACTACTTTTAGTCACTGAAGTTGATAGAATGAGCAAAAAAATGATAATAATAATATGGAGCGAAAAAATCTTTTAAAACGTCTATTTTTTAATTAATTTTTTAAACTGTCCGATTTCTCAAATAAAGCGTGGTCTTTATGACGTCACAAGGGATGAACTTATGGTGAGCACTCCACTGGTGCGCTGAATCTTTACGCTTGCTGTCTACCGCGTTTCCAAGTTATGATAATTCAGAAGCGAATTAAATATTGTGATCTACGCTTGCTACCAGCCATATCGTTGCCAGTACATGTGAGTAAAGAAGCGAATTAAATAGTGAGCTCTGCGCTAATGGTATCAGTGAATGGCATTTCATCACTTGTGATATCATGCTCAGAAGCGGAAAAAATAAAATTGAATCTGTGCAACGATTAAAATATTTTTTAAAAACACAAAATTTGTCAAATTTTTTTAAAAATGGTCAAATTCTATGTTTTTAAGCATGCTCTTTGAGAAAAAAAAACAATCAAAACAAATAATTATTTTAAAAAATGTAATTTCTTTACTATCAATACTATATACTTATTTTATTGATACGAAGCGTCTATCTGTTTTTTAAAAATCAGTTTTTTAATTTTGGCATCAAATTTACAACAGTCATTCATAGTAGCGAATGAAGATGATCGGTTGTTGTGGAAAGGTTTCAGAGCAGATGTTTTTATTTGTAAAATTGAGCATTACGACGGTCCAGGCGGATCAGCTTCGTGGGCCACATTTGGTCCGCAGGTTGTAAGTTGGGTACCACTGATCTAAACTAAGAAACAAAAATTTAGTGCTTAATCCACGAAATTTATGGAGCAAGCATCTGGCTAGCTTCTGAAGCGCAAATTAAACATTTTAGAATCTAACAATGAAGTCAGAACTTGGTATTTGTCGAGAAAATAGTAACCAATAGATCTCAGAGCAAACCTAAAGAGGTCTTCCATTCAGCATACTGCAATATATCCTTATCGTAACTGCTTTTTGTACTTACATCATTGTAAGGGAATGTGGGACAAAACGAAATAGTTCAGATGAGTAACTTTTTTTTTTAATTAAAAAAATGGAAATTTGTTTTGAAAATTACTGTACGCAAACAGAAAATAATGTATATTGTGATAAAACTTGAATTGTTGTTTCTCATTTGAGCAGTGAATTTAAATGAGTATTTTGTCCCTTATATAGAGAAAAAAAGGGATAATTAAACTATTCTTTTTAATAATACATTTTCTATTTTATTATTTAAACTATTTTTCCTCAAATGAAGAGTAAATAAATGAATAAATTAAAGGGAAGCAATTTATGAATCAATAAATTTATTTATTTGTTCATAAGTAACTAAAGTAGAAAACAAAATAGTGAATGAGCAAGAAAATAAGCGAATGAATGAAAAACAAAGTGTAATAAATGAATGAAAAAATAAAGAAATAAACTATCACTTTGCCGCGCATGCAAATACAAGAACTTCATCGTTTTGTAATGACAGAAGTTACTTTTATATGCCACATAATACTACAATGTGAGTAGCAAATTTTGAGAAGAACTTGCATTATCATGAATCCTGATCTATTTTAGGACGGAAATAAACTAAATGTCTCATAAAATAGTTAAAATAATACTAGATAGGGTGTGCTAAAAACTAAAATATTTTTCTATTTCAATTTCCTCCACATTCTACTATTCGGAATCTATTAGGGGTTGTACTTTCAAGTCATATATACTCATGATTACATTTTTTTGTGGCAAAGAAAATTATATTTTCAAGTTTCAATTATTGATGGTGTTAGGGGTATCTTCAATTTTGTAAACTAAATCTGAATTTTACTAATCGGCGAGGAAATGATTTAATTTCCCGAGTAAGCGGTTTATTTATTTACTAGAAAATCGCCCATCAAGGTATGACGGGTGAAAATTGCTTCTACATTTGAACGAAGTAATTGCCTGTTTGGTGATATTTTGATAGTTGAAATTGTAACCCTAACTCCAGTGGATGAAGCCTAAACTCCAGTAGGTAGCGTACATTGTTAATCATTTTTTTGTTGCTTCATTCCCCAAAAATGACACAGTCTTACCAGTAAAACAGTTAAGTTACCGGATTGAGTTCAGCCTTGTCAAAATAAAGTCTTTCCTTGCATGTTAATCATTACCAAAACATGTTATAAAATTATCATGCATTATTATTATAGAATTATTTCATTGTTAAAACTCGCGCGTTACTCGATCATCGGCTAATATATATATATATATATAAGGATTTAATTTGCGAATTTGAACAGCGTTATTTATACTCTACTATTGATTTACATAAATTAGCTCAACCTCAAGTATATCGAAGAGTCGAAGGCTACAGGTCTTTCAAATATTTATCAAAGGTCAGTCAAGATTGAGCGAAAAGATTAGTACCAGTTCGTGAAAACTTTCATTGAAACTGAAAGCACAATTGTCTGCATTATGGGGAAATAATGGAAATTAGTTCTAATCATCAGTTGCGGATCTAATCATCGATTTCTTTTCGTCTTTTGAACAGTTCGTGAATAGTAATTCAATGTTGTGTGCTTCAGATACATTTTCTTATTTTTTAAATTTGAAGAATCCATATTTAAACCTTCATTAGTACATTATTATAATATGAATCGAGATCGAGGTCTAATAAACTACAACGTTTGACGCTTGCAAAGAGCAGGATTTAGAGCATTTAAGAAAAATCGGATAAGCAATGGGGTTGTTTCCAAAATTTTAAAAGTTTTTTTCTGAAAGAGCATGCCTGTAAAAACATAGAATTTGACCATTTAAAAAATAATTTGAACAAGTTTAATACTTCTAAAAATTATTTTAATCGTTGCGCAGATTCAATTTTATTTTTTACGCTTTTGCACATGACATCGCAAGTGATGAAATGCCATTAGCACAGAGCGCAATATTTAATTCGCTTCTTTACTCAAATGTACTGGCAACGATATGGTTGATAACAGTCGTAGAGCGCAATATTTCATTCGCCTCTTAATTATCATATCGTGGAAACGCGGTAGACAGCAAACGTAAGCATTCAGCGTGCCAAAGTTCATCACTTGTGACGTCATGAAGACCATGTCTTGTTTGAAAAATCGGACAGTTTAAGATATTTATTAAAAATTAAACGTTTCGAAAATAAAATTTTTTCCCCTTGCCACATGTTTTTTTTTTTTTTTTTGCTTATTCTATCAACTTTAGTGACTAAAAGTAGCACTTTTAACTGATGGAAACAACCCCATTCAATTAACATTTTTAATTTATGGAAAAATGATTTAACAATGGCAACTATTAGAGTCATTTAGGGTAACTTTGAGTCGAAATTTCTCTATTTTCAACTGCCCCATCATGTTTAATAGTTTAATATATTTGTTGGAATGAGACGGGTAAAACACTTCTAAACTTTCTTGTTTTGTTTTCCAACAATTGAGAAATAGTAATTATTAAACCCGATTTAGTTTAACTTTGAACTGAGACAGAAACCAGAAATGGTAAGCAAAACAAATTATTTTAACAAAAATTGTGCAACTTTAATGCAACAAAATAAAATTTCTAAATGTTCAAAAACTCCCCCTTTGTAATTAACAACTCAAGATTTTTATAATTTGTAATATTGCGTAGACTGTAGAGTATTACAATATATGAAGAGCACATTCAATAAAATCAAAACTAATTTCCAAACAGTGTCCTCAGAATAACTGAATTTTTGCAATTAGCTGTACACAATCATTCCAGATTTTTTTTTCCATCAAAGTGTTAAAAACGTATTTCATAATCTTACAGAAGAGAGAAGTAGTGGCCGTTCAAGTTTTTTTTAAAATCAAATGTACGAAAAATTTGAAGTAGCGTTAGAGCATGATTACCCAAAGGCTCGGAAAACTTGAGCTTCCCCTCAGAATTTTCAGGGGGATCAAATATGACTATACACAACTGTGTTTAACTATTCTAGTTTCTGCTTTTAACTGTGGTTTTTAAATAGATTTCAAAAACTAGTATTTGCTAAATAAAAACATTTGAAATAATTGAATAATTAATGAAAAATGAAGACCATTTGATAAAATGTGGCCACAAGTTTATTTTCAAATGTGGGATTTGATTCAACTCTGTTACAATGTACTTTTATGGCATTTAATTTCCTTTGTGAAGTGTCAAATATGATTCAACTTGTTACACTACCCATATTTGCTGAGAATTCAAGTTCAACGAATATAATAAACGAAATTTCTGTCAGTTGGTAAGGTGGGATAAACTTAAAATCCGAATTCTGCCGGGTCACTTAGCATTAGTCAGTGATGTATCAATGTGGGTAGAATGTTTAGACAAATTTCCCCAAACGAAAGTGGGGGATCCCAAAATGAGGCCAAACTTCCCCTTATTTCAGAGGTTAATCGAGCCCTGAGTGGAGCAAAATTTACCGACATGATTCAAAGTTGCCCAGAATAACAGTACCTTTGTTTTCAGTAAGTAAAGCTCAGTCATTCCAGCCGAGGGCTGCAGTCCTCGGCTGAAATGACTGAGCTGGCGGTGTATTTCATGTATTTCTGCCTTAGCCCAAGCTACAGGGCGGTAACTTACTGAAAATACCATGCCTTGCCTTTCAATCGAGTTGAACCGAACCATTGCTTCGGTCATTCGTCTGGTATGTGCTAATTCCATATTAGCTACCAGTTTGTTTGGCACTCTTGGCTTCCTTAAGAGTTTTCCGCCTTCAGCTCAGTCACCGACTTCCTATGTCGGATTGAAGAGTGCTAATAAGCACGAAACTGCAGTCCTCGACTGGAATGATTGAGCTAGCGGTATTTCAAGTACCTTTGTTATTATTGTTAAGGTATTTTTTATTCGCAAAAAAATATTGGCATTCTTGTAAATAATGTTATTATACTAATTTGCAGGAGTTAGTAATTATACATTAAAAGCAGCAAATCGTAGTACAGTACAACCTCGTTTACACGGACTAACTGGGACTAAAAGTATTCCAGAAAAACGAAAATCCGGATAGTCCGGGAAAGGTGGGTAATCAGTAAGACACATTCGTAAATAAGCAGACTTATCTTTTATTACAGTAAAAAACGACGCTTTATATAAACATTGCATGAGATCGTTTCTCGCAAACACTTTATAATTCATAGTTCAGCTGCAGTGGTGTCGGACTGACCCTCAAAATATGCCATGTTGTTTACTAAAATAAAATATAAAACATGTTTTTTAGTTCTAAAGACTATTTCTATCGCTTAGTTCGTGCTTAAGAGAATGAAATAAAATAGTTATATGATTTCGTGATTTAAACGCTAAAAAATTGCAGTTGATCTTAAAAATTTTATATTTAGGGAAATTCTAAAGCAGCCAATAAAATTTAAACATTGAGAGAAGAAGAAATAGAGGTGGTATACTAAAAGCTATTCGTTAGAAGTTGTATATTGTCTATTTATTTTTCTCTCAATTTTTAATTAAATTTTTTTTACTAAGATTAACTGCAATGTTTCAGTGTTTTAATGAAGAAATCATATACTTATTTAGTAAAAATAGTCTTTAGAATTAAATAAAAGTTTTGTACATTGTATTTTAAAGTTTTTTGGTTTTAAAATTTATTTGAAGTGAATTTTTTTTTTTTAATGTTAAAACATATTTTCTTGTTACCTATCCTTATTCGCAACTCCAGAGCTCGAATACGCTACCTTACGGTGATTAACAATACTAATGAATAAGGTAAAACACTCCATTCCACGTGTTTTCTTTGGGGTAAACTACAGGCTACAGATAGTTTGGGATGTAATGTAATTTCAGAGGAATAGAAAAGAAAGCTTCCCACAAACACGATGAAAAATTACTCTCATTCACTAAGCGTCAAAGCAAGTTATTAGTTGCGGCGTGTGTTTGTTTTACCTTTTTCATCCGCCATTAGACAGTGACTGCAGCGCCCCCTATAGTTTATTGGAGTTGCGAATAAGAAAAAGAAAAAAAAAACGTATGGACTTTCATTTTAACATAAATGTACTGCGCATAAAGAAAGAATAACTTTTTTTCCATTTATCTTTTTTTCCGTATTGCTGGTTTGTATGCTCGAATTTAACAGTAACAACAATTTCGTTCAAGTATAGTGAAAAAAAGAAAGCTTTTGAAAGTGTTATTCATTTTTTCATTGTTTATGGCAACAATTAAAAACCGAAAGTATTTTAAATTAATAATTTCTACTTTTTTTAATTGTTTAACTAAGTTTAATTGAGAAGGTCATCTGAGAGAAAAGAAGAAATAAAAGAGAGAGAGAGAGAGAGACTCAAAAGTTTGAACATACGTATATCGTTTTCCTTGTTGGCGCGATGACGACGAAATATCTGTAAATCGGGTTTTTGTACATAGCACTTTCAGATAGGCGCCCTTTGTTTTATTTTCATAAGATAGTCAAGGCTTCAAGATCCCAGTTCGTATAGCTTATTCACTGATTTCGTACAGATCAGATAGTTAATAAATAATGATAATATAACGAAAGATCTCGCGACTGTGATAAGCCTTTTAAAAAATGTTTAAATTTTACTAAAAACACTTACTTGTAAAACATATTTACATAACTACTATCTCCACAATTTTTTAAATAAAATCCATAAATACTGCGTTATGTGCAAAGAACAGTGCTGTACATAGTTGGAAATAAAACGTGAGGTGAACTCACCTTGCTGTTTGAGGTTCGCACACCAACAGAAAAAGGTGGTTTGTAACCATTTATCAATACATTTGCATTTTTGACAATTAAAAAAGAAGCAAACATTCCGGGGGGGGAGCACTGGTAAAATTCATATGAATATTAAGAAATACATTGATTTTTGTAAAAGGAATTTATTAAAAAATTTTGATAAATAAATAAGTAAACGAAAGACAAACGTAATTGCTTGAGCACTGATTAACAAATTCAGACAAAAGATCTTAAACAAAAAATGAATTTCGGGTACTGAACGAAAAAAAAAAAGATTGCTTAATCAAAGTTTGAACCTCAACTGTCAAGTTAAAGGAGAACGCATAGAATATTGACTGATTTATGTTTAACGATGATCGGAAAATTTCCATTGAGAACAACCAATAAAAATTGGCCAACTACATATCGCGGTTTTTTATCTTTAGAATTTACAACAGCATGGATGACCACTCGAGTCGCACAAAAAGGTCTTTCCATAAAGCAACATACTCTGAAAACACTTTCATGGAAAAGAATAAAGCCATTCAAAGCTCATCATTCACACATCATTCTGAAACGTTATCTTCTCCTTGACAGCATTAAAAAATAGGCATCCAGGTAACTAACCATCGCAAAAATTTAAGACCCGAGGAAGAATGGGAGCTCATTTTCCCACGGGATCATTGTTGTTGTTCTTCCCCCGCCCAGGAATGAAGAAGGGGAGACGATGAAAGAGAAGGATTTCGCCACATCCTTCCTCTCTTGCCAGTTGCAGATATCATCCACGGGCTTCAATCGTCGCCGATAATAATCAGCAGCAAGATCAGTTGGAAAATATTTTCGCATTGTCGATCGGCTGCGGTGGAATGTCGCAGGTTTTTACCTGTTTGCACACGCGTTGCTGTTTGGAGGTGGGACAACGAATCCATCTTCCAACTTCAACAACAGACCACACGGGCGAGGAAGTCCCGTAGATCTTATCAGGGGATGGCGGAAATACTTGTGCTAAATCATTGCTATCTGGTATGTAGTGCTGCCCGTGATCTAGCTAAATTTGCTATTTACGTCCACAATTAACTAAGCACGGTTTTGAAAAACATCCTTATTTATATGTGATAAACAAGTTCATACATTTATAGTTGAAACATTATCTTTGCGGCATGCTTTTGCTGTTTGTTGTCGGCGTAAATATTGGTTTTCTCTGAAACAAAAAGGGATATCTTAATTTTTCCTTAAAGCCTTTTATTTACATCTCTGCAGTGGCGTACTCAGTGGAGTGGGCAGAGAGGGCTGCAATTCCCCTGAAAATTTTGAAATTAATTTTTTAAACGTTTATTAAAAAAAGGTATTTTTCTTGTGCAAACGCATCATATAAAAAAATTTCGTCAGTGGAAACGGAACCTATAGGGATAAAATTAAGAGAATGAAAAAATGGAAATTTATTTTAACTTAACACTTAAGAATTATTTCATTCCCAGCCAGGTGTGGAGAGGGAGCTTGTACCAGTTTTTAGGAAAAGGAGAGGCTAACTTTATTTTTAGTGGTGCAAGATTTCACAAAGAAAACACCCGTATTGTTGAAATTTGAAAAGGAAAAAAAAATCAAATAAATAAAAGATGAAATCTGTAAAACGAAAAATAAATAAATAAATAAATGAAAAATACTAAAATACTATTACGGAATGTCTGAGAATATGAGTTTCGAAGTTAAACTTACATTGGCGGGGTAAAGATGATAATACCATCGAACAATGAAAGTTAGGTAAGCAATGTAAGACACCGTGAACTGGATGCTCAGTCGTTTTTTCTTGCAGTGATCCTATAAATTTTTAGCTTTTCAATTGGCAATTTGATCATTGGTTAACCCACCCTGTAAAATATACAAGAGTCTACCTTTGATCTTTTGCTACCGTACGTTCCGAATATTTCTCTTCCTTTCGAAGCATTTTTCAACCCAATTAGCTTGAATCAAACGAGATATGTTTAACTGAGCTTAGAAACTCCCTGTTTTATTCAATGCACTTTGTTTGACCACTAAACAATGAGAGCTTGTTCAATGTTTTAAAAAATTGTTCCAAGTTAGTTGTAATATGTAATACAATTGAATAATTTGTAAAAATAAGAATATAGCGGGGACAACTCTTCGGATTTTAATGTTTATTTAGGATGATTTGGTTTTTGGTTAACAGCATCTTCATTGTGTCATAAAATGCATTCACAACTTCTGTGATGAAATTGCATTTATCTCAAATAAAAACTCTTTCAAATAAGAATTCATGTTTTAACGAATTAATTACTCACGCGAAAAAAGTAATATCCTGTAAAAAGCTCTTTAACAGACCCATATTTTTCAATTCGCACACCGTCTCATATTTTTCCTTTTCCGTCAAAACAATATTTCTCAATTCTTATTCAATTGTAAAAATGTTTCATATAATTTGAATGGCAACCAGTGCCGTCTGAAAGTGTGAACCAGCACTTGTAAAGCTAGGCCAAATAATAATAAAAAATAAAATAAATAAATAAAAACTTCTTTTATAGAAACTCGAAATTTCTGTTGATAAAACGTTGCCCTTATTCCCCACATGTACCACAAAAACATTTATTCAAATTAAAAAGCATAATTTAGGTATCCCAAACTTGTCCTAAAATTTATAATATTCATCCAAAAAAAACTGATTTTTTTCCATACATATTTTTAAAAAATGTTAGGTAAATTTTACGAAATTATCCAGCTGAAAAATATAAACAGTAAAGTAGGTAATTAGAGGTAAAAAAAAGTTTTTTCTTTTTTTTGGATTTAACCTAGCATACAAGTTCTGGTTTACACTTTCAGACGCATGTCGGCATGGGTTGTCGTTGATCAAATATGAAACTTTTTTCACAATTGTTTTGACATGGGAGGAAAAATATAAGAGGGTATTTGCGACTTAACAAATTGACTTTCATTTTTTTGTGAGACACTCTAGTTTGTATGCTCTTTATTAACTTATTTTTTAAAAAGTAGCGAAGTAGCGACTGCATTTTAAAAGTAGTTTGTAGTAGATACATTAAAAAAAAGTAGTTGTTGTTGTAGTTAACTACATTTGTAACAAAGTAGTTGTAGTTCGCTACAAAAAACAAAAATGTAGTTTTTCCAACCACTACCAAATTTCTATTGTATTTTTAAGATTTCACTTCGGTCGGCAGTCCCATGATTACATTTTTTTCCACTTCATTTTGTCAGGGTGCAAAACTTCCGTTTGAGATAAAAAGCTTGAAAATATGCTGAGCTAATTTTTTGTGGCGTAATTTCGATTTTCAACACGTGAAATTCGTAAGTAGCGACATAAAAAATATCCCTCTGCGGTGTGTGTGTGATGATGCGTTTCTAATAAAAGTGGACGGAAAATCGCGAAGAAATTCAGAAATAAAAGCCAGCTAGAATGCCGAAACAGCAACTATAAGAAACTCTGAATATCTTATCGCATGTGGGCGGAAGCGGCTTAGTTGCACAGTTTTCTTTTATTTCCATCAGTACCTTTCTCCCATTTTCTTGCGTGACCCTGAGAGCTCGACAAAAGCGGCATTTTGTTGTGGACCAGAAAAGGAAGCAGAAAAGAGAAAGGAAAGGGAAGATAGCGGGCGAAGAATGCGCCATTCGAATGAATGGAGGATGGAGCGCACTCGAATGCATCCCTTTTAGAATGCATGGATATCGGATGCAACATCTGACAGCTTCCTTTCCACAACCACGTGCAATAAACGCTGCCCTAAAAACTTGAGGCTCTTCATAAATGACGAAAATAACGGTCCAGTGAATCATGCAAAATATTATTTTCGGAAGCACATTTTATTGTTAGTGTTTTTTTTTTTTTTTAAGTTGGTAATCTTTCTGGGGTCTGCTTTTCTGGGTCAGACAGAAAGTCTTTGTGGAGAATTGCACAGAAAATAGCTTTATTTAATATCTCTAGCTTTGACGATAGTGGCTAATATGAAATTTCATGTCGAAATAGATTTTCTGGTTTATACTGCCAGAAATAATAACAGACGTCTAGATAATTTGTTTATTTCTCTGGGGGCTCCGAACTTAAATTTTTGGCAGAAAATCTGAATATGTCAAATGGAACTCAAAATTTCACCCAATGATGATAATTTTGCCTAATCGTCTGGCAAAATTTGTCGAATAAGGAAATTTTTGGGAGGTCACAGTGACCTACCATTGGGGCGTCCCTGTATTTAAGACAGGGGAGTTCAGCTTCCTGTGTGAGTCCACACCCAGCCCACGGAAAGCTTTAATTCCAAAAAAAAAAAGTGTTTTTACTTGGTAATAAATTTTTTTGTCCAGAAAATCTCAAAAAACACACCCGAACGATTAAATGAAAAAAAAAAGAGAGGATATGGCGGGGGGGGGGGAGAAGAGGCGGACGCTAACTAGGCCATCTGAACTGAAATGTTGAATTGTTGGTTCGCCTCGCCTCCAAAAATTTAGAATGTGATTAGAAAAAAGTTGAATACCCCTGATTTAAGACATAAATTGCGTTAGAATAGCACAAACAACTACACATTCCTGATGTTCATTGGAATGGCATACTTCGAAAGGTCAGAACATTCTTCTTATGCCTGCAGTTTTCTGTTTTCCCACTTTCCTTTAATTTATTTGAAATTAGTTGTGTTGTCAGGCTTTGCACGGTCTATCTTTAAAATAAAAGTTATGTCAAATGACGCGTGTTCAACAGAACACACACAAAAAAAAAAAAAAAAAAACACCGGAAAATTTCACGACAGATCGCGGAAAAATAACCAAAAAGGAAAATTTTTTAATTCCCCCCAAGGGGTAGACTGAATCCCTCGAAAGAGCGCCAAACTTGACTCCCATAGCCCCCCCCCCCCCAAAAAAAAAACGAAGGTGCACAGAGGGCGTTTGAGGGTGTATCGGCCAACGGGCCGATTTCGCCCCTGAATCCCCCGATTATAGTTAAAGCCTTAAAACGAAAGCAAGAATTTTATATGTTCACGATGTTCTTTGACTTAAAAATGCTTTTAACTTTTCTAAAGGTAATTTTTACACAGCCTTGGTTTTTTTGACAATCAGAAGAAGTAAATCTTCTTCGGGGGTATTTTTCGCTGGTTTTCGAATGAGACTGAAACAAAAAAAAAAAAAAAAAAAAAAAAAAAAACTAACAATAATTTCTGGTAGAAAAGGTCATTTAATGTCATTTTCGGGTCCTAAAATTCAAATTCGAACAGTTCAGTTCTTTTTTGGCGTTCGAAACTCCCTACGGGATTTCCTACTATCTCCTTCTCGGGTGCCCAAGTACCTCCCTGCCAAATTTGGTCGAGATCCAAAGTAAACTGTCGATTTGTATAGGGACTTGTAATCATATATACAAGTATATGATCTCTCTATTTTATTTACATAGATGTTCATTGGATTTTCATAGTACTTCTAACGTCATTTTTTTTTTTATTGTCTGCTTTTTCTTTTTTTCTTAATTTGTTTAAAATTTTATGCTATGGTGATAGAGTAACTATCTTGCACTGCCAAAACAGTTCACGAAGACTTCTCAAAACTCGAAAATTTCTTGTAATCGTCTCTCTAATAACACAGTTTTAGAGGTTCTCTGGTGATGCTAGGGTTAAGAAAATTTCGTAGTCCCTACATGGAAATTTTTAGAAATTGAAGTCTTAAAAAGGTGATTAGGTGATATTTGTTGAGGTTAGGGAAAAATATACAGCTTAGAGACTGGCCCCGATTGATTTTTTTACAAAATGTATAGAAATCGACCCCCCCCCCCCCCACCTCAATTTTCACGTCCGAACTTCCAAAAGCTCAACTGTAGTAACCTTAATGATGTTGAGGGAGGGGAGTTCTGGGGCTCTCCGGTAGAAATTTTTCGAAGTTGAAATCCTAAGAAACGAAGGATTTAAAAGCGATATTCAATGATGTTAGGGTGAGGGCTTCAAAGGTTCTCTACGTTAAATCTTTCGAAATTGCAACTTTCATTTTATTGAGCCTCCGCTTATTCTGTTTAAAGAGGACTGCATTCTAAATGCCTCGTCTAATTGTAGTTTAAAAAAAAAATTCTGACGATATTGGATGATATTGCCACTCTCAAATCCTTTGTGCCTGTCATCGTGGAGACTTACAGGAGGGGGATCTTAGATGAAAAAATGGAGAAGGTGTTGGAGGGCCCTTGGACGAAAATCTTCCGAAATTGAAGTCTTAAAAATGCGATTGTACACTAAATTTGGTAACGTTAGAGTGCTCGGCAATTTTTCAAAATTGAAGCACCAAAAACAATCGCAAACACTTTGCGATGTTATTTAAAGTGAGACGTTTTGGGGATGTCCTTAAGATATTTTGAGAAATCGGAGTCCTGTAACAAGATTTAGGGCGGTTTTAAAGTCATAGTTTCGGCGGGGGGGGGGGAGAACTCAATAATTGTGAAGACTTTCTTGTTTTATGACGAACCAGGAAAAATATGAAAAGGGAATAAATGAAAGAAGTAGATGGAATGAGACGTAATTAAGTGGACCAGTAGTCTGAAACTATTGAAAATGTTTAATTTAAAGATTCCTTTTTCAAAGACATTAAAAAAAATTTCTCAAAATTTTTTCTCACAAAAAAAGATTTATTTTTCCAAAACGCTTTCGTTTCTTTTCTTCAACAACAAGGAATATTTTTTAAAACATTCTACAAAGCATTTTTGGATGGGGAGGGGGGCACGGGCCTTGTGGAGACCCTCTCAGGTTGGGCCACTGACACCTCTTCCTTTGTCGCATGTACACAACGTACTGCCATGAAAATTTTTTTATTTCAATCAAAATGTGGGATGTCGCACTTCTTGTTACTCTCTTCCTCCCCCTTGTCACAAACTATCCCAAGCCAGAGCCCTCTCCTCTCTCAAAGCGTGAAATAATTTGTGAACAACCCCTAACCTAAACTCTTGCAAGCAAGCCTTGCAACTGAAACACAATGATTCCCATCTAGTTTACTATATCACTTGGAGAAAGTAAAAATAAGTTGAAAAGTGTAGAAACCATTTCAGCATTTTTCGCCAAAGCGGAAAAGCTCTGAAAGTAATAAAAGAAATCTTGCAAATGTCACGTGTTATGACGTGCTGAGACGCAATAAATGAGCATCAATAACCACTGTTCTAAGTTTAGAACGACAAAACATCAGGAGATGTACTTGAGATAATCAAATGGTTCTGCACTTTAGGCGTGGTGCCAAGTCATAACGCAATTTAACTCGAGTTAATGATTTATCTGTAAGCTTCTCGATTTAACGACATCCTTGAGTTAACGATAATTTTTTCCAGTCCCTTGGCCATCGTTAAATCAGAGTTATACTGTAAATAAATAAATAAATTAATGCTCGTTATTTGGACTAAATTATATGGAATTACCTATACTAAGGGGCTCGCCCTCACAAAAATTCCGCTTATTAGAGATGTCCGCTATTTGGGAGTGTTCGTTAAAGGAGGTTTTATTGTAAAAATGTTTGCAGTATGAAATTTAATTTAGGATTGAAGCAGTGTGAAACAAGGCCGCATCCAGTATATTTTTTCGAGAAGGGACAGTCGGAGCGTGGCCCACGGTCGGAGTCGAAAGTGGATCCAGACATTAATCAAGGGGGAACATAGCATTTGAAAATTACGTTTTTTTGTTGCTTGCAAAAGTTAAACTAAATTGTTATTAAGAAATTCATGTCATTTTAGTTAATTAAGCAGTTCATTAATATTTGATAATTAATTTATATTACACCAGAGTTATAGACGTTTTTATATATGATCTATATCACTATGTGATGACGATCCGAGACTCAACAAATTATAGCGCGAGTTGCGCCATCCAAATTTCGGGGGGGGGGGAGAGATTTTTTAAATTATTTAAATTCATTTATTGCTTTATTTTTAATTTATATTATTTACTTTATTTTATTCTTCTTATATTTTATTTCATTTATTTATCTAGTTTGTGTGTGTGTGTGTGTGTGGTATGTCATTGGCATAGCCTAGAACTTTTCTGATAAAAGTAGTAAAAAAATTTGAAATCAGACGCTAATTAACGGAGATGTTATTAAAAACGCATTTTCGTCCTAAATGTCTCTTTCTACGTGAATGGATGGTCCGAATTTTCAAATTTGATATGGTTGGAAAGGTCTTAAAAGAAATACTCCAAACGAAGAAATTGTCAGGGCGCCCAAGGTTCAATAATCTAAATCTACTAGAAAAGAAGTTCTAGGCGTTTTTTAGACAGCGAAACGCAAAAATTTTAATTTTGACTCTTTTTCATTGTTGAAATTCGTTGTTGAAAGCGTGAAACATTAAGTTTTAATTGATTTTCTAAACCGCTGTTTCTACACAAAGAAAATGCATTTTAATGCTTCGAGCGTTTAACCCGGTTTTACCGTTCGAAATCGCAAACCCGCTAAATTTACTAGAAAAGGCGCTTAGAAGCAATTAAAAGTTATCGAAAATTCATTTTTATTTGCTTTTTCAAGCGACATAGTTAAGTGAAGAAATTGCTGGCTAATATTATGTGTTGCCATTTCTCGCTTGAGCGTAAAAAAATGGAATTTTTGCAATCGTTTTTATTGTTGAGACTTCGTACGGGCATTTAAAATCTTTCCCTGTTGATCACGTTTTTGCGACTTTAATGTTTAATTATTTGTACGCTATCGCGAGTAGAGTTCGTTCATTTGATAGTAGGAATTTTTATATTTCTAACGGAAAAGGTCATGCCTACTTACTCAATAATATTGAATAAGTTGGCATGATCTTTTTACAAAGAATATTGTTGATACAAAAATTTTACGCATTAACTGAACTTTGCGGTATCATTTCATTCAGGAAGCTTTCGATTTTTCTAGAATATTGGCGATCTTTATCCATTGCTGTCCAATGTTTGGCACCAATGCCAGCGGGAGAATTGTTTTTGCTTTGCATACGTAAACAAATAGTAGGGAAACATCTACTTGCACAGGATTATCACAAAGCAGGGTTCTGTCCAAGAATGAAGTCATGCTTTAAGGTGGGGTTCATGAAATTGTAGCAGTTTGTGACAAGGGGGAGGAAAGAAATGACAAAAGATACATACAGTGGAGAGAATGTGACATCGGACGTTTTTTTTTTAAATAAGAATGTTTATGAAAAACAGCTGGACATATGCAAAGAGAGAAGGGGTATGGTGAAGTGTGAAACTTCGTGAAAAAGGGGGAAGGGGTTCAAATACGTCGAAAAAAAGCGTGACATCAGGCCCTTAACCATAAACAAATAACAAAGAAAAACTTTTTTACATTTTTCTATTATTGCAATGTCCAGCGCTTTCGAGTAATATACAATTTTTAATACAGCAAGTAGGGTTGGTTCATTTGACTGTTCGAAATTTTACTCTTCTAATGGCAAAGGTCAAGGTAACTTAATCAATGATAGTCGACTTTTTATAAGAGGTTTTTGTATTCAGAAGTTTTACGTATAAACTGAGTTTTGAGGCATCATTTCATTTAATTCGGGAATATTTCGATAATTGGAAAATTGGCGATCTTTATATTGGCGTCAATTTTTTGGTAACAAAGCCAGCGCGAGAAATGTTTTTCCTTTTGCATATGTAAACAAAGAGTAGAGAAATATGTATGGGTTATCTTAGGGCAACAAGGTATCCAAAATGAAATCATTCCCACCAAAAATTTGACGGCCACACCAATTTCCCAATAATCGAAATATCCCCTTTCTTCATTTGTTTTGAGATTAACACACAAAAGCTTTTTTTTTTTTTTTTTGTGCCACATACTGAAAGTTTTAAATTGTAAAAAATTATTGCTGTTTGATATTGTGAGTACATATAAAAATTATATGTTCCCAGAGGATATTTCGATAATTGGGAATTTGGCGATCTTTTTTCATATTCATCAGTTTTTGACTTCAGTGCCTGCGCGAGAGGTATATATATATCATTGTAAAGCAAAACAAAGAGAACGGAAACATCTATTTACATAGGGTTATTATAAATCAGCAGGGTTACCAAAATAAAGTTATTAACACCAAAAATTAGACGACCGCGTCAGATTCCCAATTATCGAAATATCCCCGGTTCCCAGATGTACAGTAAACGGATGTAAGAGTAAAAATAAAAATGTTAGAAACAGGAAAATTCTTATAAGTTTTCTCAAATGGTCTAATTTCGACCGCTGGGCGAACCCTAGTTATTATTATTGCTATTTTTTATTAATATTAAGTAAATAAAAATAATTAAAAAAATAAATACATTGAGCTTGAGGGGATGGGCACCCCTGTGTAATATACATATACAATTATTTTAATAAAGCCTGGATATGTGTCTGGTATGGAGATGGTTGATAATGAGATTGAATAACACTTAAAAGATCAGCGCAACAGATAGAATGATTTTTTTCTCTTTCAACCACTAAGAGTAATAATCCATTTGATATATTAAAAAAATGTCAACGAAACCCAATGCCGGTTGTGTTCCGTGCCCGTCATGTTGGGGCCGCGTGCGCCCACGATTTAGTTTTTCAGTTGCGGAAATCATTACTTTTAGCAGTCACTGTCCTTTCTTTTCATTGTAACGTTCAGGAGTTTGCGGTAACGAAAAACAAAAACTACAGTTAGGTATCACCACAGTGAATCATCTTCCTTCAATTCAATGGTGAAATGCTTGCATTCATATGCCCGAGTGCATTTTTTCATAAAAGGTTACGTTTTCTAACACAAGAATTGATGATCTGTTGAGTAGTTAAGGCATGAAAAGGTAACAAAGAACCAACCAAACAGCAAACAAATAAAGTCACTTTCGCATTTCTAATATTAGTAAGGATACAGGAAATAAATAAAATACTTAAAAAAATTAGCAATTAAAGAAATGAAGTTTCAAAAGTTTTCAAACATTAAAAAAATATATTCTACAACGCAGACAATCTGTACATTTTGGCGCAGGAGTTCCCAAGCACAGGGATTCCCAAATTTTTGCGATTCGCGACACCCTTTGAAGAGTTAGAACTTTCACACGGCCCCCGGGGCCATCTTTTTTTATGTATATGGGACATTGTTCAAAAAGTGTAACTTTTCTGTCACACGCCTTTTATAGTAAAAACTTTAAGGAACAATTCATTTAACAATGGTTTTTAATTTCATCAAAAATTATCTATTTAAACCTGCCAACAAGTTTTTAATAATAATTTTTATTTTAGGATATTTTTGGTTCGCAACAAGCGAATTCTCACCTCCGTGGCATGTCACACACCTCGTGTGACTGTTTATGTTGCTTCATAACTTGTTTAATTAAAAGTATATTCTTATTTATTGATTATTCCTTTCACAAGTGTCTCAAATACTAATTGTTTTAGTATATATATATTTTTTTAATATTATGTTATGTCACACAAAAAATTCTCTCCTCCGTTACCTAAACACAAAATGCCATTCCTCATTAACACGTGGCATTTTCCATGATACAAGGGCGCCCCCTTGTTTATTTTCAGCCATAGCTGAAGTTGTGAGATTTTTGTCGAAAAACAAAAAGATAGATTTTACTTCAAAAACTTAGTATAGTTATTCTGACTTCTCACTTCCGTGAACTTGAATTTCAAGGATGTAAATCAATGTAAAAAAAAAAGTGAGCATGTTTTCATATGCTTAACATGTGTAGATTATAGCAACGAAGGAAGAAAATGTCCCTGAAAAATGTATCTATTAGGGCTATATTAATGGAAAATTACTCACCTCCGTGACAGACCTTATCAATGTCATTATTTCTGAGGTGAAAATAAATGAAGAAGGAGAAATCATAGACTAATAATAAGAGTAGACCGAGCTTTCCCAGACTTGCTGATGAAAAAATTGGTTCATGGATACATCATGTGACTGGTGGGAGGCTTGGCGAAAACTTTGGCAGCATGGTTGCTAGATGGCAACATTATCTATAGTTTGGCACTCGACTAGTATTTTAAGATGTAATGTGTTTTCATTACAATTTTTTTTCCAGGTGCAGAGATTGAACTGTTTTTCTTTTAGTTATGCACTATTTTGACATTAGTAATTAGTTTTTGATCACAGTTTTCAGTAACTTTTATTTCAGCCGGAACTGCTACGTCAGCGTTGGCGTAAACGTAATGGCGTAAACGTTTTGCGTAAACGCAAAAATGTACTAATCGGTATCTTAAATTGAAATTGTAGGTAAAAATCTTACCGTTTTCCGATTCTTCTTGGGCGCTTGCATCTTTAATTGCTTAGAGAGTTATTGAAATTGACTAAAGAAGTACACAATACTGTCTAAACAAAATACTCATTATATTAACAAAATATTTACGGCATAGAATAACAAATTTACAAATCGGACTTGATAAAAGATTATTCTTCCGTGTCCAATCAATTCTATTTATTTTATTTTTCGCGGGCGTTGATCGTCTGCTACGATCAACGCCCGCTGTTGCTAGGATATCCACCAGTCACATGGTTTGGTTTATGAGCAGAAAAAGGGTTGCCATAGCTCGGTCTATTCTTATTATTAGTCTATGGGAGAAATACATCAATAATAGGCATTCTACCAAAATTATAAATTGCCAGTATATCCCCAAATTTATTAAGTTCTATTTTTTAACATACATTTCAAACTACTAATTAAGCCGGATTTTAAATAAGAGAGCTTAATATTATATTCCCACTAATCATTAAAATAGCCGATTGTTTGCACAATTAACAAAATTACTACTTTGATATTAAATTGGCCTCGATTTTTAAATATTAGAAGTATTTTTCTTTTCTTTTTTTTTAAATTTCCATGAGCAAGGCATTTTTTAGTTTTATTTAATATATGAGTAAAATAATTTTAACTTAGCTGGGCCATTGTTTATGGTTACTTCTAGTAGGCAACACTTTCATGTAAGAACGGAAAAAAAAAGGTTTCGAAATTTAAAAATTTTTGCGTTCAAATGTTACGTTTTCTGGAGAATGACCCATATACTATACTAGCATTCCCGTACCCGGCATTGCTCGGGTAATGGAATTAGCAGGGGTTAACAGTGCTTGGTGCACCTAGTTTCGAAATTCCCCTATAATAATTATTTATTACCTATTACTTTTTCTAATTTGGGGAGGGTCCCGGGGCCCCTGGACTCCTTACATATATGCCTTTGTCCTTAACCGATCTTTAACTGTTATTAACGATCCTTTTAAAGTATCGATTATCTTTGCTAACACAGGCCATCCAAATTTTATTGATATATCTATGTTTAAGCAAAAAGTTCTTTGTATACAACATTTTTAGTTTTTTTTTTTTTTTTTTTTTTTTTTTTTTCTGGTGCTAAAATTATTAAGCTGCTTGAT
The DNA here is from genome assembly GCF_026930045.1 of Uloborus diversus. Lineage (NCBI taxonomy): Eukaryota > Metazoa > Arthropoda > Arachnida > Araneae > Uloboridae > Uloborus > Uloborus diversus. The sequence continues at coordinate 108,607,279 of NC_072734.1, read as the reverse complement.
GAACTGACTTGGGAGCAAGCTACATAACATTGACCGTGTGAAAAAAAGTCTTCTCTTAAATCGGTGCCTGTTACTTTTAATGTCTGTCCTTGTGACTTATTAATGGTTATTGCAAAGCAAAGGGGATATTTCGATAATTGGGAATCTGGCGCGGTCGTCTCATTTTTGGCAGAAATAATTTTATTTTGGTAACCCTGCTGATGTATTGTACCCTATGTTAATAGGTGTTTCCGGTCTCTTTGTTTAGATTTGCAAAGAAAAATACCTCACGCGCAGGCGCTGGAGCCAAAAATTGTCGCCAATGAAGAAAGATCGCCAGATTCCCAATTATGGAAATATCCCCCAAAGCAAACTTTAACAGGAAACTGCACTCTTCTAAATTCAAAAGGATAGTCCGCCTGTGATGATGTTCTTAAAAACTTCGTTTCTAGTTTTGAAAAAATGAAAGCAATAGACAGAAACATTATGATTTGTCTTGAGAAAAGCCTCGAAGAACCACGTGAGAAACAAAAACAATATCAAATTTATAGTATCCATGTTTATAGTTCACTATCGACCAAAAGTTGAAATGAAGTACTGAATAATGATTTGAATGGAGGAAAGTCTTCGAAAATAAGGGATTTGAATTCAATGACAGGTTTTAAATTCGCAGAAATTAAGAGGTTTTAATTAATTGCTCCCGAACTAATTGAGATTTCGAAAAATCCTTTCTTAGTGGTTACTTTCGTAATCATGCGGACATGCCTGCCAAATTTCAAGTCTGAAGCTTCAGCGGTTTCGGCTGTGCGTTGATATATATATATATATATATATGTATATATGTTATCTCAGGACATTGATTTTTATATATTAAGATTGATACCGTGGACACTTCATGGAAATATCATGTACGCACTACAAAATTTAATGAAATTTAAACGAAAATAAAACTAAGCGAGCGATTCAGCTTTTAACTTTGATATTTGAAAATTCGCTCTTGAAATTATCTCAAAATTTAATTCTGTACGTTCAAGGTTCCAGAAAAAAAAAAAAAAAAAAAAAAAAAAAAAAAACGCTTTTCTATTGAAAAAAAGGTTTCAGCTTTTTTGCAATTTTTTGAAAATTTTGCATTTTTTTATCGCGTTGCTGCTAATTTTTATTTTTCAACATAAAGGGATTCGTTCATTTCTTTATGTAAAGTACATTGTTGGAATTAAGTTTCTTTTCTAGTTGAAGTTTTGTTCATTTCAATAGAAATATTTCCATAGTCTTGAGCTTGAGCATGGGAGAAGAGGGGGGGGGGGTCACTTCTGCCCCACTGATCGCCTTGGAATCAGTGCCTGACTAGCAACTATGACGAAATTTATGCCAGGACGTGCAGTCCCCCTCCCCGAACCGACACACGTGGCTTTGGTTAGTTGATTCGATCGATTTATTTACTTATTTTTTGCAGACATTGAGTGAATTTTTTAAAAGTTTAGTATTTGAATACAAAAACTTATAATAATGCTTTTGAGCTCTTGTTATAAAAAAAAAAAAAAAAAAAAAACGAAAGTTCTGACGGTTTTATTGGGTAGGGAATTTTGGGCACTTTCGGGTTTAACGCCTTGACCCCATGGCTCCGTGTAATGTAGGCGGGCCCTGCTTGGAATACATTTCCTCACAACACGAGTATCCATAAATGATACATTTTTTTTCTCAACATATTTGAATCCCCCCCCCCCCGTTTGTCACAAAGTGCCCACTTCACCTTACCCCTCTTCTCTCCTCGACACGTATCATTCTATATTATACAATTATACAAACAGCATATTTTTTTTTGCCACTAAAATGTGTAATGACACACTTCGTGTTGCTACATACCGTCCCATGTTATTAACTGCCACTATTATTTCCAGTGGTGCCCATCCCCCCCCCCAAGCGGGGTGGATACAGACTGCCATTTTAAGGGGGTCATGCTAAAGAATGACACTCCCCCCCCCCCCCTGCATGAACGAACCTACGGTTTTGGGTATGAAAGATTTCTGAAACACTGCTTAAATGCCACTAAAAAACACTAAATTGGCCAGGAATAAGGCACCTAACAAAACATAAACGTTACAAATCTTTATACATAAATGGCTACTTCTGTATGCATGTATGTATGTCCGGGGTAATCTTCAAAACTACTGAACCGATTTCAACGATTTTTTAACCATAGAATGCTACATTATCAGGGAACAATTTAGGCTATAATTTGTTACTAAAAACGTAGTTTTAAAAAGTTATGATGGAAAACAGTAAATTTCATGCAATTACCCCATTAAATGATTAAATATAAAATCCATTGTTACAAAAATTCGTTGCCTAACAACAGCAATGTTAAAAGTAATCATAATGAAAATTTTGAATCAAGGCTTCTCCGGAGCAAACATGAGTTTAAAGTCATTTAAACATTTGGGAACTCTACTTTTTGCACACTTAGGAAAACATTGCAAAGAGCTTTTTTTTTCTTTGTATGTGTGTGTGTACTATTTAATTGAATAAAGAGCACGGTTTTTTTTTTGGTAATCTTTGTTTTTGTTAGTTCATATTTTGGAAATTCTTCAAATTTTTATATGCTTCAATTCGTGCTTTCGCTTCTAAAAGAACACTCGTTCGTTCTTTATATTTATTGCTATTTTACTTTTATGGGTAAGGAAGAAGTTCGATTTTTAATCACGTCAAAGCGATGTATTTTGAATTCTTTCAGTTAAAACAGAAAACGAAAGAAAGTAGCGATTGTTTCTCACAATTATTACACTACCCAGGCAACGCCGGGTATTTTTTACTAGCTAGTTTCACAAGCAATGAAAAGAAGTTACATACAAATATTTATTTTCAAAAATAAATAATAAATAGCGAATGCTTCTGAAATCGTCTACATTTTATTCATTAAGTGTTTGAACACAATGCGGACGGATACTATTGTCGACGGTTTAAGGGGAGGGCGGTCATGACCCCCCATGACCTTCCCCTTGTACCTGCCGCTGCCACCAAGAGCAATAGCAATGCCTGACTATCTAATAGTGAGGTCCAATGCCCACAACGCTTTGGAGGCCCCCCTTTTGTATTCTATCACTTTAAGTCAACGTAAAATAATGTTAAAATAACGTTTAACATTTATTTAAAAGAGGATTTTATATTTTTTCCCAAAAGTACATTTTTTTAAATATTGTACAGTACATAAGTTTTTTTAAAAATGGGACCCTTTAGGAAGATGAGGCCGCAGGCCCAGGCATAGTAAACCTGTACGTTAATCAGGCCCTGAGCAATAGTGCTCGCCCCTTTTAACGAGGAACCCCCAAAACAGTAGCTCCTTCCCCCAAAAAAGTTAAAAATACCCATGAAAGCAACCCTATAAAAATTAAGGCGCAGATTGTGTCATGACCCGCTCCCCCCGCATTATTAGGCCCCCTAGAAATTTCACGAACTTCTTCCACGCCGGCATCATTTGTGGACGATCTCAAACCTCAAACAGGAAAATTTACGAAATTGTAAGTGAAATAGCAACTAATATGTTATTTATCTTAGTAGTAAGCCCCATTTGTCATTCACAAGTTCATAATTTTTCTTAAGAAGATGTGTTGGTGGTTGGTGTTTGAAAACAAAGAGTTTTTTTTTAACTCTCCGGTAGGACTATTGCAAGTGTGAGAGACATCAGGTCCGTTTTCGCTTTTCCGAATCCTCAAGAGATGGCGCGCGCATCGCTTACTCCCGAGAATCTGCCAATACAGAGAGAAGGCAAGAAAAAAGAAAGAAGCCGCTTCTTCCAACAAAAACGCTCTCTCGTTCGACCAACCAACTTAGAAAACCCGCTCCGTAAAAACGCTGCGGGGCACTTTGCGCTAGTAACAGTTTAGCCGATTGGTCAAGCGGCATTGGTCAGCGACAGACCAGCCTACTTTAACTCGCTCGTTCCTTTATTGCAAAACAATTTCTCTTAAACGGAATGTCCAGGCATGGGAAGATTTACATAAAACTTTTGGCATTCCTTCTGTTTCGATGAAAATTTAAGAGATGGTTCAGTTCATTGTAATTAAAGAAAATGAACGCTTGTTGCAATTAAGATAATTTTTTTTCCCCAAACATATTTCGTGGTTCGCCACGAGCCGTGAGCGTGCTAAATAGATTGTATTTATTATTTGTTCATTTTTTTTCGCCTCGTTCACGAGTTGGACTGCACTCTTGTTTTTGACTATTGATTGTGACGTTTGAATTGTTTCTAAACTATGACGATCTGGAGGACAATTATTCTAATTTTGTTCTGTGCGACTGGAATCTATGGAAGTGGACTAAATGGAGGTAAAATATTTTTATTTTCTTAAATAGTGAGGATAAAAAATTATCTTGGTACTATTCCACAAGTCGAACATTCTTTGCCATTGCGAAATTCATATTTGTTTTACTTTAGTCGAATAATGATATTCAACAACCTTGTGGAGTGAGTTTCGTTTGCGATATTTTTTATTTCCTCAGACACGTTCTAATTAAGACTTTTATTTAATTATTTCATTGCCAAAAAATATTGTTCTGCCTACAAAAATTAATAAAAATATCAACTTCTGATGAATTTCTTATTTATTCACTCAAAAGGAAAATTTTCAGAAATATTTGGAATACCACAGCTTTGGCAATTCGGCCTCTATAATGATTAAACCAGTGAGAAATCCTAACCTGTCAGTTCAAAATTGTTTTAAAAAAATTATATAAAAAAGGATGCAATAGTTCTTAAATTATTTTTATCGTTGAAAAATCATACTAAAATTTACACGAGTGGATAAAATGAAATTAAATAAGTTATTTCAGAAATACGTAGGATGCACAAATTTTTTTAACATGTTTGAATATGGAACGAAAACAAGAAATCTGCTTCTTTTTAACTGATAGAATTTAACTTCAACTGTTGAAATGTTTTTAGTGTTTTACTTGTTGAGTTACGAAACGTGACCATGACGGAACCACGTGTTGACTTTCCTAGGCATGTTTGTCTCGCTTGTGTTGTTCTTTAATTGATTTTCTTAACCTGGTATTCATGATGTGCGATGTGTGTGTTGAAAATTTTGTTTGGCTATTGTTACTATATTTCTCTTTGTTAGTTAATAAAAAACATCGTTTGGTTGTTATAATTAAAATTATAATTTGACTGGGTAATTGATGTTATTTCCAAGCGATGATTTAACCGGATTTTAAAAACAGAGAGCTTGCTATGCTAGTTCTAATTCTTCTCTTACTTTGCAGTTAATCATATGAAAAGTGTATTTAATTATGGAGTAATCAACATCCAATCAGAGTGGAATAACAAACTATGGATCACATTTGGAAATAAATAAATACCTTTGCGCTGAAGTATTGGGGATACGTAAACAACGTATGGGATGCACATATTTGCAAAAAAATACTTACACGTGTTTCGGGGGTTTAAGGAACGTATTTTCAAATTTGAAAAGTATGAACTTTTGGTTGTAAAGCCATCCAACAAAAGCTCTTTTGGATGAGTTTACATCCGAAAGTTCACACGTTTCTATATTGAAAACGGATTTTCTTGAAACCGCAAAACACGTTGTTTGTAATTTTGGAAGTTTCTTCATTTCATACATTGTTTATTTATCTTTTAAATGCATCACATTGTTTTTATTTCCTAAAACTATTATTTTTCATTTACACTTTCTTTGTACACAAATTAGTTTTTAAGTTCTAGCGGGGTGGCGATGAAAATCGCAGAGAGCAGTTGCGACTTTAACTATTATGCGTTGTATAAATTTTGAAATATTTATTTCATAATTAAAATTTTTGCACAACAACATAGTGAAACGTGAGCATTTCCTGCGAATTGATTAAATTTTTTATAAAATTTTAAGCAAGTAACTCTTACTATATATACTATATGTGTGTGAAAAATTACTAAAATTTTGCATTCTGATTTGAGGAAGATCAGGAATGCATGATCCTCTCATTCAGAGAGAATAATTTTGGTTGTGGCAAGGATGAGGAGAAAATTAATCTATTGAAAAACTGATGATTCTGATCGTTCCTGTAGAATCAAAATATATTAAGAAATTCTGCTTTTTTTTCTTTTTTTTCTCAATTGTTTGCTTTTATTTATTTCGTGCGGAGTTTTATCTTTTTACGCTATTTTTTTACATTTTTACTCTAATGTGTTTTTTTTTTTTTTTTTTTTTTTCCAATGGACAAAACTGAAGTGGGGAAATTGCTTAGCCACCATTGGCCGGTAGTAACAATTTAATTCTACTAAAAGCTTTTTTTTTTTTTTTTTCAATTGTTTGCTTTTATCTTTTCGTGTGGAGTTTGACCTTTTTACACTCTTTTACCTTTTTGCTCTAATGTGTTTTTTTACTAACGGGGAAAAATAGGGAAATCGTTTAGTCACCATTGGCCGGTAGTAACAATTTAACTCTACTAAAAACTTTTTTTCAATTGTTTGCCTTTGCCTTTTCGTATGGAGTTTTACCTTTTTACGCACTTTTACCTTTTTAATCTAATGTGCTTTTTACTAATGGGCAAAACTGGGGAAATCGTTTAGTCACCATTGGTTGGTAGTAACAAACTCTACAAATACCTATTTTTTGAATTGTTTGCTTTTATCTTTTCGTGTACTGTTTCACCCTTCTACGCTCTTTGTTGTTTTAATCTCTTGTGCTTTTTACTTAAGGACAAAACAGGGGAAAATGTTTAGTCGCTATTCATTGGCGGATATGAACACTTTAATTCTACTGAAACATATTTTTTATTTATTTATTTATTCATTTGCTTTTATCATTTCGTGTGCCGTTTTACCTTTTTGTGCCCTTTTATCTTTTTGATCGCTTGTACTTTTTACAAAAAGAGAAAACTGGGGAAATTGCTGAATCGCTACTCATTGGCCGTTGGTAACAGTTTAATTCTACTGAAACATATTTTTTCAATTGTTTTTCTTTTATCTTTTCGTGTGCCGTTTCACCTTTTTGATGCCCTTTTACCTTTTTGCAAAAAGGGAAAACTGGGGAAATTGCCGAGTCGCTACTCATTTGCCGGTGGTAACAGTTTAATTGTACTGAAACATATTTTTTAAATATTTTGCTTTTATCTTTTCGTGTGGCGTTTTACCTTTTTGCACCCTTTTACCTTTTTGATCACTTGTACTTTTTGCAAAAAGAAAAAACTGTGGAAATTGTTTAGTCGCCCTTGGTCGGTAGTAACAATTTTCATTTGTTGCCACCTTTTTTTTACTCAAAGGGCTAAATGATAATTTTTTTTCAATTTGCTGAAATTAATAATCCTTGAAAAAATAAACGATGTAAGTAATATATCGTTTTATAACTCAGTTCATAAAAACTGCATCTCGATTTTGTTGTAAAAGGTTTTGCAAATGACTGAATAATGCCTTTTCTACCTGTTGAGTTCATTAATTTAGTTTTGGAAATGATAACCGATTGGAGATTAAAGTATTATTTTTTAATCTTTTTTTTTTTTTTTTTGAGTTTTTTTAAAAGCAATCCCGAAATGCTTATTACCCTCACTCGACCGCAGTTGATGTTCCTTTGAGTTTTTAGATTTCCGTGACGACGAGAACAAGTCTAGCCCGTAATTTTTAACATTTATTTAGGTAGAGTGATTTTGTCGTCATGGTACAAATCGTCCGCGGTTTGCTTTTTTTTTTTTTTGCAAACTTTAAATCTCATTTAAGATTAATAAGAAATAACAATACCATAACGGTATACGATGTAAATATAATCATTATAATAAGTGTACGGGTGCAAATTGACCATAATAACTATATCTTTATTACCGCAGCCTAATTACTATTTCTTTTTCTATTCTAGAAAATCACTATTCATAATTTCACGGGTGTGAATTTCTTCTCCATTTCCATTCCATTTGTAGAATTGCCGTGAAGGACTACTAGAATCAGCCTATTTTTTCTGTGCTTTTAGTATGCATAACTGTTTACAACAGGGAAAAAAATTAGCTTCCTGCTGTAAGTCCCTCATCGGCTTTTTGAGGCTCGAAATGACGAAAACGGCACTTTTTGAACCATGATTTGACCACCAAAATTTTCCTATTCGGTATAACTTAAATCGTTAATTTTTATGCAGAGATAAAAGATGATATACAAATTTATTAGAATTTATAGAAAAGATATAAAAAACGCCAAATTTTACTCATCCGCGGGGCAAAAAAATGGTTATATGTACTCACGAATAACGAGCCTTGAATTAACGAGAGCCCGGATTTAGCGAGGAAATCAGAAATACTTGGTTGGTACAATTTTAATTCTGAGGGAGCATCACTCGCTTTTAACAAGCAAACCCCGTTCTGAAAACTTCATAGCAAATTTAAAAACTTCTTTGTTAGTATTTTAAACAAGTGTAAAAACCTTTTACGAGTCAACTCAAGTTAGAGAAAATCAGACTTCAATGATTTTTCTTTCAAGAATTGAACTTTGACTTCGCCATTACAGAAGGCAAATTTTGTCAATGCACAGTGTTGAGTACAGTCAAACTTGCTTATAACGAGCCCTGATTCAATGAGAACCTGGATTTAGCAAGGAAATCAGAAGTACTTGGTTTGTACAATGTTAAGACTATGGGAGCATAACTCGCTTTTAACGAGCAAACCCCACTTAAAGCGAGCAATATTTTTGCGATTCATAAAATTTCTATTGACTTTCACCTTAGCTTAGCCTTTTTTGGTAAATTTTCTTTAACATTTCAAAGTTAACCAAAGTTAGTGATAAATCATAAATCCTGAGAACAAGCGATGGCAGCACTTTTTTTAATTTGTGGAATAAAGAAACATATAAAAATTATGTATGTGTGTATATTTGTATTCCTCAAAAACAATGAATAAGACACATTCAGACTGTTTAAAGCAAAGTAACCAAGTTATTTGGAACTCAACATTGATTAATAAGAAGAAAAAAGCAACTATGATGAATTTTTGTAATTTTTTTCACGAACTCGCTTTTTACGAGCACTCGGTTATTACGAGCGAATATCGCGCTCCATTTGCTCTCTTTATAAGCGAGTTCAACTGTATTGGTACATATTACCTACCAAATTCCATCAAAATCAAAAATGGCGCGGCACGCTCTATTTGTTGACATAATATGGAATGACCCCCAACAACGAATACCAAAGCAAGAAATGATTTGTTTCGACGAAATAAATGTTCAGTCCCGTTTTAATTGCTTTTTTTTTTTTGAATTCTCGAATTCCATTAATGCGAAATTCCCGCTACAACGAATAAAACTTGCAGTCCACGAGGTTTAACTGAATTTTTGTTAACTCAATGCTTAAAAGTCAAGTCTTAACTAGATTTTCTAACTTTGTCCACTCTTGAATGTTTTATTTAAAACTTCATTAACATAACAGAACTGCACGCACGATGAAGAGGGGGAAGGGGGGGGGATGTTGCGTTCCGCAGAAAAGATTTATTAGTTTTCCGAGCGACACAGCTGGTTAAACTTGAGTGATATAATTTGCAACGAGAACAAAGTAAAAGTGACTATGCTTTTAAATTAAATCTCTGACGTACAGACTTCGACTAAAATATAGTCTAAAAAACTGCAGCGAGCAAAAAATGTTTTAAAAAAAAACTACTACTTTTTTTTTTCAATGAAAGGCTCTTTGCAGGTAAATTTGTTTACGACTGGTGTATAAAAAAAAGCGTTGTTATAAACGGTTGTGTATTCATGAGTTTCTGTTACTAAGTTCTTTTTCTCGCCTTGAAAAACTGGCATATTTTCACTCATCGTTCCATGTTTTTATAGCAAAAATTAACAATGAAATTCCGACGTCTGTTTTATATGCACCGCAAGAAAATTTTTCATTCTTTCCCATGTTTTGGTAGCAGTTTTTTTTAAAATATTTTGATCCGTGATAGCAATCTTTAATATTTAAAATTTGTTTATTGTCATGACGAAAAAAAGTTCTTCATTAATTTACAGATGAATAATATTCGTTATATTTTTTGACACCTATGTTTTGGTGACAAACCGATTTCCGTCTCATACGGATTCCTCAATAGCGACACTTAACTGCTTTTGATTAATTCTAAATCAATAACCTCTTTTGAACATATTTTTCGACTTTTGAGTCCTGTTATTACAACTTCTGTTTCATACAGATCCAGTCCAGTCAAAACCTTCCGCATTTAGTTTTCATTTTTCGCTTTTCTCGCTGATGATGAAATCTTTCGCATTTCGGACTGCTTCTTCAAACAAGAAATAAGTGTGAGATTTATTTTTAACAAGCATTTACTCTCCATTAATTTGTGTTACAAGTAGAATAAAAGTATAATGTTTCACTAATGGTGACCAAAATTGTAGAATTTTCTGATAACTAAGGCTATTTTTCTGTTTTTTTTTCTAGTGCTTTTTTTTTAAACGTCTCCAAATCAACTTTTTAAAATAACGTCCTATTTATAATCATAATCATGTGTTTCGTAAGCAAAGTATCAAAAGAAAATTATCGAAAATAGAATGCTGAATCTTTAATTAATTTAAACGTTCCTAATAATTTGATGCCGCTTAAAGTCTCAAACCTTCTAAGGTATTGGGCATTAAAAAAAAAAATCTTACAAAGAGGGCAAGTCTGTACATCTCTGTTCTGAGATAATTTGCTACTTTCAACCTATTCCAAACAATTAGATTTATTGAAAACTTTCTTTAGACTTGAAATCCTAAGATCGTTTCAATTCTTTTCCTTTCAATCCAAACTGTTTCTCAAAACTGTCCATCAAAACTGTTCAAACATATTTCACCATAATTAGGTAGTGAAATCATGTGTACAACCATAATAAGCGGCTCGCACGGGGGGAGGGGGGCAATTGCCCCCCTTACTTCCAAAAGTAAAGGGGCTTTGCCCCCTCCCTTTTCAGAGTTAAAAATTAATGATCGATGGAAAAATAAATTTTATGTGGTTATTTCACGAAAATAACAACTTAAAAAAAAATTAAAAATAAATGGTGTTTTCTCAAATAATTTCATAAAATTGGAACTTTGAAATGGTAGGGGAAAGTCTATGGTGGCCATCCGGTTCAATTTTTGATGCCATATTCCATTTTTAGAAGTTATTTAATCAATAATATTAAAAACCAGTAACATAGCCCAATTTTACACAAAATAAATAAATAAATAAATAAAATATGAGCTTAAGGCCCCCCCCCCTTCTTTCGATCCTCTCACTTTTGCGGGGGGGGGGGGCACCAGCCGCCTATGTGTATTACTGAAAAACCACAGCGAGGTAAGGAATGAATGTTTCATCACGTAAATTTATTAAATTTTCAGTCGGTGCGTAAGATAACAGTCACTTACAATGGAAATCATGTCGTTTTCGGTTGCAGATACACTTGGGAAATATTTCTAAACTACTGAGAAGTGCCGCTATGTCCGCTCCAATTTAAATATCTCAACGGCCTTGGGAAAAGAAAAACAATAAGAAGTGACATTTAAAGATGTAGATTTTTTTATTTAACCTTTTTTCCACTTTTTTTTCGTTTATTGTACTGCTTGGCGTTTTAGTTCGCCGGGCCGCTGCTGGCTCTCGGGAAGTTAAAAGGGATGAACTGAATGTGAATGTATGGGGTCTTTCCAAAAAAAGAGAAATAAAGTGTATTCGTTTCTGATAAGTTAAACAATTAAGAGTTACAGCCTGATGACTACTTTGTATTTCCGAAAGTTCAGTTAGTTCTTTATGTGTGCAATCATGGCCGTATTTGAGGAATGATTGACCGAAAATTTTCAAAACTGATCAAAAAAACGCTTTTTATTATACTCTTTTTCAGGAAAGTTATTATGGTTTTATTTTATATGTATTTATTTATTTTTCAATTTCACTAGAAAGTTAAATTACTATTGTTGAAGAATGAGGTCGCTTCTGGAATTTTATTTATTTATTTATTTTTATTTATTTATTTATTTATTTTTTTTTTTTGAGAGAACATTCTTAAAAGCATAGGATTCGACCATTTTTTAAATAATTTGACAAAGTTTACTATTTAAAAAATAATTAAAAATTAAATGTTGGGAAAATAAAAGTATTTTCTGTATCCATGTTAATATTTTTTTTCTCATTCTATCAATTTCAGTGACTAAAAGTAGTACTTTTGACTGAAGGAAACAACCCCATTGTACAAAATCAGTGCTTTATCTGCAGTATTTATTTTTATTGTCGTGATTGCGAATATCCTTTCTTACAAAAAATAAACTGCGCTTGCTCCTTCAAATTTTGAATACCTGACACTACAAAAGCGTCAAAATTCTTTAGATTTGAAACTGCCAAACAATATTTAACATATTTTGAAACTGTCAAAAACTATGAATTAGAAAGTATTATTTTGAATGCGCGTATATGAGTACACGCATCTATTCTGTTGAGTTGTCAAAAAGACATCAAATATTTACCATGGATGAAATGTAAAGTGTACACATCAGAATTGTTTCCTTCATTAAATAAATACGTCATATTTTACATTTGTTCTTGTTAATGCACATAAAGCAATGCCCCTTCATTTAAATAACCTATTGTAACAAAAACGAATAAAATCGTTACTAATAATAAAGCTGAAAGTCTCTCAGTCCGGATCTCTGTTTGTCAGGATCTCCCTCTGTCCGGATCTCTGTCTGTCTGTCAGGATCTCTGTGACGCGCCTAGCGCCTAGACCATTCGGCCGATTTTCATGAAATTTGGCACAGAATTATTTTGTAGCATGGGGGTGTGCACCTAGAAGCGATTTTTCGAAAACTCGATGTGGTTCTTTTTCTATTCCAATTTTAAGAACAAACGATGGACGAGTAAATTACGAAATTATCATAACGTGGAACCATAACATGGACACAAGCCAATTGGCGAGATACGAAATTATCATAACGTGGAACCATAACATGGACACAAGCCAATTGGCGAGATACGAAATTATCATAACGTGGAACCGTAACATGGGTACAGGCCAATTGGCGAGAAAATTCACCGTACATTATTTGTAAATATACAGGCGAACCAAAAGACCTTTTAATTTTTCTATTACTGGCAAAGCCGTGCGGGTACCACTAGTATACAAATAAAATCAAATTTTATTGATCATATAGATTTAGTGTTTGGTAAACCCTCCCAGAAACAAAAGTCTGGTTGCGGCTCTGTGTGCAATGCATATTGACATATGAATCGCTACCGCTATATTAGGAAGTATTGTAAAGCAAATAATAATGAGTTATTTATTAAAAAAAACTGGAGTTTTAGCTAACATTATGGTTTTCAATTTGAAACTTTTAAAAGGCAATTCATTTGATACAGAGTTTTTTTAGATTACGACATTTTAAAATAGTGCGCTTATTTATTTATTTTTTTCAATATAATTTCATTTCATTTCATCTTACTTTATTTATTTTATTACAGAATTATTTTCTCATATTATTGTCTTTTTCATGTAATGAGTAATCTAAACTTTAATAAAATTACATCTAAATTTCTCTTAATAAACAAATTTCAATACAATATTGTGCGAATTTAGGAAAGAAATAATGATTGGATTCAAATTTCTGTTTAACTAAAAGGAACTTTATTTTAAACTTTTCCTTTTTTTTAAACTTTTGCAATTGCATATCTTTCTGCCCTTGCGAACAGATAGTTTAGTTTGGGATCTCAGATTTTTTACGTTTAAATATTTCTTTATGTCTTCAAAGAAATTGAATACATTTGTTTACTCAATTCATTTATTTTCTATTGTATATAGTAGGCTGTCTAAAATATTCTTGCCTGGTAAGATTCCTTTTCAAAGCAACCAGGTTTCTTTTTAACTTAAACAGCTAATGAGTTTTTATTCTACAAGTGGCATAAAATTCGGTGTCTTGATGTAAAAGCATCCCGCTTTTAATTAGAAGGTGGATACCAAACTTTTTAGCTTTCAATCGCGTTTACCCAGAAAGCGGGGGAATTGCGGTAAGTGATCCCCTCCACGATCGGATTGAGCACTCTCTAATTATAAAACAACCACATTTCTCTCCTCCCTCCCCCTTCTTTTTTTTCTTTCTTTTTTCTTTTTTGGAAAAACAAGCCCGTACCGCTCCCCTGTCAATGCGTTAGACCCAGTAATTAAGGTGTAGTTTTGTTCCAAGTAATTTTCTCTGGCTAAGGGTTGTGGGATGCCGCTAAACATTTCCGGATTTCTGCGGATAATTTTCCACTACTGTTAATTGAACAAAAGACCTAGCAGTGCTGTAAAATTGAAAGTATTGTCATAGCACAACAATGAAAAATCCGATCCAAAATGGCTAAACTTAAGCTGATACGTCGGCCTGAGTATACTTTACTTTAAAATATATCACGGGACCTAAAATCGTTGCTTTCAAGAGAGAGAGAGAGAGAGAGAGAAATGAAGGCTTCACTCTCTCTCTCTCTTTCTCTACGTTTTATCTATTCTCAATTGACATATCACAAGGAAATTTCATTACAAAAAGCAGAGCAGAATTTCTTATTATCCTTTGGCAACGGGTTAAATATTTATTTCAGTTCTCGTTCAACAATAGGTTAAAATAAATATTAATCATTTGGGAGATATAACCATCCAATGTTTAAATTAATTAATTAATTAACAAAAACGTATCCGATTCGATCCATCGCGCTTCGAAACCATGCTTGTCACAACTTAATTACACACAAAAAATTTGATCAAAATCGGTCCTGCCGTTTGAAAGTCTTATGGTGACAAACGTCCGCACATAAGATTTTTATATATTAAGATATATTTTAATTTCATATTTATTCTTTAATATGAAATTATTTAATGGCCCGCGAGATTCATTTTAGTATGAGGTGCGTAAAATAAGGTGAACCTCGTGTAAAAAAAAGTTGCTCACCACTATTCCATGCAATATCACAGGAAAGGAGCAGTAACGGACTACGTTCCAGGAGAGGAAGGATGAAGCTTCTCAATGACTTGATGTATTTATTTCGAAATTCAGTTTCTTTTATCCCAAGATTCGCATTGCCTTCTCTTTGGAACTAAATTTTGTTTTCAAGGACTACTAAAAATTCAAAGATTTTAAGCAAGAACGGGACAGCTTTAGTACATAATAATCAATTGTATAGAAAACATTATATCTTGTTAAAATGTCCTCGAAATTGCTTTTATAGAGGCAAATTCTACCGTCATTTCAAGATAAAATCTTTAAAAATGAATTTTTAAACTTTATTTCCCAATGATTCCAGAAAGTTTTTGAAGTATACAGCTCTCCGCTTCTTACACCAAAGTCTTCAATCGTAATTTAGTAATGCCACCGGATATCAATCTGGCCAATTTTTAAATTCAGCTTATTTTATTTATATACTAGCGGCACCCGCATGGCTTTGCCCGTAGTAGAAAATTAAAAGATCATTTGGTCGCCTGTACGTTGTGAATTTTTCGCCAATATGCTATGTTAATTTGCTCGTCCATGTTATGGTAATTTACTTGTCCATGTTATGTAATTCGCCTGATGCAAAGAATTTAATCCACCAATGGTGGTAAAGATAAAATCATAGAAAAATAACAAAGTCGAATTTGCAAAAAATCGCTTCGAGGTGCTCATCCCAATGCTACGAACTAATTTTGTGCCAAATTTCATGAAAATCGGCCGAACGGTCTAGGCGCTATGCGCATAACAGAGATCCAGACATATAGGGATCCAGAGACACAGACTTTCTGCTTTATTATTGGTAAAAATAAAGATATACATCTTAATATATACACAGATTCCCAATTTTTAGCAGATAGATATACAATTTAAGAATTGTTGGAATATATAACGTTCTTACTTTCACATTAAGCAGTGCTTCAACGACGAAAAATTAATCTTTCTCGACAAGTGATGATTTTAAAGCCTACCATGTAACGCGTTTCAATGTTCCTCAACTAATGTTACTGCACTATCAATTTAATTAATATCATGCTGGCGCCGTAAAGTTACAATGAAAATTAAATGCATGTTCAATACGCTAAGTGAAAAAAAAAAAAAAAAGATATTATGATAATTTAGCAGACATTTTGTAGAGATTTAAAGAAGAAAATTTCAACTTTGAAATCAACGATAAATTAAAAAGTTGGAACAAAAAATATTTGTGTTTTATTTGTTTATTTTTTTACGTGACTTTTTAACGTCATGTAAATTTCTCCTTTAAATGTTTTTAACAAATCCTTCACGTTTCTACCTGGTTTTGTACATCCTGATAACCACCCGTTCGAAAGTCGATTCAACTTAAGTTGCCTCACAAGAAGGAGGTCTAAAGTTAAAGCGCAATAGATGATAAAAAAGCAAAAATAAATAAATAAATAATAAAATTAAAAAAAAAAATAAATTCTGAAAAAATTGCAGGTACTGCGCTTTGCCTTCCCACGGCAGTGTAGATAAATGTTTCACTGCCCTCGCATTGTTTATTTTTCCCCAATGGCCGTTGATATTTCTGAATTGCAGCGTATGTATCCAGGACTTTCTGTAGTTTGAATTTTTCCCAATTGCATGCGACGTAAAGCGACATGACTTCAATCATGAGTGATCATCCTTGTGCCGGTTGTCTGGATAAATCTTACTCAGTGAAGCACCACCGCGAAATTGTGACTTACCCTCATTGTGTTTGTTCAGTTGTACACATGACTTCGGAACGTAATTACCGAGGAAATATGACATTTTCGATTGAAAGAGAAAAATTAATTGGTTTTTGGCAATAAAACGCAAAAAAAAATTTCAATAAGTCCAACAGTTTTAGAATGGATGAAAAGCACTAAATTCTCTCAAAGCATAAATCTGTGTAAGCAAAGGCATAATAGAGTTGAATAATTCCAGAATAAAGTGTGGGACAATTAGAACTGAATTTTTCCTTGCCTTTTTATATCTATATGTTACTGTAAAAGCTCGAGATGTGATAAATGTTGACATGAGCCAGTGATTATCAACATTCACAAACCAAAGAAATCGGAAAAATACCGGACATTTTCAGTGAATCACCGTTGAAAGTCGGCATTATCGGCATTCTCCATTTTCGATTTTTCACGATAACATATACAAATTATTTAAGGCTAAAAGACAAAAATTTGCAGAACCAGTGAAAGTACGTAATTTGCAAGATTTGTTTAAAATTTTTTTCTATTATAGTAACTTTTTTTCTTTCTATTGTTTAAATGAAGTTTACCTGCTACGTGCAGAACACACTTTTGGACATCTGTTTTACCCCCCCCCCCTTCTCAACGTTAGCAAATATCCTCTGAATCTATAGTTGCCATTTAAAAAAAATATGTACTCAATTCTCCGACTGATTATTGTTTTATATTAGTTTCAAAATGAAACAAATCGTGAAGCATTCGATATCACACGGAATAAACGTTGAATTCAAGGTTTTGATATAACTCGATTTAAAAAATTGAATATCCTTTTTGCTTTAACTCATTGTTAAAAAGCATAGAAAATAACATTAAGCGAACGGTAAATTAAAAAAAAAAATGTAACAATAGAATAATTCTAGTTATTTTATTTTTTCGTCGTTGTTGCTCAAACTTTATTGCTGCAACAGAAATTCTCTGATTTCCTTTTCGATAGTATGCGTTTTGCTCTTTGTAAATAAAGTTCGTAAAGTTTTCCTTGTTTTTTTAATATTAATAATAAATATTTATTTTCGTGAAAGTAAACAGCGTGCTTAGTATGCTTTATTAAAACGAAGTTTCAGCTATTATCAAATTTTACACCTTAAGACTTGATTCAAAGTTTCTTAAAACACGATTTCGATGTAACATGGAACACAGTTTCATACAATACATTTACCCTGATCTATGTTATGTACATACATGAGAATGAATAAGATAATAATTTAAATAAGTAAATAAATATATCTCGTACTACACGGTTTCGATATAGCACGGTACGAATTAACCGTCTTATACGAGGGACGCTTGTACATTTGATATTATAAACAAACATTTTTTGCCTAAGAAATGGTACGTGCATGTGTACATTTCTGAGGCAAAAACATTTGGTTTTTTTACACGTTTTGAACTAAAGCATAGAACCGTCACGTGCAACACAAAAATGTCTTTTACCGTGGAATGATCCCAATATATGTTTTCCGTTAACTTTCTTCGTAATTGCACTATCATTTTTATTGTTTTTTTAATTAATATCGAAACATCGAATCGGCTAAATTCATGAATAAATGCGCAGCTGCCAGGATTTCCGATTTCCTTCTCCGTAAAAATCAACGTGAGCTACCACAACGGCTGATAAACTTATTCTTCGGGATGAAATGGAGATCTAATGTGCGAGGAGGGAAAAACGCATTCGTTTTCTCTCTCGTCCAAACCTATAATGTGTCAAAATGCGATGTGAATACAAAAGTGATTTTTCAAGCAGAGATCGCTAAAAAATAAGGATTTTTTTTTTTTTTGGGCACTTAAATTTTTATTTAATTTCACTCTCCCTATTTTCGTTTCTTTTTCATTTTTTTTCAAAAGCAATTTTTATTTTTTAATAGCAACCAATCTAGCTCATATATTTGACTGGATTTCTGTGCAAAATATTGTGAAAAAAAATCTTTTTCATTTTAATGAAAATTCTTATTTTGGAAATACCAACTGCATTAAACTGCAAAAAACAAAAGACATGTATCGAGAAATTCGAGGGAAAAAATTAACCGAAATTGTAATTCTCTAATTTCTCTGAACATGAAAACATTATCTCTAAACATCCACGTGTAAATGGTCATCCACGTGAGTGGTTTGGTCTTCATTTTACCTCTTTCAGCCACCATTAGTCAGAGATTGCACCGCCTCCTATTGTATATTTGAATTGCAAATTTTTATCAAACGTAAGCTGAATTTGTCAAACGATAAATTAAAAATGTAACTGTAGAATAATACGATTTTTTTTTTTGTTCAGATGAACTTTTCAAAAGTAATCTGTCAGTTATTCATTTTTTAATTTTAACGCTGCTCAGGTAAGTCAAAAGTACTTAATTTTCTGAAAAAGAAAAATTGGAGAACAATTTTCTAGGATTAAGAAAATACTTTTCTAAATTAGAGAGTTTGAGTTAACAAACAACACAGAACTTAATGTGAAAATTGTTAATAATTTGTTCGTTTAAAATTAAATTCTATGTTAAATTCTATTCTGAAACCGATGCTGATAATGATAATGATGGCTACTGCAATGATTGTGACAGCTAGTTTAATTAATTCTACAAATTAGTAATGAAAAGTAGAATGAAATTGAAAGAAAAATAAATATCCTCAATATTGTTAAGTACTTTTTTTTGTATATTTCTTGAAAATAATTGAGTTCTGCTAGCATATGACAAACCAGTTTATAATATGACTATACTAAACGTGTGATATCATAACTAGATGAACTAGTGCATTTCAATTTATTTTTGGAAATTTATGTAAAAATCATAATGAAAATATCGCAGCTATAAAAGTGCAACTTCTTAGTTTAAAAACCGTTAGAATTAGTTTTCCCCATGAAGTAGAACTGCAACATTTGAATCCAAATTAAAAAAAAAAACCATGGCCGAGTCCTTTACCTTACAAATTATCATTTTTTGAATGTAAAACGATTTTCACAAAGGTAATACTTTACATGGAGATACACAATGCTAATTTTCATTCAAACATCTGACACTTAAAACTCAAAGCTCAAAATTACTGGATCAAATTGCAAATAGATTCGTTCACAAATGTCCACCATGCACCAATGGATTGATCAATTAGTATAATACATAAAGCTTAATAGACACCGGGGCTCTGACAATTTCCTCGATTAAGGTAACAAATCTGAATATACTTCCCATCTTGAATTATTTCACATATAAATTAGAGGGTAATTAATTCAATTGCATAACGTATTTTGTCTAAACAAGGATCTAAATTAACTGCCGGATAAATTTTAAAAATGAGAGCTGACTGCTATTTATTACGTCTTGAATTGAGAAATTATACCATTTGCTTCAGAGTTCTAGATACCATCTGAATAATTTTTCATACTTCCTTACATGTTGAGTGCACATTAATATGTTTCATCCGAAGTTATTCTTTTACTTTGTTGATGAAACTCTGGAAACTTTTATAATTTAGTGGTGAATATAATGAACTCGAATATAAATGATAGGTAGATATTAAAATTTACAAGTTGTGGGTTTGTGACTCTTGCCATGGTAGTTAAGACAAATGTGAAACTTTTCAACAATAAATGGACAGTGGACGCTGACTTATTTTTTTCTAAATTTTGCCTCAGAGTTGTGATACTTTATGTGCATATGTACACCAGAGTTTCAAAAATACCTTGCAAAACTATTTTAATTCCACTAAAATTATTATTACTTTTCTCATTTTCTTCTTTTTTAAAATATCTCTGGAGGCTTCGCCCCCCGCTCTTTGGCACTCATTAAACACCGAAGGTTGCTGCGCAATCTTATTTGGTTCGCAAAAACTTATGTAATTCTTAAGAAAGAATCAGATTAAAATGCGTGTTACGATTGGAACAAAATTAAAATTATGCTCTCCCGTCCGTAAAAATAGAAGTAACGAGCTCATTATAATTAGAACAACATTAAAATCTAGCACCCATCCGGAAAAATAGAACTTCAGAGCAAAATTATAAATAAAAAACCTTTTAAAACCCAGATTTTTAATGTATCGTATCAGATAAATATTTTCTAAGTTACGATATTGCAGATTTCATTGTATTAAGGTGAAAGGGAAAATTTCAGCGAAAGAGAATTTGTAATCTTTTATGAACCTCGAAAGCTTCCAAAAGCCCGAATGAGGATGAAAAATCTAACGGAACAAGCATCTAATCTAGTCTAAAACTGAGAAATCTTGGTCTGAATTTTTTATATTTTCTACTCATATTGTCCAATGATTTCTGGAATCCAATTTGGAGTATGCCATTCGTTTTGGGGATATAATCATAACAAAGAACAGTTGTCTCATTTTCAAAATTTTTCGCCAAATTGGGAAAAAAAAAAATCGCTTATTTGCTCCTCTTACGTAGCCAAAATCAATATAGTAGCTGATTAAATTTCAGTGATATAGATTTTGGCAACGCCTTAAAACCAAACGCCTTTTGGCTTGAAATTAAATGTTTCATTTTTAATCAAAGCAAACTAAAAGCTACAAAGAAAAGTTACTATATATATTTCAACGTAATTTTTTAAAAGCGGTTGAAAATATTTTGCACTTTTTTTAAGAGCTCAAAACAGTCACTTTCATAGATCAAACCGCTAATTACTTAAAAGATTTTGCAGTGCCCACTGATACACGCATATTTGGTTAAAAATTTCTAACACATAGAATAAATATAGATCTCGAACAATAATGAGAATTCTTGAATTGAAATTTTACCTAAGGCTTAAAAGTAAACAAATAAAGAATATACAAAACGAACAAAAGTATTTTTTCAATCTATAGTATGTTTAAAGGAAAGTGTAAAACTCAAATAACAACTTTTTGTAAAATTCAACAGACAATTCAAACTTAATACTCTCCATTTGATGATGCAGATACACAAAACACGGATTCCAAAAAATGCTTAGACATGAACGATAGTGATTTCAAATTAATCTCTCTAATAAATGATCCAAATAAAATTGAGAAAAAAAATCTACTAATAACAATTTAAAAAATTAAATAAGTAAAACAATATTATCAACAAAGCAAGTCTAAGTGAAGGAGATGGTTGAGGAGCAAGCGTGTAATTTGTTAATTTTTCCTTTTTCCTGCTCTTGACAATTCAAGGAAATGTAAAAGAGGGTCGAAATAAGACTAATCAAGAAAAAAGATACTAATAGTAACGTGCATGAAGCTCGGTTGTGACGAAAATGACAATAGATGAATAAAATTAAAATGTGAGAAGTCCAGCTTTGCCAAGATGATTAGCTTCGAAAAAGTATAAAAAGAAAAATAAAATTTTATATAGATGCATTGTTATGTGAGTTTACTTTAATACTATTAATATATATTTTTAATTTTTTATGACCTACAAATAACACCTATGGTCCTCCAAATCCTATAATGGAATCACATGATGCAGTTATATTGAACAAATTTTATTCCAGAAAGTGTTATTTCAGTAGTCCTGAGTAATTTTCAGAAAACTAATTTAAATTTTTTTAATGGTTTTCATCAAGATTGCGGGGGAAGAAAATTGAACTCCTTTCTTAAAGCAAGTTTCTTTAATTCATAATAATTAGCAATATTTTCATTTTTTGTCAAAAAGAAAAAAACTATGACATTATTTTATCAGACCAAAAACGTGGGGTAGGTTTGTCCATTCTTAGTGGGACACGTGGACCGGACCAACCTACTCCACATGATTCAAAAACTTATTTTTTCTCTTAAATCTCAATAATTATAACAATATTCTAAGTATTTGAAAATTATACATTCATTTCATTTTACACATGTTTCGAAATAATAACAATAAAAACAAAGGGGGAAAAAAACAAAGATATATTTTATAATTATTTGACAAAAATTTTACTAAATTAATTTTGCCAAAAGATTTATTTCATATCTGCACTTTTTTACTATTTATATTTTCAAATATAGTTCCAAATTTTTGCAGACAACTGTATTCTAAGAGTAAAATATGCAATACTTGCTATAATAAAGTTCCTGTATTAAACAAATTTTTTTTGCTAAACAAGCATTCTACATAAAAACAAAATAAAACAAATAATTGATTAAAGGAACAAAAAAAGTATACTTTTACTTAAGATTATCTAATTTCATTTTTCATATTTGACTTTAGAACACAAAGATATGCTAATTTAAAGTTGTCAATTTTACTGTAGTTTTTCTTTTAAATATATGTATAAAAAAAAAAAAAAAACGGCCGCCCCCTCCCCCCGATGTGAAATGATAATTTTTCTTTAACTAAAATGCGTACACAACTTTTCAAAAACCTATTAAAGTTTCTTTGGAAAACTATTCGCCAAAACATTAAATTAGATTTACAGTTGCTTTGAAAGTCTTTAGCGAGTGAAGCGGTTTTTTTCTGCCGTTTAAAATGTTTCGCTAAATAAACAAAAAAGACATCAAATAGTATCTTTCAAATGTAAAATTATTCCACAACTCTATTATTTATTGCCAAACTCGCCCAGCAACCATGCCACCGTAACCTGCGCCAAAACATTGGACCACATTTACGGTTGCTTCAAAACAATAATCCTAGATTGGATTGCTCAGCGACTAACGCGCCAAGTGACCACGGTTCTGGGCATTGAGTACAAACGTACAAACAAAGAAAGAAACACCGTCATCTTTATATATTTAAATTAGTAAAACAGGATTCTTTTCTTTTTGGATTGTTTCATGTAATACAGTGAAGAAAAAAAGAGCTTTCTCTCTTTAGCAAATATTGATGTAACTTTGCCTTCCAAAGCTCAGGAAGTAGCACACTTTTATGTATCATTTAACACATCTTTAGTTAACTTTAATCTGCATTAATTGCCTCCTGAATATTCAATAATTGTATTTTCTTTTGCTTTTTAAAAAATAATTGTGAACTAATGGTGAATGCTTATTGCTGTTTTTAATTCAAGATGATATTGATCTTTAAACTTTATATATTTCACTCTACGCACAAAAGATAATATGGTAGAAATAACGTTTGATAGTTTTTTTTTCACTAAAATTATAACTAATGTTGTTTGAGTCGTGCGGTCCAATGTGCCCCACCAGGCGGACCAACGTATCCCACCCGTGGGGCACGTCGGTCCACTTTACAAGGTTCCGTTAAAAAAATAATATAAAAAAAGTTTATCAATTTAACATTTCCAAAAAAATCTGTGGTGTTGAGAAGTGTTTAGTGAAACTTATTGTAGAAAATCAAATTGCTCATTAAGTTTTTTGATGAGATAAAAAATGACAAGTAAAAAAGCGGACCAATGTGCCCCACCTCCCCTTACTCACGATTCTCATAAAGAATTCCTTTCATTAAATAATGTTCGCATAAAATAAAAACAGTTCTCTGTTTCCCCTCTCTCTTTTGTATCCTTTCTTTCATTTTCTTTCTTTTTTTTCAGGGCTCCAATCTCTCGATGTAGAAATATTATGGCATCACATTCACCTTTAAGCTATTTAAAATTGCAAAAAAAAAAAAAAAAAAACCACGAATTTCGAGATTTATTTATTTATTTATTTTTTTTTTTTTGTATGCAAGACATTTTGATAATGGAATAGGAATATTTGTTCTTCCCCCCTCCTAAAGTCTTTCTTATAAACCTCTTTCTTTGCGGGGAACGCAGCTTAATTTTTTACACTACTCAGGAGACACAGAAATGGTCAGCATTAGAAATTTTCAGAAAATTTTCTCATCTGAAGTTCAAGAATTCGCAACTTTTATATTGTTCATAAGTGAAAATCTGTAATAATATTTATAGCATTTGAAAAATTGATCTGCAATTCGTTCTAATAATCCTAAAACAAATTCTGAAATGAATTCTCACAAAAACAAAAGATTTATTTCATTTAATGATGAATACTTTGTGCATGTCATGTATAATAATCAACACTATTTATCGTATGTACTAAGCAGGAATAAGATAATCTAATGGGATTATGTTATTATTTTTTTCGATTTCGAGATTCATTACAATCACTCCCTGCAGTCAAAACTTTTGGACCGTTGCCAGATTACGAATATCGAATGTCACGGATTTGCTTGAGAAATTTTCATGTGTCACATGACCTTTGAGCGTGTCATCGCTCTTTTCGGATATTTGTTCGACTTCTTGTATTTTCTTGGAAGGAACATGAAAAACAATAAGCAGTAATCGAAATCTTGTAATTAAAATTTACTAGAAAATCATGATTCGATAGGTTAGTTAAAATGATTGTTTTCAAGAGTCTAGGAACACTTACAATGATTTTGCTACTCTACATAGAATATCTTCATACAAAGAAAAGGGAGAAAACTCGTTTCAGTAGAAAAAGAAATCAAGCAATCACGATTTTTTAAAAAAAATCTATTGTTTGCCAAATCTGCAAGTTTAATTTTATTGAAGATTTCATTTATATTTTTTGAAGGTTTCATTGAAGTTTTCGTGAAGAATGCAATGTCTACAAGGTATTAACATTCTATAAGGATTCTAATCTTCTTTACTAATAAAACAGCTGAAAGTCTCTCTGGATCTCTGTGACGCGCTCAGCGTCTCTAGATCGTACGACTGATTTTCATGAAATTTGGCACAAAGTTAGTTTGTAGCATGGGGGTGTGCACCTTGAAGCGATTTTTAGAAAATTCAATTTTGTTCTTTTTCTATTCCAATTTTAAGAACATTTTACCGAGCAAATCATTACTACGTGGAAGAGTAAATTACGAAATTATTATAACTTGGAACCGTAACATTGGCGAGCAAATGAACATAGCGAATTGGCGAGAAATTTGTCATCCGTTATTTGTAAATATTCAGGCGAACCAAATGATCTTTTAATTTTCAACTACGGGCAAAGCCGTACGTGTACCACTAGTTACTAATACTAAAGCTAAAAGTCTGTCTATGGATGTCTATTACGCGCATAGCGCCCAGATCGTTCGACCGATTTTCATAAAATTTGGCACAAAATTAGTTTGTAGCATAGGGGTGAGCACCTCGAAGCGATTTTTCGGAAATTGGATTTTGTTCTTTTTCTATTTCAATTTTAAGCCACCATTGGTGGATTTAATTCCACTGCAGCAATACCGAGCGAATCGCCGTAACATGGACGAGCAAATTAACATAGCATATTGGCGAGAAATTCATCATCAATTATTTGTAAATATATTGGCGAACCAAATAACCTTTTAATTTTCTACTACGGGCAAAGCTGTGCGGGTACCACTAGTTCACAATATAATAAACGAAATACGCATTCTGAATTTATTTCATAAGCACAAGCAATCCAGCACATATTTTCTAGACATTCTTGAAACAATTACATGCAGAATTAATACACATTAGCTATCAATCCAATAGATAAACATATTCATAAATTCAGCAGACATTTGCTAAAATATTAAGTGACATAACCCCATAACCTCATTACAGCATTTCTAAAACTGCTTTATGTCATCGTGTATTTCATAAAAAGAGTTTAATTTTGAACTTTTTAAAAAGTAAAGTTTGCTTCTTTTATGAGCGAGTGCCTTGCGAGCAGTATTGTAGTGTATTTTTTATTTTTATTTTGTATTTTTTACTGGAACACCAGGAATGAAAAAAAAAGTAAATCAAACCTTTGTTCATCGATTGGTATGTGCCTGTGGTGTAGTGGGGGTGAGAGGAGAGAGTAATCACCCAGAAAAAAAAGTTAAAATCCAGTTGTGTGAAAGTACTATGCACTATCAATGCTTTTGAGTTAATACAGTAGACCTTCGTTTTACGCGGGTTTATTTTATGCGGTTTAAGATTTAACACCTTTATTTTATTTTACGCGGATGCGGCAATGCAAGAGGATAACATTTTCCCCTCTTTCAAAATCCAACATCCTAAAGATTGCAGATTACGCGTAATCAACTGCATTTTGGCATGGTAATAATCGATCTTGGGCCACTGGAGACATTTTATGCAATTGGTTTCAGAGTTTTTTCCAGAAGTAAAGTTATTAAATTTACACAGTTCGGAACTCACTGGAAGAAGAGCTTTTAGGAGTGACAAAGGAGGCCAAAACCAACGAGGATACCGACGTCGGTGACGCACTACCAAATTCGTTCACATTGAAAACTTTGAGCCACTTCTAGACAACAGAAATGATCTTTCTGATTTGTTAGTGAAAGAAGATTCTATCATGGAAATGAAGCAAGTGATTATGGATGCGTTAATGCTCTGCGAAGAATTACAGAAAAAAATTCTGCCAAAAGATTATCATAGCCAGCTTCTCTTTTTAAACAGGATACAAAATTAAATTATGTTTTCTTTATACATGTCGTGCATAAAAGTCGATATAAGTACATATTAAACTTATTATGCAATTAGTCATCACTAGAATGAAGTATTTTGTTATCTACGGAACCTAACCCCTATTTTAACCCTAATATTATAGATCTCAATTTACGCGGTTTCGATTTACGCGGCATTTCTGTGGAACGTAACCCCCGCGTAAAACGAGGGTCTACTGTAATGAGGTCGTTTCCAAAATTTTAAAAGTATTTTTTTCTGGAAGAACATGCTTAAAAACATAGGATTTGACCATTTTTTAAACAATTTGGCAAAGTTTAATATTTAGCAAAATATTTTAATCGGTGCGCAGATTGAATTTCCTTTTTTAAGTTAAATAATTTCTTTAAAAGTTTAATATTAAAAAAAAACCCAAATCGGTGCTTTTTCGTCGTTTAATACTTCTGCCGATGACATCACAAATGATGAAATGCCATTCAGTGTTGCCATTCATGGTCCAAAATATTTAATTCGCTTCTTTACTCACGTGTATTGGCAACGATATGGTTGATAGCAAGCGTAGAGCGCAATTGTAATTCGCTTCTTGATTATCATAACGTGGAAATGCGGTAGAAAGATGAGCTATAGTGCATCATTTGTGACGTCATAAAGACCACGTCTTGTTTGAAGAATTAGTCATTTAAAAAAAATTAAAAAATAACTTTTGGGAAAGTTAAAGTATTTTCTGAGTCCACGTTTTTTTTTTGCTTATTCTATCAATTTCAGCGCCAAAAAGTACTACTTTAGGCTGAAGGAAACAACCCCCCATTGTGTTAACGTTTAATACGTTATACGTTAATAACGTTTATACTTTAATAATTGTGGAGAATTTTTTTTACAATGATAACGATGTTGAAATAAAAAATAACGCCTAATAAAAAACAAATTTTCATAAGTAGCTAAACGTAGCATCCATTCTTTCACCTTGCCCTAATTTTTGCTCTGTCATATTACATAACGTTATTCATTATATGGTTTGAAAATATTTTATAAAGTCTACTTTAGGAAGATTTCAAATTTGAACAGAGTAAAGTCGATCTGTTTTGCAAATAGGATTTTTATAAAAAACAAAATTTACGTAAGTACTTTTACAATATTACTTAAAATATTATTCCGGAATGGCATTCCGCCAAGTAGAAAAGTACCGGAACCCCTTGCGTAGGAGCGATCAATCTATACTATGATCTCTCTCCCTCTTTCTCTCTATTGTTTTTCCCTTACTTTTTATTGCTCAGCTTTGTTTTAGATCCCCTTTTTACAGGATAAACTTAATTATCTTCATTTATAGAAGCGAAACATTGTTAAATCCTTTTAACGTATTTTATAAAAAGACCAACAATGTTTCAAGTTTATATAGCCATTATCAAGCCATTATTAATACAAATTAAACACAAATATACCCTCAAACTCTAGAAATGAGTGTGATGACTCTCCTGTAACCCACCATGAGGCAGCAGGAAATTTCCCCATAAAATTGATTGTGTTGTTGAGTATAAAATAGTAAATAAAAAGCGACCGTAATAAAGAATAACGCCTTATTACGTCTTAGGGACTTTCCGGTCCATAAATGATGTCAACCTTTTTTTCACCGAATTTACCCCCGAGTGAGGTGTTGCACTTCACCTCACCTTCCCCTTGCCACATGTCACGCTGTTTTTAGTATGCATATTTTCATAAAAAAATGGTGACAAATCTCATTTCTTGCTTTTTTCCCTCCCTCACCCTTGTTACAAATTGTCACAATTTCACGAACCCTCCTCCCTACTCAAAGCAGGTAGCCATGTGTGGACGGCCTCATCTTTATCTTTACTAATAATAAAGCTGAAAGTCTCTCTGTCTGTCAGGATCTCAGTCACGCGCATAGCGCCTAGACCGTTCGGCCAATTTTCATGATATTTGGCACAAAATTAGTTTGTAGCACGGGGGTAGCGATTTTTCGAAAATTCGATTTTGTTCTTTTTCTATTTCAATTTTAAGAATATTTTCTCGAGCAAAATTATCATAAGACGGACGAGTAAATTACGAAATTATCATAACGTGGAAGCATAACATGGGCACAAGCCAATTGGCGAGAAAATTCACCATACATTATTTGTAAATATACACGCGAACCAAAAGACCTTTTAATTTTCTATTACGAGCAAAGCCGTGCGGGTACCACTAGTATTAAATAAAGTAACAGGAAACATATTTTATGATGTTACGCTTTGAAGAGGGTAGAGAGGGGGGAGGTCTTGAAATTGTGAGTTTGTAACAAGGGGGGGAGGGGGGGTGGTTCAAAAATACATGTAAAAAAAGTTTCTCCTAGATAACAGGACACCCCTCAATATTTTTATACTTGTGGATAGTAATATAATGGAAGAATTTTAGCTTCCTATTTCAACTGAAAGAGGGTGTTCAACCCCCTCCCCGAAACTTCAAACGTATGGGGAGGGAGGTTAAAAAAATACATTGAACTGAAAAAACAATGCTACATATTATAATATACACTAATAATATGCATATACATTGCAATAAAATAATTATTTATAAAAAACCAACTGGGGAAATTAAATGTTCCTAAATTTTTGGCATTTTCTACACAACGGCTAATGTTAAATTAAGGGGTCACTGAGCATCCTCTTAAAATCTGAGTAAGAATCTAAAACTTTTACAGCATTATACTATTAGTAAGCCTAAAAAAATAAGGGGTGTCTTGGACTTTAGCCGAAAAAAAGTTTTTTGAACCACCCTAAGGGAGGGTGTAACAAGAAGTGTGACATCACCCTTTTTTATAATTTTACGAAAAATAGCGTGACATGTGAAAAGGGGAGGGGGGGAGGACATGGCAAAGTGTGACAATTTTTGACAAAGGGGGGGGGGGGGGCAAAAAGTTGAAAAAAAGTGTGACATCATTCATGGGCAGCCCATCGTGGGCAGGTCCGTTGTAAAAACGAAAAGAAAAAGAACCAATTCATAATTCTTCGGAAAATGAAGAGATAAAACAAGCAAAGTTGAGTATACTTTCCACTTCGGGTAGTAATACTCGGATAAAATGAGTAAAGCGGAGGATGTGTTTTAGAAAGTCAGAATGATTCACAAAACATTGGCTTGTGTAAGTGGGAGAAAAAACAGTAATTTGCGTGTCTCGTACCAATGGCAATCCGACAAGCGATGATCCGTCAAGGAAAGAACACTACCGGTTGTCGCTTCAGCTATTTTGGGTTCCAGAGAAAGTCTCACTTTTTGTGATAAATTGTCCCAATGGCGATAAAACTTCTCCCACTTTTGTCTCCCAGTGTTGTTCTTCCTCTTCTGTGACTGCGTGTGGGCATTCGGCTGAGGAAAGTGTGTGTGTTTTCTCAAAGGAACTTTTTTCCGCACGCAGTTCGGATTCTAAATTATTCCCCCCGGGTTGTTTTGTTCTATCGTTTTTAATTAATGAATACTCTCGAGCCTCCCCGTTATACTGAGTATTATTCCGACACTGTAGCAGTCAAATGTTAAAGAATGAATCGAAAGCGCGACAAGTTGGTTCCTGTCATGTGAGGTGTTTGCTTTGGAGGAGTATGTTCATTCATGAAAATAAATGGGGTCGATGTCTGAGGGTGGTGATGTTGCTAAAGAGGATAAGTACAGTGACAGGCAAACAGTCTGAATGAAACCGCGGTGAAGGATCTTTCATTTAATCTTGAACGCAGGGCAGTCAAGAGCCCCCCCCCCCCCACATAAAATATAAAAACGTATCATATTCCGATTCCGAGCCGAGCCCTCCCAAGTGTAGAGCTCCTAGTTTCCGACTAGACTGTCGTCTGTCGAAGATAAATAAATACTTTTGTACTGGAAAGTAAAGTAAGAAAGAACAACGTCACAAATTGCAGATTACTGCAGACACGTGATTCGGCGTTACAAGGAACGCCTTTTTCAATGCAAAAAGAAATGAGCTTTTGCATGAAAAGACATCCGACAATCCACAAGCTCATTTCTTTTTGCATTGAAAAAGGCGTTCCTTTTAACGCCGAAACACGTGTCTGCAGTAATCTGCAATTTGTGACGTTGTTATTTCTTACTTTATTCTTCAGATTCTGTCTGATATTCAATAGGTAGATTATCTTTCAAAAATAACAAAGCTGAATTCTATTAATATCGTTAGATGTCTTGATATCTTTTCTGTCTCTGTCTAGTAAAATTAATAAAACAAAATTCTCTTCGCATCGTCAGATGCTCTGATATCTCTTCTGTTCAATATCTAACGAAACTGTCTAAGCTAAATGTTTTAAAAACGTCAGTTGTCTGATATCACTTTTGTACACTGTTTGATAAAAGGGATAAAGCTAAATTTTTAAAAGACATCAGATGTCCTGATATCTCTTCTGCTCATCGCCTAATAAAAATAATAAAGCTATACTCGCTTAAGTCAGATGTCCTGATATCTCTTCAGCTCATTGCCTAGTAAAAATAATAAAGCTGTACTCGCTTGGAGTCTTCAAATGTTCTGATATCTCTTTGTACATTGTCTGATGTATTGATGAAAAAACGAAATTTGTTTGAAGTCGTCAGATTCCCTGATATTTCTTTCGTACATTATCTAATAAACACACTAAAATTAAAGTCGCGTGAAATCGCCATATTCTCTAGCATCTCTTATTTAAATTCTACATTGAAAAGTTCAGTAAGGTACTTATAAGTAGTTGTATTCCTCCTATAATTCCAGTAGGAGGTTTTAGGAATATCAGCTGATCAGCTATGCATAAAAATTAGTTGTATTCCCTGTATAACTTTATAAACATTCAGAAATACTAGATTCCTTTTATCGGTAGGAATGTGATGCGAGATATTTTTTTCTATATTTTTTTTTAGCATCTGCAGAATTTTTCCCCACCAAAATTAATGTTAAAATAATACAGTAGGCGCCGCTTAATGTGATCACTTTGGGACAAACATAATTTGATAACAATAACCGACTGATAACAATAACCGAAAAGAATCCAGGATACAAAAAAATAATGATTTTTTTCCAATTAAGGTGTATTTATTTTGGCAACCTCAAATTAAAATCACAATGACTCAACTGAATGCAGTTTTAAATTATAAATTATTAAATTAACAGAATGGAAATATCTGAATTATAAAAAGTTAAAGTTAAATTATGCAATTTTTTAACACATAGTAATAGGTGAAGTAAAATATGACCGTTTTCTCTGACATTCGTAAATCAGTTTCAAAGCACGTTCAGCTTTTCTATCTTTTTACTTTCTTCTATATCTAATATATAGAAGAAAGTATTGGATTCGTGCAAATTTTCGAATTTCGAATTTTGACGGATTCGAACGTTTTGAGGTGTGCTGAGTTCATTTCGACTATTTTTGGAAAATGTCTGTCTGTCTGTGTGTGTGTGTATGTATGTATGTGTGTGTGTATGTATGTGTGTCACGTCTGTGTGTGACCAGTTTTTTGTGGCCGCTCTACAGCAAAAACTACCGCATGAAATCGAACGAAATTTGGTACACATATGTGCCCCTATGTGAACTTGTGCCCATTAGTTTTTGGCGCGAATTCCTCCAAGGGGGGTGGAGCAATGGGACGTTTTTTGAGTTACGCGTGCTTGCTATTCCTCAGGAAGTAACTGGCGGAATCAAACAAAATTTGGTCCATATGTTGCCATTAACAGGAGCAGGTGCTGATTCAATTTTGGTGTCAATAAGTCAAAGGGGGGTTGAGCTATAGAACGTTTTTTGTCGTCAATTCTGACTGCTGTATCTCAAGAAATAACAAACGGAATCAAACAAAAATTTTTTGACAAGTAGCCCTTAGTGGGTATAAGAGCTGATTTTATTTTAGTGTCAACAGCTAAAAAGGGGGTAGCGCAATCGCCCGTTCTTTTTTTCCATTGTGAGTGCCCTATCTCAAGAAGTAATGCTACGTTCTGGTTGAAATTTGGAATATATGTGAATCCATACGTAAACAGGCTTTGGTTCAATTTTGACTCCAATCGCTCCAAGAGGTGTTGATTTTTTTTTTTTTTTTTTTTTTTTTTTTTTTTGCGAATAAAAATAGTTTTATTAATGCAACAATAAGAAAGATAAATCGTAATAGATTGTCGTCTGCGTATTTCTCGTGATTTTAATTGTATGGAAATGATCGGAAATATTATCTCAATGATTTAAAATTTTTAACTGTTGCCATCTTATGTTTGTTAATAAATAAAATATTTGTAATTAATTCAAGTAAGGCTTTTAAAGTAACTTTCAATTTTCGCTCTTTGTTTTGTTTTTACAATAATTCAGACATTGGGATGGTCGTCAAGTTTTGCATGTGTAATTTTGTTTCTGTTAGGAATATTGCTTCCTCGTCAAGCATGGGGAGGGATCAGAAAAAGGAAAAATATAGAAGAAAGTTTCGTGATGGCCACAACATACTAGTTCAGCATGGTTTTGCTTGTTGTTTAAATTTTAATTTAACTTCGCTTTGTTTTCAATCTCGACACAATAACTTAACAGCTTACAAAGTAATGGCAAACATGGCGGTCCCACATCAATGCCTGAAACATGTCCAGCGACAGAATTTTTATAGGTGCAAAAGAAATTTTTCTTAGGGGGAGTCTGTGGTCACTGGGGGGCGAACTTTCTGTAGCTTCATTCCTAGAAAATTTTTGAACTGCTATTGAAAACCACAAAATGCTACACAGAAAGTTAGTCATTCAATAAACTGAGAATTTCTACAGTCCCAACACATTAAGATTGAGGTGATAATCGATTGTGATCAGTGCTTTAATTTTCCGGAATGGGGTTGTTTCCTTCAGTCAAAGGTACTACTTTTAGTCACAGAAATTGATAAAATTAGCGGAAAAAAAAAACAATAATAAAATGAATAAATAAAATAACATGGATCCAGAAATTACTTTCACTTTGCCAACAGTTATTATTTAATTAATTTTTTAAAATGTCCGATTTTTCAAACAAGGCGTGGTCTTTATGCCGTCACAAATGATGTCCTTTGGCGCATTTTTCATTGCGTTTCCACGTTATGATAATCAAGCAGTGAATTAAAAATTGCCTCTACGCTTGCTATCAACCACATCGTTGCCAGTACACTTGAGTAAAGATGCGAATAAAATATTGTGCTCTTCTGAATGGCAACAGTGAATGGCATTTCATCATTTGTGATGTCATCGGCAGAAGTGTTAAAGAATAAAAGCGCACCGATTAAAGTTTTTTTTTTAATATTAAACTTAGTCAAATTATTTAAAAAATGGTCAGATCCTATATTTTTAAGCATGCTCTTTCAGAAAAAAAATGCTTTTAAAATTTTGGAAACGACCACATTAGAGCTTTAGTTTATCCATCGATGCTCAATAACTGACTTATTTTTCGTTCTAGTTTTGGTTTTTCTTTCTATTTTTCCTCGAAGTAATTACAAAAAATTGCAAGCGATACTCCCAAACTTTGTCGATGTGCATAAAAAAAACGTATCAGCTTCACTACCGAGTTCATCTTTCGTTATCGGTTCATCCTTAGAACAAAGATAACTTGTTTCAGAAAGGGAAACTTTTTTCCTCCAGTCACTAATAATGGCTGCTTCTTCTACGGGCCTCCATTAATTGCCGGCCATAATGACCATAAAAATGCGCTCAAAATCCAGGCCAGGGTCTGTTGCTGGCGGATTTATCCACCCTAATTAATTAGACTTAAAAACCGTTCACTCCGCTAACCCAGATCCGACCCCTTGAAGTAAAACGCTGGCCACGTGCCCAATCACTCAGTTGTCAGCAAGATACCCAGCCTCATCTGCTGATGCCTATCACACGAGTTATCAGTATTTCAAACTGACATAAGTACACTTTCTGTTCTAGCCATTTCAATGGGCGAACCTCGATGGAAGCACATTAATTTGGGTTTGGACTTAATTGCAACTCATTTCCTAATACAATATATCAGACAGTCTGTCACCGTTTGTACCTTTTATAGTTTTTGCCGTTAGCTCGTAATATAAATGGTAACAATATCTAACTTTTTTCAAGAGCCAAGCACTTTAATTTATGCCAACTGTATGAAGCAGACTCTCTTCTTTGTTTCGTAACATTGTAAAACAAATGATGGTAGCAATCACTAACAGTTTTCGGTACATTGGTAGTACAAATACAGACGCTATATAAATGGCCTTATCACTTAAGTACTGGGACGGTAATAACGTCATAAATGCGCGAGCATTTGACCACAACTTTGAAGTATCTTGAAAAGTTTAAAACCAAAATAATGCGCCAAATTCAGACTAGCGTTCATGAGCACATGCAGCCATGTTCTTGTTTTCTTTTACATTATTCTCGAAAAATACAGTTGTTGTCGTCAAGTCGTATTGATAAATTTTAAAATCTGGTAAAAATATGCAGTGATCTCAAAAAAAAAAAAAAAAAAAAAAAAAATGCATAATGAAAGTTAACTGTAAATATACAGGCAAATCAAAATGACTTTTAATCTTCTACTACAGGGGAAGCCGTACGATCACCGCTAATTATAACATAAAATAAATGCTTTGATTTCCCAATTTATAAATGTTCACAGCAGATAACAATTATATTTATTTTTTCTAATATTAGCAATTTGCTTACTAGTATTTGGTTCTTTAAAAAATAATTTATCACATCCAAAACATTAGAAAAAAAAGCTCTTAACTCCAGAAAGGTTGCCGACCTCTGCACTAAGCCGAGACTCGAAGGCCTCGACTAAGCAACATTATCGGCAACGGGAAATAACTAATCAAAGATTGAGGTATGTTCTAAAACTGTATTTTTCCAAATTTGAAGAGAAAACGAGTTGTTGAGATTTTGAAAACTCTTAAAGTCAAGTTCAAAGAAAAATAAATAAAACAAATAAATAAATAAAATAAAATGAACAGCACGAGGGAGGGAAGGGAAAAAAAAGAAGAAAAGAAAAGTAGAGCAAAGCTATCTTATTTTGCAAGACGGGAGAAACTGGTCAAAACGAAAGAGGAAAAGTCTGATTCGACTTTCTTCTTTAAGCTTATTTTATATTATTTTATTTTTTCAGCTTTTTTACTTTTACTTTCAGAGATTTGGCGGTCTTTAACATGCATTATCAAGTTACAGTTGCCGTTCTTTCATTCGGGCTTTAAAAAGGGGGGAAATAAATATATAATTTTCAAGAATAAGTAGGCTACTGGAGGCTAGTTTCTGTATATTTACACCAGAAAGCGTATTTAGAAGCCTGAAGCGTCCATGTTTACAAACAACATGCGAAAATATTAAGTTAATGCGATGCGGATGATTGCGTAACGGATGATTTTTTATTTCGTTTTTGCGCGATTCCGCTGTCACGTGTGGGACGATTTGTGCAAGTTTTTCCTTCCATTTTTACGCATATACAAATCAATAAGGGTTTAAACTTTAAAAAAATTTTACCTAGTGAAAGTACTTTGTGTGGTTAGAAAGCAAAAAAAAAAAAAAAAAAAAAAAAATCCCGGTTTTTTATTTATTTTTTAAATTAAGTTAACTAGGCAAGTGTGAGACGCACGTTTGAACTTTAATTAAGAGGCTTTAGAGCCTCTTAATTCTAGCAACATATCACTCGAATCTCTTGTTGTAAATGTTTTAAATGTAGGTGAAAGAGGGTCACATGTGAGTACGAGGCACATGTGAACATGGTATGTTTTTTCTAATATAACATCAAGCGAAAAATCTTGAAAAATTCTCAAGTAATGATAGTACCAGTCCTACTTCTTGGCCAAACTTTTAGAGCAATGAGCCAGTTTATGTTTTTGCGGTGACCGCTTCTCTGTTTAAACAAATGCTGATGTAATTTTATCACTGTCATCTTCACGTAAAAACATAATTTAAACTAACTAATTAGCAAAACTTAATTATGGCAAATCATTATATGAACATTCAACTAAATTTATGACAATGTTCAAATTTTTTATTATTAAAAAACATTTTTTTTGAAATTCAGCTCTAAGGGTGATGACGGGGCACTTTTAAACACAACATTTTAGGGGCACATGTGAACAGTTCCCATATCCTCTCCGTAATATAAATATTAGTGCAGCGGTTCCCAACCGGTGGTTCGCGAACCCCTGGGGGTTCGCGAAAAAAATATTGTAATAAAGGAATTTTAACATGCCTGTTTCTGATGGAATTTCATGTTCATGCCGTTTCAAGCAAATTTTGCTCCTTTTTTATTCATTTGTCTCTCGCACATTCTACACCCTAAGCATGAAAACATTACTTGATGAAAACATTACATGGAGCATATGCGAGAGTCTCAAAAATTTTAATGTTTAGTTCTTTTACCATTTAATTCCGACGAACAGCTATCGCTCTTCTCTTGTGTTGAGTCAAAAATGCGTAGAAGTGAGATCACGTTGTTGTCTGTTGCTTTGCTGTAATTTCCACACTACAGACTACAATTTACTGCGAGCTTCATTGTCGAAAAAGAGAAAGATTGGCTAGCAACCCAAAAATACCACAGGAAGTATGAAAAATTAATTACTTTAAAAAAAATTTGTGAGTGAAAGTTTGGCAGTATGAGGTTTACGCAGTAAAAATAAAATAATCAACGGAATTTAACCATGCAATTTAATTTGCGCTATATGTAAATAAGGAATTTATGAAATTTGTATAGAAAATTTCTTTTGTAGTAAGCAGGGTTTAAGCTACGTTCAAATATTCTTCAGAATAAAAGCTAAAATTAGGGAAAAGTTTTAGCAAAATGCTAAAATGTGGTACATGTTCTCATATATTTCTAAATGCCTCAGTGTGTTTCATCTCACGTTAAAAATAAAATTTAAATTTTATCTATGACAGCTTTAAAGAAATAAGTGCACAGCTATTTTTTTTCAAACGTAAATTAAAAAATCTTGGATTATGTTAACCATTAAGAAAACACACCATTAGTTTTTAAAACGTTGCAGTCCCCTCCTCTTAACAATACAATTATTGGGGGGACATGCCGGATAAGACTGAGTGTCATTGAACTTAACAGTAATTTAAACATCTTTGCCAAAATTTGAAAAAGCTTAAGTTGACTATCGCAATACTTACTTCCTCTCTTGGATCACATTGTTCCTTTTTTAAAATTAATTAATTTTTTATTTGATCAAAAAAGCGAAAATGCTTTGCTTTTTTTTTTCTCAATAAAGATATTGTTTTCACGTTTAACGAAAAATGCGACCGTTGCGGAAACCATGCGTAGTAAGTGAGCTTAAAAATATTTGTTTCGCTAAGAATTACCTTTTGTGTTAAAAGTTAAGAGTAAATGCTTATTTTGAAAAATATACGCTTCTATTGTTTTTTAATATACGCATTTTACTCCTCACTTGTAGCATTATCACAAGAAAATTCTTCAGCAATTAAACGATTAATGTGCACGGTATATCCTTATCAAACAGCTAGGCTCGTAGTACTTTTCAAGAAGACTTAAACCTAGAGATCTTTTTTATTTGACTGGAAGAAAAAATTTCATTTAGTGAATATGAGACAGTTCCCTTAAAGCTATTTTAAAGATCATTCTTTAATTGACTTCTGATTTAGTGGTAGAGATAATTGTATCCTCGTGTCAGAAAAATTTCAGCCAAGTTTTTTGAGCCTCTTTGTTCGACAAATATCCCGTTTTCAAAATTTTTTCAGTGTTGATTGAAGTTCAACACAGAATAATCAGTGTTTATTTTTGGTGAATTTGTTTTGCATTCATTTTTAGCGATCATTTTAATTCGTAGCAATATTTATAATTCTATGTTTTACAATTATGTTTTCGTTCTTGTTATAAACTATGGAGCAGCATCAAACTGGAAAAAAAATCTCCCAGATTTTTCTACTTGTGTGTGTGTTTGTGTGTATGTATGCGCGTGCTAGTGTTTTTTTTTTTTTTTCGCTTGTTACTTATTAACTAGTACTCAAGGGGTTCGCAAGGGAGAAAGGTTGGGAACCGCTGGTATAAAGTTATTATAAGGGGTAAAAAAGCTGTAAAAATGTATAATTATTATTTTGCTGCTGTTAGTTTGTAAATTTATTATTAAGAATAACAATAGTATAAGTATTATTTATTTATTAATTTTATTATTATTTATTTTCTAAATTCTTTTGTTACTAATCAGATGGGCAATAATTTAGTGTGATATAATAATAGCAAGGAAAAAAAAGACAAAATTTTTTCCATTAACTAGAAACTGAAGTTTAAAACAATTTAATTTTTATCATCATATTTTGAATGAAGCTTGAATGTACTATATAACAAGAACAAACTATGTATGATAAAATATACGTTGTATTGTTTAGCCTTGTAAGTTTTCTTCTTGTCGATCCAATGATTAAAATATGCTACGAAACTGTAAAATTTGATTGCGAGCAGAGTTTTAAAGTTCTGAAAAAAATATTTTCTTATTTACAGTTAATGCACAATTTAAACTGACACAACATAGGTTACAAACCTTTCAATGTAATTGGTATATACGTATATGCTTCACTTTAAAAAGTTTTTCGTTGAAATATGATGCTTGTCCTGCTTTTTTCAATCGTGTTCATATGTGCCCCTGACCATCAAATATTTTATAATGTAAAGAAATATATGTATATTTTTTAATCTGAAAAAAAATCTAGGACACAAAGAAAAGACTATTTAATCATGTTGACACTTTTGCTCGGAGAAATTGATAATACTTTTGAGAAGTTATGAAAAAAAAAAAAAAAAAAAAAATGGCATGAACCCCCTTTAAACCTATACTCCCCTATCCTTTCTTACAAACTAGTGGTGCGACATTGATGAAAAAACATCAATGTTTCAAAACACCGATATTCCACATTTAAAAATCGACAGCATCGATGCGTCGATCCCAAAACATCGATATTTTGAAACATCGATGTTCTGAAACATTGAACCTTTTAAATAAATATTCCTGCATAATTAACTCTGATAAATGCTTTAACGCTAGAACTCAATTCACAACCTGTATTTAATAATTAATATTAAGGATTTTTGAACTTTTAAAGAAAACGCAATAGCAATAATGAAAATGAAACACTAACATTTTACACAAAATATCTTAAAAATACAAAAAATTGAAACATCTCTACAAGTTCATAGGAATATTTTCGTAATATCTTTTAATTTACCTTCTGACTGATACAAAAACTGAAGGTAAGTTATTTAATAAGTGATGAGATTTAATTTGAAAAGTTTGCAGCATTTTTCAACAAGAAAAAAAAACACACAAAAGAAAAAAAAAGAAAGGAAGGAAAGAAATAGAAAGGATAAAAAAAACACTGAAGGAAGAAAGAAAAGAAAAGGAAATATAACTATAAAATTATTGTTTTAGTACATTTAATTCCAAGGAAATTGCATGGAAGATTTGTATAAATCATAATTTTGACCACAAAATATAATCAGATTAGAAATTTTTATAGCGACTTGAAAATACGTACCAGTAACAGTATACTTTCTAGTTCTTTTTTAAAGTAAGTTTATTATTATTATCTTTACTAATAATAAAGCTCAAAGTCTGTCTGTAGGATGTCTGGATCTCTGTGACGCGCATAGCGCCTAGACGGTTCGGCCGATTTTCATGAAATTTGGCACAAAGTTAGTTTGTAGCATGAGGGTGTGCACCTCGAAGCGATTTTTCGAAAATTCGATTTTGTTCTTTTTCTATTTCAATATTAAGAACATTTTCCGGAACAAAATTATCATAAGATGGACGAATAAATTACGAAATTATCATGACGTGGAATGGGAGAGCGAATGAACATAGCCAATTGGCGAGAAATTCGTCATCCATTATTTGTAAATATACAGGCGAACCGAATGACCTTTTTATTTTCAACTACGGGCAAATCCGTGCGGGCACCACTAGTTTTCTAATAAATGGCTTACTGAGAGCGGAGGATCATAATTTAGGTTTATATAAAAGGAATACTATAATATAAACTCATGGTTATGTATGGGGGAAGACTGAAGTACTAACTTATTACTCAATGTTCTAGTTAATAGTCTGCTGAAAAAAAGGGCTGTTAACTTTTCAGCAATGTAAGTGTATTTCTATATAGACAACTAACGATGGAAAACTCTTTCCAATATGAGAGATATCACGATAACGATATATTTAATAATGAAGTTTCATCATAAAAGTAAACACGTTCACCTTTTTGAAAGTATATCAGGTTCAATTATAAAACATCGACATCGAAAAAATATCAATCGCAGAATATCTTTAGAAAAAAAATCGACCTAAAACATCGACATAGATGTCGCTCCATTGCTACTGACCTTTTTTTAGTACAAAAATGAAAAATAACAAAGCGTATTGCACAAAATTACAGATTACTGCAGACACATGTTTTGGGGTTACAAGGAACCCATTTTTCAATGCAACATCAGTGAGTTTAAAGATGAAAAGATGCCAGACCGGCTTTTGTTGGATGTCTTTTCATCCATAAGTTTCCTCAATTCTGTTAATGGTTTGAAAACTTTTTGACATAAATTTTAAACAAGTTAAACTAATTTTCTATGAACAAAAAAAAAGTCTTAGTCACCCTCCCCCTGAATCTGCTACTTAGAATGCAAAAAAGAAAAAAAAAAAAAAAGAAGAAGAAGATTTGTACGAGGAGCAACTTTTGAAATTCGCTCGGTGGGTAAATTTTATCAGGTTTTAAATGGCACAAAAGCCTATGAGCTTGTATTTGACGCCAAACTTAAATTTCGTTTTTTTTTTCACTCAGAAGGAGAATTACCGATCCCGACTCCGACTCCTAGATTTTTAAAGCTTCGGAAACTATGAGTCCGACTCCGCAGCTTTGTAAAAAAAAAAAAAAACTCTTGTTTTCGATTTTTTTTTTTATCATTTCAGTGTGCGTGCCAGCTAGTGCCACATTGAAAATTATTCAGTTTTGCTTTCCTGATGTGATGATATTCTAGGAAGTGACACGCTTTTTTTTTACCTAACCTTCCCCCCCCCCCCCAAAAAAAAAAAAAAAAAAGAAAAAGAAAAAAATTGAAAGACTTGACTCTTCTTGAGAAAATGATCTCTATTTCTTTTTCTTTACTGTACGATTCCGAAAATTTTAATCAATGCAGTTTGAACTTGAGTCTATGTACTAGGAAAGAGAGATTGCGCGACCGGGACTGGTTACATCTCAAGCTGTTTCGTCTCATTTTATTCAACTTTGGAGGTCTTTTGTTCCATTATCTAGCCAAGTCGTACAATTAGAGGGAGAGTAAGCGAAGAATAATTTACCCGCGCATTTTACAGTTATTTCATTCTACGCGGGAGGTCCTTTTGCCATAAAAATCAATATGCATTGCTGCCCGCTCTGCAAAATATCTCCGCAAGTAGAAGATAAAGAAGATGCGCTAAATATGTTTTAGCAGTTTATTTTTGAAGAAGCAAAAAGAACGGTGACTCTCGGAAAGCTATTTTATTATAGTTCCGTCTAAATATTTACGGGTTCTTAAAAGGGAGAGCTTTTAGGTAGCTCTAAGGCGACTTACCCCCTTGCTTATTAACCCACTAAATTACCGAATAAAATGATGTCTCGTTTTGAAGATGTTTATTCTCAAGAAGTACTCAGAAATTTTTTTGAAAAGGAACGGCTGGACAAGGACTTTTTATAAACTTGCCAGTCAGCAGATACAAGATTTTGTAATAGTCTGAAGACCTATCCTTTTCTTGTTTTTGACCAGCAAGAACTTGCGTAATTTTTATGCGTTGTTTTAAGAAGCGAGACTACGGTGAAATTTCTTTTTTGGTACATGCAGAAAGAAAAGGACTTAAAACTTGATATCGCCCGACGCGTGGCCTGGCTTAACCATTTTTCTCGGAATCAGAAAGTCCTGGGTACTAATCTCGAAGTTTTGCTTGTGTTTTTCTACCTTTTCTCGAAAGAAACGACGGGATAGGGACTTTTTATAAACTTGTAAGTCAGCAGATACAAGATCTGTCTGCACACCTATTCTTTTTGTGACAAACAAGAACCTGCGCAATTTTTATACCTTGTTTTATAGACGTGAGAATAAATGAAATCTCTACTATTGGTACACGCAGAAAGAAAAAAACTTAACTTTAAGTCTTTTTACCGACTTTTAAACCCGACGCGTATCCCCGGGTTAACCATTTTTCTCAAAATCAGAAAGTCCCGGGCACTAGTCTTGAAGTTTTTATCTGGGTTTTTAACCACTTCTGGAAAGAAACGACGGGTCAAGGACTTTTTGTAAGAAGATTTTTTGAGATAGTCTGAGGATCTATTCTGTCTGTGACAAGCAAGAACCTGCGCAATCTTTATGCGTTCTTTTAAACGCAATGAACACAATGAAATTTCTTTTATGCGTTTTGTGATACTTTAAGACTGTTGTCTTATTCGGTACACATTCAAAGATAAGTCCTTAAAACTTTATATTGCCCGAAAGCTCCTGGTAGGAGCTTTACTCGTTTTTTGATGTGTACATAAATTATAAAATATCCATCAAATATGAAGCGTGGGGCATGCACCATTAATAGTTCTCCAGTAAGGCACCTTTCCATTAAGCTGCTGTCCGTCGAAGAAAATTCACGAAATAAAACTTCATCTGTCTCAGAATATTCATTTGAGTTATTAAACACTACAAAACAAGTAAACAAATGAATCTTTATACTGTAATTTATCTAAGAAAATATAGTTCGTAAAACAAATCATACGATAAAACAGATCGGAAATCAAACGAGAAATTCTAATCTATATTTTTACTTCCTTTGACAAAAAAGGAAGTATTGTATTCGCAAAAAAATTTTCACTCAAAAATCGACCTTAATTTCCATTTTGCTCACCCCTGAATGAACGCCGAGTTTTTTTTTTTTTTTACCCAAATTGTAAAATACCCATTTTGACAATTCCCGAGTTAATTACAAAGAGTTTTCTCGTGACGTCTGTATGTACGTATGTATGTGCGTACGTGCGTATGTTGCATAACTCAAAAACGGTATGTCCTAGAAAGTTGAAATTCGATACGTAGACTCCTAGTGAGGTCTGGTTGTGCACCTTCCCTTTTGGTTGCATTCGGGTGTTTCTAAAGGTGTCTTTTGCCCCTTTTGGGGAGAGAAATCATTGTTAATTTCGA
Organism: Uloborus diversus; assembly: GCF_026930045.1. Taxonomy (NCBI): domain Eukaryota; kingdom Metazoa; phylum Arthropoda; class Arachnida; order Araneae; family Uloboridae; genus Uloborus; species Uloborus diversus. The sequence continues at coordinate 108,563,271 of NC_072734.1, read as the reverse complement.
TGTTAACTCAAGTGGTGTTATAATTTGGCGGACACTTGGCGATATATCCCCAGTCTTTTGGTCGTCAAGTTTTGTCGTCAACTTGGCGACAAATTTGGATTTTTTTTTTTGGTTTTAATTTGGCCCCTGTTGGTGATATTTAGAGAGTAAACTATTGAATCAAATTAAAATTGCCAGTTATGAGGAAATGACATTAAATTGGAGTAAAAGGAAGTCATGTGATGCACATATCAGCTCGTTTCCCCTCGAATCGTTCCAATTTTTAAAAATAACCTCCCAACTATCTTCTTATGTATATAATAGACGATGATCGAGTAACCCGTGTATTTCGACAATGAAACTCGCACCATGGTATGATAATTTGATAATATGTTTTGGTAATGTTTAACATGCAGGGAAAGGCTTTATCGTGACTAGGCTGAACTGGATCCGGTAACTTAACTGTTTTACTGGTAAAACTATCATTTCAGGGGAATGAAGAAACGAAAAACGGTCAACAATAACCGCTTCCTACTGGAATTTAGGGTTAATCCACTGGAATTGGGTTACAATTTCAACTATCAAAATATCACCAAACAGGCAAAGGCTTCGTTCAAATGTAGAAGCAATTTTCACCCGTCATACCTTGACGGGCGACTGTCTAGTTTTAAAGCAAAAGTTAAAACACGTGAAATACCTAAATTTGTAAATTATTGCAGACAAGAGTTTCGGTTATGCACAAAAAAAAAGTTCAAAATTAAAATTTAGGTTTTGATCAATTAGCATTCGTACCAAAAATTAAAAAGTTAGCAGTTATCTGGCGCTGTGAATTCATTGTTTTGGCTCAACTGGCAAATCTCTACCCTTCGTCAATGTTAAGTCTATGAGAAAATGAATTTTGATTGTTGTTAGTAGCTATTTCTCTATTCGCTAGAAACAAAAAACAAGAACTTATTCCGGATCTCTTCATTTTTCGTAGTTTTTCTGGTTCAAAACGTGATTTCAGTGTAATTAGTTTTTAGATGAAAAGGTTTGTTTTGAATTCCTCCAGTAAGTGTTAATTTTAAAAAGGCTTTAGTTGTTCAAAAAACACCCTTAAGAAAAAAAAAAGATTTTTTTTTTTTTTTTTAAATTTAAAGCTTTTTGCCACAAAATTATTTCTAACCAAATCCCCTTCTAATTTCCCTGAATGAAACGGTGCCTTTTTGAACTGATTGAACGAAAAAATTTTCAAATCATGAAGTGAAATACTTAAAAGAGATTCATGTCCGAGATCTTTCCTAATAAAAAACAAGAAGTTCTGTCTAGACTAGAACTAAACGAGCCTACTTTCTCATATACCAATATCGACTTTCTAGTATCTGATCAGTATTCTCAAAATTATCTAAAATTGTAAATTATTTCAAACATATCTTTTTCATATTTTAAGCTGATTTCGAGATATAAAGTATGCCTCGCTCATCTAAAGAATTAGACATGTAAAAAATAAATTCGCAACTCCAGAGCCCGAATACGCTACCTTGCGGTGATTAATAATACTAAAGAAAAAGGTAAAACATTCCATTCCACGTGTTTTCCTTGGGGCAAATTACAGGCTTCAGACAGTTTATGGTGTAGTGTATTTTCATAAGAATAGAAAAGAAAGCTTCCCACTAAAACGATGAAAATTACTGTCATTCACTAAGCGTCAAAGCAAGTTATAAGTTACGGCATACGTTTGTTTTACCTTTTTCATCCGCCATTAGACAGTGACTGCAGCGCCCCCTATAGTTTATTGGAGTTGCGAATAAAAGAACAAATAAAATAGCAGCACCTTTTAAACAGAGCAGCTAAATACATTTTTTTCATAAAAAAAAATCTTCAACCGCTTTCAAAAAAGAAAAAAAAAAAAGAATTCAAATTAAAAGCTCATTAAAATAAATACATCATATCAAAAAAAAAATCGTTTGTTTTTTCCCCTGATGCCAAAAAAATTTTTAAGAATGAATTAATGTACTTTCAAAAATAGATAAAAACAATAAAATGTCAACTGAAATAAATAATTTTCTCTGTCGAAAAAACAATCGTCTGCGCATATCTTTATGTAGAAACATGAAGGACTCTGAATTTCTCCGCCAAAAACTGAATACATAATTTAAAACTTTAGCTTGAAAGTAAAATCAAAACACATTAAAAACAATTATTTCACAGTAAAAACCGTGGCTGCGGAGTCAGAGTCGGAGTCCATCTGATTTTGGGACAAAAGAGTTACATTCAAGAGCCGAAAGGTTTAAATTCAAAGACTCGGAGTTTAAATCGGTCATTTCCCCAAAAAATCTACAAGTCTACTAATATTTGCAGAGTCGGAGTATGATTTATTATTTGATACAGGAGTTGGAATCAGAGTCGAATTTCCAAGAATCGGTCATTTTTCCTCCGTGCATAAATTTTTGCCAAATCTACGAAGTCAGATTTAAAGTCGGGGAGTCGGAGTCCGAGTAATTTTCGGGCACAGGAATCGGAGTCGGAGTCAGGAGCCCCAAAATTATCGGAGGTGTAGTCGGGAGTAGGTGGTCAAGAGCTATTTCCAACAAAGTTTGTTTGAAGTAAATCCGCCTTTAAGTTCGGAATCTATATTGACTTTCAGTTTCCCCGTAGGTGCTAATGTTAAGAGATTTGAACTGTTCAAAATTGAACGAAAACTTGTTCAAATCAAAAAGATATTTTCGATACATGGTTTTTCATCAAAAGCTTTTCCCTACAAAGTTTGTTTGGAGACACTTCGCCTCTAAGTTCAAGATTTATTTTTGCTTTGAATTTCCCCGTAGGCGCTAATGTTAAGTTTTTTTGAACTGTTCAAAATTGAACGAAAAAGTATTCAAATCAAAAAATGAATTATGGGAATGAAATGTCCTTGCCGAGATCTTTCTAACAAAAAAAAAAAAATGTTCGAATCGGACAATTCATTCAAAAGTTATTGGGGGGGGGGGGGGACAGACAGACAGACATTTTTCCCCATCTCAATACCCTGTTTTCCGATTTTTAATTTTTCAATATTTATCTAACTATTTTATTTATTTTTGACTTTCTTTTTGTTTTTCGGGATATTTTTAAGATGCATTAAGCCTTCTTTCATGCTTTTTTTCTTCTTTTTTCGACTTTTAGTGGGAAAGTAGGCTAAAAAGAGAAAATAGTTTGTTTGAAACCGATAATTCCTTAAAAATTTTTTTGTTCCTTTTTTGTGTGTAGGGGGAGCTTGACACACATTTCTCCAAGTCAACAAAACTCTATTTTTCTTTAGTTATTCTTTTTCTATTATTATTTATTTATTTATTTATTTATTTTTAATTTTCAATACTAATTTGTTTTTGAAAACTTTTTTTATGTATTTTTACGAGTCTTTCTTCACACTTTTTCAACTTTTACACTGAAAGTAGGTCAAAGAAAAAAAAAGTTCTTCACTAAAGAAGTCAAAAAGGAAAAAAAAAAAAAAAAGAAACCGTCCAGGATCATTTGCGCATTGCATCATCTGTCAAATTTTCTCGTTATGCACAGAGATTTATTTGACGACAAAGCATTGCTAAGTGTATCGTGTTATTTTACCTGCTCTCGAACTGTACACGTGTTCGTACTGATTAATTTATTGCAATTAAATATTCACTCTAAAACTATTCAGCATACATAGATGCAAACCATAGAAGTTTTAAACGGTTCAAAAGAAAAGAATTAATAACAGAACTTGTCAACAAATATTATTGGTTTCAAATCATTCAAATTCCAAAAATCCATCAACATAACGTCATAATGGATTAAAACAGTTCCATTATGTTTTCGAAATGTCAATTTTGGTAGCTGATAGATAATAAATTATTAATGTTTTGATGTTATCATGTTCGAATAGTCTTAAGGTCGTCAAAGTGCAAAGTTAAATTTAAAAAATAGCACTGTGCTAATTTTGTTGAAACAGGTTGTTGCTATGGGTCTCGCACGAATATGAGAGGATTTATCTATTTTATATGACGTCATAGCTGTAGCTCAATTAACAAATCATAATTACAGGTAAAAGTATTTTTTAATGATGGAATAGTTGAAGCCATTGAATAAGAAAAAAGGGCGGCAGTTGATGTTGAATTATGTCGGATCAAAGACAGAAGTTTAAAGTTTGAGAGAAAGATTTTGTTACGGGTTGCCGATTGTGCGAAAATATCATGACGTATTACAGAGGTTTTCAAAGTCCAGGACACCACGGACCCCCACCTGAAAACGAACCAACTTTCAAGACCCCCTCCCCTCCCCCCAAAAAAGGAAAACAATTTGCATGATACATTTAAACTTTATTTTCTTATTCGTTTCTTAATATTGTTTTTGAAATTTATTCATTTTTACTAACGTTTTTTTTTTACTCTATCTAGTTTTCATTACTAAAATAATTATTTTGGGCTTTAGTAGAAAAACTTGATTCAAAAATTAATATGTCCAGGAATAAATCTTGTCAAATTATTTCTATAGGAAGTTTACTTGTAAATAAAGAACTTGTTGGAGTTAATAGTGAATAGAATAATTTAGTCTTGTTTAAATGAGGTCATCCTTCATATGAATTGTGTTATGCACAACATGACGTATTAGGATTTCGGTAGGTAAAAATACGGAAATTTATAAATGTGTTTCACTACACAAAGAGTGAAACACTAAATCATTTATGATCGTATTTATAATATATTTTTGAATAATGTTCAGCGAGCTTCCTTTCACAAATCCTTATTTGAGAGACGTACTCCTATCTTCAGTCTTCACATCAGTAGCGTTTGTATAGGATCGAGCGCCCCAAGCGAACTTTAGGGATGGTGGAAAAGTTTTCATCATTTACAAAATGACTTTTCTACACATTAAGATTATTAATTTATTTTTTGAGGTTGTTGTTGCATTGTGTTTGACGACAGATTTTTCAATCGCATTGTGACCGGTGGCAATCCTCACCATTTTGCCCCTTTTATATTCATTCTAATTTGAGAAACAAGCAAAACGACCTTTTCACTTCTGATAAGCGAAAGTCCATTCGTTTAATATTTCAAAAATTCGTGAAGACATACGCGTCATCCTAAGGAGTGAATGGCTGATATCAAGGAATTGTGTCAGAGGCATTAGGACATGATCCTTTTCATCACATTTTGCTTTCGAATTCACAAACAGCGGGGAAATGGGTCAGAGACAAGTCAAATGTAGGAAATAAAAATGCAGAATAGATGCCCTCACACCTAGCAAGGAGTGGAAAGTAAAAAAGAACGCGCGCAATTCGTATGAGTTATGGGATGAATAATGGAATGCAACACCCGATGAAAACGTGTTGATTTCCTTTCTCAATCAGTTACTTCCTTTTGTGAGAAACTGTAATTTTTAATATTAGGCAACAACCGCCTTCTGGATACATTAATCTTGTGCAAATTCCTTTCATATTCAAATCCGAATGATTAATTATTTATGTTAATCTCGAGTAATGCGGTAAAACCCTCTAATTTGGAAAGCAGTGTGATTTATTCAATGCATGCAGCACGAAGTCATTTTCTTCTAAAACCACTCTTATACCGAGCACAAACGAATCTCGTTGATCCGAAACTTTGTATTCCAAACTTTCTGTAGTTCGAATGCGATCGAGACATTCGTTACAAACTACGCTGGGGAAAAATGAAGTTTTCAAAAATAAGTACATTCATACTTTCAAATTTTTTAAAAACCTTTTGACATGTTTTTAAACATGTTTTCAAATGGTGTGTTGATTTATTTCTTACTCAAAATGAATACATAACTCGGTTAATACTCAATTTAAAATTAATACAAATTAAAAAATGAGCACAAATACCTCAAAAACGAACGCATGTTGATTTGAGTACTTGATGAGTATTTGAATATTTCAAATTTGAATACCACATTGTCGGAGCGATTTTAACTGTGCGATATGTTCAAATTTTAGTACTTTTTCGTCATTTTTGAAATTGTTGTTTTTAGAGTGTAGCCAGACTTTTGTTTCGGGGAGGCACCAAACACATTTTCTCATGAAATCTATAATCAATGCAATTTGATTTGATTTCTTTTTTTTTACTGCTTTTGATGCAATATGTTATTTAAATGAGGGGGAGCTACTTGATGGACATTAACATGAGCTAATGTAGGAAATGACGCATCTATTTAATGGAGGAAAATAATCTGATGTGTGCACTGTAACTTAACCCCTGTTAAATAAATATTCGAAGTCTTTTCAACAACTTACAAGAATAGATGCCTGTACCCATACACGTGAGTTCGAAGTAATACTTCTTAAATTCGTACTTTATGACACTTATAAAATGTAGTAACTATAGAGTTTAGTACTGTCGAACTTGCTTATAACGAGCCCTGATTTACCGAGAACTCGGATTTAGCGAAGGAATTAGAAGTACAGTGAAACCTGTGCAAGTTGACCACTCGCGGTGCAGTACTTTGGCGGTCAACTTAGACAGGTGGTCAACTTATACAGGGCAGTAATTATTATTATTATTATTATTATTTTTTTTTTTTTTTTTGTGACATTTCTCGCACCATGTATTCATTTTTTAAATAATTCACCCTTACTCTTTCTGTTCAACTGACTTTCATTGTTTCACATCATTAAAAGTGAAACAATAATTAAGAATACTATTCAAATAATTTTGTTTTTTCCTTGTTTTTAACTATATTAGACACTGTAGTTTTAAAAATTCCATATGTGCCAGCTAATTTTCTCTGGCTTTCTCCATTTTCAATTAATTTTTTTAATATTTCATGTTTTTTGTTAATCTCAAGTTCAACTAACTTTCTTTTTGAAGAATTTTTATGTGAAACTTATAGCACAAAGAGCAACAAGCTCGACTCTCCCAGTTCATAAAGACAAAATTAAAATGTCCTATCTCTTAATCCCTTGCACCAGAAATATTTAACTTTACTCATTAGCAGGCGCAGATCTGCGTATCCGCAGTGCGAGGGGCCCTTGTCCTTAAAGGGGTTAACAGCCCTAGAAATTGAAGAAAAAATAGAAAAAAACTAGCACTAAGACTTATTTACTTTACAAATAGACACTGCTGGCCACTAGGGAGAGGCCCTACATATTTTGTTGCAGGGGGGGCCAAAATGTATAGATCCGGGCCTGCTCTTTGTAGCACAAATCCTGTGTTGCCACAAGATATTGCAACTGAAAGAATAGACTTGGAACTTTTCTACTGACACCTATTTTCATTGAACAGTACAAAAAGCTATCTCAAATAGAACAACAAATGAAAAACAAGTTTGGAGAATAAAGAGCAGCATAAGCTTTATGCTGCTGTTTAGTTAGTAAAATGCTAGTCTGTCATCAAAGCATTAAAAACATTCTTGGAAGCTATCAAAAAGATAATAATAATAATAATAATCAAAAAGAAAATAATAATAAGAATAATAGTAATAAATAAATAAGTAGATAATAAAATAGAACAATTTGCTGAAGAAAGTTTAAGAAAATAAACCAAGTGGTCAACTTACAAAGGGTTTTTTACAATACTCCAAACCAAATTTGGTGTACATTAGTGGTCAAGATAGAGAGGTGGTCAAGTTACAGAGGTTTTCCTTCATTATATGAGATAGGACTAATTCCGTTCCTGACAAAAGCGGTCAACATAGACAAGTGGTCAACTTACAAGGGTAGTCAACTTTACAGGTTTTACTGTATTTGGTTGGTGCAATGTTAAGTCTATGGGAGTATAACTCGCTTTTAACGAGCAAAGCCCGCTAATATGAGCAATATTTTTATAATTCATAAATGTTCTACTGACTTACCGCTCAGTTTATTCTTTTTTGGTATGGTAAATTTTCTTTGACGTTCCGAAGTCAACCGAATGTTAGTGAAAAATCAAAAAATCCTAAGAATAAGCGATGACATCACTTTTTACTTCCTTTTACAAAAAAGGAAGTATTGTATTCGCAAAAATATTTTCACTCAAAAATCGACCTTAATTTTCATTTTGCTCACCCCCAAATGAATGTTGAGTTTTTTTTTTTCGAATAGATCACTCGTGGATAAGTGCCTAAGAACGCATAGACACGCGAAATATCCATTTAGACGATTCCCGAGTTAGTTACAACGAATTGTCTCGTGACGTCTGTATGTACGTATGTATGGATGTGCGTATATGCGTATGTATGTCGCATAACTCAAGAACGGTATGTCCTAGAAAGTTGAAATTTGGTACGTAGACTCTTAGTTGGGTCTAGTTGTGTACCTCTCTTTTTGGTTGCATTCGGGTGTTTCTAAAGGGGTCTTTTGCCCCTTTTTGGGGGGAAATCATTGTTAATTTCGATGTAAACTCAAGTGGTGTTATAATTTGGCGGACACTTGGCGATATATCGCCAGTCTTTTGGTCGCCAAGTTTTGTTGCCAACTTGGCGACACATTTGGCGATTTTTTTTGTTTAAAATCTGGTTTCAATTTGGCCACTGTTGGTGATATTTAGAGAGTAAACTATTGAATCACATTAAAATTACCAATAATGAGAAAATGGTATTAAATTGGAGTAAAAGGAAGTCATGTGAGGCACACATCAGCTCGTTTTTTAATTTGTGGAGAAAAGGAGCATTTAAAAGTTATTTATGTGTGTATCTGTGAATCACCTCAAAAACAGTGACACGAAAAAGAGACATTGAGACAGTTAGTTCAAAGTAAATTAACCAACGTTTTTAGTGCTGTACATAAATTTAAAAAAATAAAGTAAAAAAGCAACTGATGAATTTTTATGACTTTTTTTCACGAACTCACTCTTTTTTTTTTTTTGAGTACTATATTGCGGTCCCTTTGCGCTCGTTAAAACGAATTCAACTGTACTTTCAAATTCAAGGAATTTGTATGTTTTCCTTCGCGTCAGGTACTCTAAAAGCTGAAGGAAAACGCTGTATTGTTTTGAAAGAAACGGTGATTGCAATAACTATACCATAAAAGTAAGTAGTGCAGATAAAGCACTGAATCTTGGCAATTATTCCATTAAAAAAATTCATTTTTCAAATTAAATTGAAAATAAATAAATAGTAAATAATAATTATTTTCGCAAAATAAATAATAAAAAGCATTTCTGGAATAGTTTGGAAAATTTTCGGGAAGGAGTTTGAACCTTAAAAGCCCGAATACTTCAACCAAAAGTCACTGGAGCTGTTAAAACATTTTCATACCAATAAATTAAATAATGCATTGCCGCCTGTCTTGTCTAGTGGTCAGTTTGACTGTGACAAGAAGGTCCGGGTTCGAATCCCGGCTCGGGCATGGACTTACTTGCTCTCTCCTGTCCTTGTCCTTTCTTTGTGTGAATGTGTTGTTATGCTGTGAATGGTTGCCTACCCTATAAACGGGTTCTTATGGCATGTGTGTACTGTAGAAGACTTCACACCAAATTATGGTACAGTTGGAAAAGTGAAGCAGCGCACCTCAAATTGCCAGCATCGCTGGCACAGGACAACAACAAAAACAAATAATGCATTGCATAATTATTTGATATATTTTATGTTTCAAAGGCCCTAAATACTCTCATAGAAAGGGTATATTTTTTCTTGTGACTAATTCCTCGCAAAAAAAGCAAGGTTGCAAAACTGCAGTTCTTGAAGCAATGTTGATTTTAAAAGTAAATTGTATGAATTTATGGCAAAAATTTCCTTCTTACTTAAAATCAGCCACCAATGTATTCAGGTATATTTTATTCCAAATTACATAGCACCGATTCTTCACTTTAAAGAGTTAATTTCTGTTTCTGTCTGTCATAAACAATTTTTTTGAAGCATTTTTCTTAATATACCCTGGAAGATGCCTAAAATTAACAAATGTCTCGTTTTGGGGGGGGGGGGGGAATTAAATGGCCACCTTACCCAGGGGTGCCGACTTCGAGGGTGCTGAAGTGCTCGGACACTCCCTTCCCGAAACATTTGTGGGGGTGCTTAGCACCCCCCACTGCCAGGAAGCAGAAGAAAAAGGGAAATATAATAAAAAAAACAATTTGAAAATTTTTCCTTTGTTCTGGACCCCCCCCCCCCCTCCCTTCTTTTTTAGAATGTGTATTTGAGCACCCCAACTGATTTTCGAAACCCGGCGCCACTGACCTTTCGGCATCACCCATGATCCCACTCCCCTTTGGATCCGTGCCTGTTTTTAGGCACCATCGCCTCCAGGTTGGGAAAAACTGTCGTAGACAAAAACAGTATCAATTTATGAAGAAAAAAAAAAGGAAAGAACATTTTCGAAAATTCTTGAATTGAACTGGCTCCGATGCAAAGCACCTCAATTATTTTACAAACGACTTTCTGCATTTGCTTTTACAAATAGAAATCCTTTCAACTGCCCTTGTCCGAAGGCGAATTTGCAAACGAGCATTACTTAACAATAAATAAAAACGATCGGAGAATTAGAAAAAGAACGAACTCTCTTGTTTAAACCAAATCAAGGTCGTTTAATGTTGACTACAAATGCTTCCTAGTCTCTCATCTCGGGAGGAAGAACGATTCGAAAACCTTCGAGGCTTTCGTGAAGCTAAGGGCAGATAATTTATGGGTTGTTGACTGTAATCTTCTATAAGCATCAGTGTAGAATTATTCAATCAACACAAGCGATTATGCTAATGTAAACCGAGAATCGGCAGGTCAATATTTTCCATTATAAAGAACAAAACTTTAACCTTAACGGACGCCGATTTCTTTAAACGTTCCAAAAAACTTCAGTGATGTAGCAATTTATTCTTTTTTTTTTTTTTTTTTCTGAGCCGGCTGTTTACAATTACTGTATCTTTGGAATTTCCTGTAAGTAAACTTTCTTGCTTTATGGTTTGTTAATAACATTTGTTGCTACCAACAGCACCTTTTTTTGACAAAGTGACGCAAATAGTTTGACTCGGAAAAGAAACAGCTCTCCCAATTTATACATACTTCGGAATAAATGGATCGTCAAGCCTGCTTCAATTAACTAATGAATTAGCTCAAAGGAAATATACTTCCGGCTGTAATATCTATACCGGAAGCTTTTTTTTCTGTTTCAATTTCGTAAAGTACTGCAGAACTTCATTCAACGTAATATTAAAATTCAGTTTTTTAGGGGGGTAGATATTATGACCGATCGAATGAATCGGAAGTTTATTTTCTTTGAACTAAAATTGTGTGTGCACAACTTTTCTTTCGAGAATATTTCAAATAATGTGTTGCCAGTATATTAAGCATCTGGGCAAAATTTCAGAATATCGATTCTTCCTACGGAGGAGATCGTGGAATGCAGAATTTAAAAATAGGTATACTTTTTAGTTTCGTGTTCCAAGACAAATGAAACATAACTAACAGTCACTAATATTAACAGTTAAAAATAATTTCACCATAGGAAGATGTTTGACTGTTTTGTTGAATGAAGTGAACAATATCGATCTCGACTGAGGTTTTCGCTACATGCAAACAATTTTCCAAAATGAGTATCAATAATTTGCATTCTCAATGGGGTTGTTTCCTTCAGTCAAAAGTAGTACTTTTAGTCACTGAAATTGATAGAATAAGCAAAAAAAAAAAAAAATAATAATAATAATAATAAATAAATAAATAACATGGACCCAGAAAATTCTTTCATTTTCCCAACAGTTACTTTTTAATTATTTTTTTTTAATGTCCAATTTTTCAAAGAAAGCGTGGTCTTGATGACGTCACAAATGATGCTCTTAGGCGCATATTGTACCGCGTTTCTACGTTATGATAATCAAGAAGTGAATGAAAATTGCGCTCAACGCTTGCTATCAACCATATCGTTGCCAATACACGTGAGTACAGATACGAATTAAATATTTTGCTCTGTGAATGGCAACACAGAATGGCACATCATCATTTGTGATGTCATCGGTAAGGTAAACAATGAAAGCGCACCTATTTAAGTAATTTTTTTAAAATATTAAACTTAAACAAATTATTTAAAAAATGGTTAGATCCTCTGTTTTTAAGCATGTTCTTTCAGAAAAAAATATTTTTAAAATTTTAGAAACGACCCCATTGTAATTTGATGTGCTTTACGGGACTAGACAGCTGTTCACCAGGCATAAGTGTTTCTAAATAGCAAAGTAATGAACAGAGCATATTTGAAACTGGGGAGCAGTAACGCAACGGGAGAATTGGCCTGTCATTTCAAAGTTTTCCGGGGGGGGGGGGGGGGGGGGGGGGGAGAGAGTTTAAGGGTTGTGTTCAATACATTTTTTTGGGAGAAAACTAGGAACTACGCACAAAAATGCATAATTTTACTACGTTTCTAAAATCTAAGGGGGGAGGGGGAGAATTGACCTCCCTTGATTGCCCAAATGACAGGCCTGCGGGAGGAGAGGGGGTTGACAGGCCCGACGAGAAGCCATGTTTGCCTAGTCGGAGTCGGAAACTAGGGGTCCGGGCCTTGGGGGAAGGGTCGACAATGATGCAAAAAATAAAGAAAGAAGAAAAGATAGAAAGAAAGAAAAAGAGGGGAAAACTCCGAAAAAGCGGAAACGTAAAGACAAAGTAAATTTTACTTTTTTGGTATTTAGTAACACTTATGATAGAGTTAATTATTTTCTAGTAAGCAGTTTTATTATTTTTCTTCTTTTTTTCCTTCTTTTTCTCCTTTTTCTTCTTTTTTTTTTTTTTTTTTTTTTGAGGAGCAAGGCGGCGACAAAACTGACTAGGGGCCCACCTTGGCTCTCTACGGCCCTGGGGGGTGGAGGTCAATTGCGCCAGAGTTTTTGGTTTTGACAGAAATTGCAAATCCTAATATAATGGATTTTCATGTGAGGAGTATTATAGCCCCCCCCCCCTTCTCTCGTCCAGAAGATAAATTCGGGCTGCGATAGTGACTGACGGTGTTTATCTTTTTTCAAATATGATTTATAGAACTCTTTTTCATGGCAACTTAATGAAATTTTTCTCTAAAGCATGGAATAAGTGATGGAATTTCTCTTTGTAATCTTCCTGTATACAAAAACACTCGGCGTTGACTGGCTCTGTAGGGTATTGTGGGGCAAAGTGAAGAGTGGTTAAGATCACTTACTTTTTTCAATATGAACAAACTGGAATTTGTTCTAAAATTTACGGTTTATAAAGAAAGAAAAATATATTTTATGATAAAACTTGCACTGAAATATTATTTTTTATTTTTGGCAGTAGATTTGTACTTCTAAAAAGAAAAGTGGAAAATTTTGACTTTTTTTTCCTTGGGCAAAGAAAAAAATACATTTTTTTTCGAATGAAACATTTTGTAATTGATGTATATTTTTGAGCAAATGAATGAGTCAATAAAAGAATGAATGAATTAATAAAAAAATACATTAATAAAAATTAATTAACTAATTAATATACGAGAAAAAATAAATGAGTGAATAAAATAGTGAAGGAATAAGAAAATAAGTGAATGAACAATTAAATAAGTAAATTATTACATGAAGGAAAGTAAATTAATAAATAAATACGTAAGTGATTTAGTAAATGAGTAAATGAGCAAACGAAATCACCTATTTCACTCTGCCCCGCATGCACTTGAACTACTGTATAAATTATTTAAAACACAAATAAGCTTGATATTCAATAGATACATATTGCAACGAATATTAATAGATATCAATTAATATTTAAAACGTTAATAACAAGAACTTTTATCATTTAGTGATAACAAAAATATTTTTTGACCTTCAACAAAATATTACAATATGAGTATCAATTTTTGAAAATTGCTTTTTTATCATATTCTTTGATTTTCAGAGGTAACTTTTTCTTTACTGGAATAGACTACAAGAATTATTACACAGTTAAAATATTAATAGATAAGTGGTGCTAAAAGCGGAGTAAATATTTTACCATTTCACTTTACATCACACTCACTTACTAGTCGTGAGAAGCAATAACTATTTGTTTCGCAATAAAAAAGTTAGAGTTTTTTTTGTTTTTTTTGCTTCAAACTTTTCATGTCTTAAATCTGCTTCTAATTGTGACCATTTTTGTAATTGGAAGTATGCACCAAGGAATAACAGTTGCGAAAATAGAGGTTTTGCAAATTAAACGAGGACACGCTGCACATTCACGAAGGTGCAACAAAAGCTTTTACTTATTTTTTGTGAAGGGGGGGGGGTAGGGGGTCATGAATAACTCTTATACACATACACTTAACAATGGGGTCGCTTCCAAAATTTTAAAAGTCTTTTTTTCTGAAAGAGCATGCTTAAAAACATAGGATCTAACCATTTTTTAAATAACTTATTTAAGTTTAATATTTTTAAAAAATTACTTAAATCGTTGCGATTTCATTGTTTACACTTCTGTCGTGTGACATCACAAATGATGAAATGCCATTCAATGTTGCCATTCACAGAACAAAATATTTAATTCGCATCTTTACTCACGTGTATTGGCAACGATATGGTTGATAGCAAGCGTAGAGCCCAATTTTAATTCGCTGCTTGATTATCATAACCTGGAAACGTAGTAGAAAGATGCGCCAAATTGCATCATTTGTGACGTCATAAAGACCACGCCTTGTTTGAAAAATCGGACATTTAAAAAAAGTAATTTTAAAAAAACTGTTGGGAAAATGAAAGTATTTTCTGGGTCCATGTAATTTCTTTTGCTCATTCTATCCATTTCATTGACTAAAAGTATAGTACTTTTGACTGAAGGAAACCACACCATTGACTAGCAAACCAAGAGGTTGTGGTTTATGTATATGAATTGAAAGTGTATTTGCTCTACTAACTATCAGTTTCTGAGATAATCAATTCATATCTGAGAATATCTATTTTTTTTCTCATTGCGTTTAAGCTAAGCAACTACTAACAGTCTTTCAAACACCTCTTTAATCTTTAATCATTTGAAAGTTACAAATCTTTTTCATATCAAGCTTTTGTACATGTTAAGGGTCAACTGATAGCCAAGGTCTTTATGTTTTGTTAAGTTTACATGGTACTAGATAAGCGATGATATCGATAAAACATTTCTTAGGTTACTCTTGTGTGAAGGGAAGGATAAACTGATCAAGTTGTTACTGATCTGTTAATTTGTGCTAACAAAGTTTTATCAGTTTCGTATGAATTTATTTGTTTTTTTCGGTGCTGATTTGAACAAATGTTTTGTTTCTCTCTTTTTTTTCAATTCATTGAAATAAAAAAAACACCCAATAAAGAAAAAAAAATACATTTTTTAACAGTTATAATACGCTACTTACGCTAATTACGGAAAGGATATGTGAACTTTTCACCTGTGCCACTACATGTTGTGTTCACTAGTGTCCCATCATTTACTGGCAAAAATACTGGCAAAAATAAATAAATAAATAAATAAAATCGTAATTTAATAAAAAAATTTTAAACATTGTCATAAATTTACTGGAATGTTCACATAATGGTTTACAGTAATTAAATCTCTTACCTAAACAGTTACTTTAAAATATGTTTTTACGAGCAAAAGACAGTGATAACATTCCATACAACACCTGGTCAAACGAAGATGCTTCCATCAAAGAAACACAAAATGTCTCCTTGCTCTGAAAGTTTGTCCAAGAGGTAGGACAGGTACTGCCATTACTCGAGAATTTTTTAAGATTTTTTGCTTCGAGTTATTTTACCATGTTCACAAGTTCCCCGTGTTGACATATGCTCCTCTTCACCACTTATTTTATCTTATACTCTTTAGTTACAAAACAAGCTCATAGAAATAGTCTTTATATTCAAAAAAAATTTTTCATATTTTATTTATAATCAAGATCTAGGTTTCATTAACATCCTCGTGTAAATATCTTTCTTGTATTCCTTAAAAAAAAAAGTGAGTAATTACTTTAATGGAATGATAATGAATGCAAAAAAGAAAACAATCTTTCCCAATGATTTACTTCAAAAAAAAAAAAAAAAAAAAAAAACACAAATTACACAAAATAAATAGATAGATGCGATAACTGAAAATTTAAAAAAATATGATCGATACTATATGCTGCTGTCCTAAGCAAGAACGGCGTCTTTCAATTTTTCAGTTTACTACTCGACCATGGCCGAATAGAATACTATGCAAAAAACGTATTTTATTTCCACGCATTGAAAGTTTTAAAAAAGCGTATTGATGCTTATCTTATTTGATGGCAGTTTGATTGAAATCTTGTTATACTGTAGTGCATTACCATTTTTAAGGGTATTCATGAATAAATTGCGAGTTAAAATGTCTGGACAACAAATCTTCACCATCTATTAACACATAAAATATATCTATACAAAAATTTTCAGATAAAGGCAGAAAAAACAAAATACTTTTCCTGGCATATTAGGAAGGTTGATAGTTTTAACGAAAGTAGTTCTAATACAAGAAGAATCTCAATAGGTAAAATCGAAGTATAAATCACAAGGGAAGCAAATGTTAGTTTTCACACTCAAAATAAAATACATAAAAATTAAATTATGATATAGATCAGGGCTTCCCGAACTTTATAGCCGGCGGACCCCTTTTATTGACAAACTTTTATATTGGACCCTTTCATTCAGAGCGGACCAATGTCATTAAAATGCATAGGTACTTATAGTTTGTAGTTAATTGAAATTAATTAAATTAACTATTACTAATTCTAGGGGACTATCAATATTTTTAAAAAAAAATTGGTAAATACAGTTTATTATGCTGAACTTTATTAACAAAATCTGGAGCTAAAAAATCAAACTAATCATATAAAAATCAATTGGTAACAAAACGATTAAAATTTATCGGGCACAACTTGAATATATTGGGTTTTAAATTTTGACTTGATAATTGATAATCAGTTCAGAATCGAATATTAGTTCAGAACCTAGACAGCTTCGATATTTAGTTTTTGTGGCTGCATAGGTAGAAAATCTGGATTCGCACAGGTGTGTCGTGACAATGGAATAACACGCACTGCTTTTTAGTCATTAAGCTCAAAGTAAATGCATAATCTTCCAGGATTGAAACATTTCGAAAGTTTTTCCCCTGGTTTTTATGAGAAAGAAAATAGTATTTCACTATTTCTAAGTTCATCAATGCACAATAGAAAGAAGGGACGGGCTGTGCTTTCGGTTCTTCTTGTTCATCTTCATTGACGGAGGAAAAGTCCATAAGGACGGCTACGGATGGAGCAGTAGCATTTCTGTTTTCATTGATTAACTTTCGATAGCTTGGACTACCTTCTTAAAAAGAACAAGGGAAACACAATGCTTATTTTAGAACTTTTTTTGAGCAATCACATTGCTTATTGTTCTCATTTGACTGTTTTGATGCTCCTATGATTTTATTTTCCCCCCGCCTCCCTCTGCATCACCACCGTCAACCGGCCTCACGATACTGCTACTCTAGCGAAAACTGTCTCCAGGTTACGTCCATATCCTACATACACATACGCACACACCTACACACACATACACACTAACGTACACACATATATACACACACACACACGCATACATACATACCTATACACACGCACACACCTACACACACATACACACTAACGTACACACATATATACACACACACACACGTATACATACATACCTATACACACGCACACACCTACACACACATACACCTACACGTACACACACACGCATACATACCCACACACACCCCTACACACACGCATACATACACACCTATACATACACACACATACTCACACATTCATACCTGCACACAGACATAAACACACACGCTTATATACACAGTCGTGATTGCGAAAAACATAATTTGAATTCCAAATGTCAAAATTCAACTTTTTTTTTTATTTTTTTTTATTTGGACAACGTAAAATGTGGGAAATTCATAACAAGCAAACGAACAATTCGGATTAAATTAACGTTATTAGTGTACGGAAAAACTGGGGACTGATGAAAAAACGTGAAAAGCGGGGAAAACGTAGATATGGCGACGTAAAATCAGGGTTTCACTGTATCAATTAATGTAAAATTCCTCTCCAAATGTATCAAAAATAAGTAATTCAAAGACGTGAGAGAGAGTTATTGGAAAGATGCTCACTTCAACAGATTTACTTTTTCCGAAGAGGACGGCGTTGTTGTTGTTATTTTGAAAAAGAGTTACTAACGATGACGGAACTGAAAAAGTGGTTTTGAGCTCATCTTGACTTTTAAAATTAATAGTCAGGACAAAATATTCACTATTTACTTATTGTATGTCATGTAACTGGTACTTGTCAAATGAAACGAGGGCTTAATTGCTGAGTAAATCCCGGTAAATTCTTTGACGCGCGTTAAATTGAATTTATTAACCGACGAAAAATCGGAGGAGGTTCTCAAGTCAACCCGTATATTTTTTATTTAATTTTTAATATGTATATGACCACGCATAACTTTTTACAAAAGTATCCGATTTCGATAGTTCTTTTTTTTTTATTGAAAAGGGTGGTCCCATATAAAATTGGAAAAAAAAAATCCTACCCTAAGGGTGGAAAAAGGTGGGTGATTTGTTATTCACTCACAAATTTTTAAATTTTTTTTTATATATGACCACGCATAACTTTTTACAGAATATCCGATTTTGATTATTATTTTTTTATTGGAAAGGGTATACTTTGAAGTTGGTCCCATGTAAATTTGAAAAAAAAAAAAAAATCCTGGCCTAAGGGTGAGAAAAGGGGGGTAATTTGTTTTTCACTCACAGATTTAAAAAAAAAAAAATTATATATGACCACGCATAACTTTTTACAGAATATCCAATTTTGATTATTCTTTTTTTATTGGAAAGGGTATACCTTGAAGTTGGTCCCACGTAAATTTGGAAAAAAAAATCCTACCCTAAGGGTGAGAAAAAGGGGGTGATTTGTTGTTCACTCATAGATTTTTTGATGCTGAGTTGGGTATTACAAAAAAAAAAAAAAAACTCACGATGAGTGGGCTTCAGACCTGTCTGTCTCTCGTGTGTACTGCCGTGGGCAGGTAAACGGCAGTATCCGCAGAAATGAGTATTCGAGATGCTTGAAGAAATGTGTGTTGGATTCAATACTAACAATAGGAAAATGTTGGAAATTAGACGTTTTTTTCTGCGGAAAACAAATAAGCAAGCTTGTACAACAAAGCTAACGTACAATAGATGACAAAATGCAAAAAAAAAAAAGAAAAATGAAAAAATTGCAGTTACTGCCCTTTACCTGCCCACGGCGTGTAGGCCTCTCAATCTCTGGCATTTGTGATTAGGATTAGTTTTTAGGGCCAGTCGTTTAAAAAATTTTACATTCAGGATTTGTATGAAAAATAGGGTGAAGTTTTAGTGATGGTGACATACTATTTTTGTACATTTACACTGAAAAGAATGAAATAAAGAATTTTAAATAAAAACATTATAACCGACTTCAGAAATTGCAGCTGGAAAATGCTCTGAAAAGTATAAAATAATTTCATTATTTGAAAAACATCTATACTACTTTTTGAACATAATTTTTGAAGTCGGCGCAAAAACAGTAGATAAAAAGCATAGTTAAACATAATTCAATGACAAACGTAAATTTTCATAGACCTAGGTTCTTCAATCGAACTCGCATACAACATTTTTAACAATATATTTGTGTATCAATATAAATGTTTCGTTCGAACTTTGACTTGTTTTCATGAAAAATGGTTACACATCATTTTCCCTATCATTTTTGCGCCGACTTCAGAAATTATGTTCAAAAATTAGTAGATGTTGTTCAAAGAATGAAATTATTTTTTACTTTTCAGAGCAATTTCCAGATGCAGTTTTTGAAGTCGGTTCTATTTTTTACTTTAATTTTTTTATTGTTGTTAAAAATATTTTGCACTGTGTGTGAGATATTTTTTTTTTAAATCTCTTAAAACTGTTTTCGCGCCCCCAGGATTCTCAACCTATGGTTTCGCGGACTACTAGTGGTCCAGCAGCTAGTAAAAATCAATATATATATACCATTTTTTTTAGTTGTAATAAATTTCATTAAAGAAAACTTTCGGATCTCGTTTAACCTGATATAATTGGTGTGAAAACATCACTTCTGTCGCATGTGGTCCACTTAGGAATCAGAAGTGGCTCTCAGTAGTGAAAAGGTTGAGAACCACTGCCCTAGGACACTAGAGAACCCTGGTTGAGAGACGCTGTTCTAGACTATGTCTAAAATTAGCGAAGCATTCATTTTAAGGTACTTTAAGAAACTATTTGAATTTTGATACTAAAATACTTATGTACACATATTTTTTTTATAATGTACCGCTATCATTTTTATTTTTTTCTCCTTTCGACTTGTTCTCCGAATCGATTCTACTTTTCCACATTGCTAAATGCATTCCAACGAATCGCAGCTCGTTCGTTTATATGTTGAGTGGTCATTTCAAAAACACGTTAAAACCTTTCCTAACCTACTGGTATTAAAACAACTCTAATGTCTTTGGGAAGGAAAAATGCCAGCTACTCCAGCATGCCAGAAAAGTAGCGCAAAATCCCCCGGGCTCTCTGGACTCAGGGAATTTATATCCGTTACGGATACATGTCCTAGTTTTCTCCCTCGCTACACAAGGGTTAAAAGCATTGCGGGATAAAGAACCTACGGATTCGATTGTCTTTGTATCAGTTGATTCCAAATATTGGACGTAAGTTACATTTTCAACCTCTTAAACACTAAAAGTTCTGTTCTGATTCCATAACTTTTACTCCGGCCTTTTTTATTCAATTTCAAGATAAGATGGAAAAGAACCTTGTAGGTAGGACTCAATTTTCGGCAAAGAAGTGCGCGAGCCACTGGCGCAGCCAG
This sequence comes from Uloborus diversus, assembly GCF_026930045.1. NCBI lineage: Eukaryota > Metazoa > Arthropoda > Arachnida > Araneae > Uloboridae > Uloborus > Uloborus diversus. The sequence goes on along the minus strand of NC_072734.1, from coordinate 108,542,552 downwards.
AAGTTAGGGGAGGGGGGTATAGTATAATTGTTTATAAAATACCTTGCATGTACATAAAATGCCATACCGTTAATAAAATACCGTTAGAATTAGCAATATGGATTAACGTAAAAGGTTCGGAGGGGAAGATCTATTGAGGGAGGATCTCACCTCCAGCAAGAGCCCTACAAACCTTCAGAAGCAAAAGCCTGTGTTATTTAACATGAATACTGCTACGCTACGATGCGCAAAATCTTTCTTTAACTGTAAGAAAATTTATACTTCTCTTTTTATCTTTACTAGCTTCAGATGAAACAGTGCGCTTAGATGCCATTTTATTAAATGAACTTTCATGTTTAGAATGGAAAATGTAAAGGGAAATACGTACATACTAAAAAACCTTCACTAGTACGGTGTGGAGCGTTCCGCCTTCAGTATGCTCCATTCACGAAGCTAATCTAAGAGTCAATAGTGAAACCGACAGTTACACCCCGCGCTTTGCTTCCGAAAAATCTTCTGTAGCGGGCGAGGAGCTCGCGTTAGCTCTGAGATACGTTATTCGTCAAAGCTCACGTTACAGCCCTCTCGCGTAATTCAAATCGCGATGTAGCTCGAGTCCACTGTAGTCAAAAGTTTTGCAAACATCTGAAGGGTGTGGACTTAGTGCAGTATAATCCACTTGGTGCGTATGCGAATTTTTAACGGATAAAATTCTAATTTCAACAAATTATAATTGAAACTTACATGTTTTTTTTTTTTTTTGCAAATTCGAAGTTATATCTTCCAAATGAATTTGCAGTGCATTTTGGATATGTAGTTTTGATTTTGATGTTTCATCTCATGTGATGACCGAATGGGATATGTTGTTCATAACGAAAATGAATCTAAAACGAAAATTCAAATAGAAACTTTTAAAACTATAGTGTTCATGCGTACGAAAAATTCTAATTTTTTCGTGAGTGATTCCAATTAATCAAAAGGAACTTTGAAGTTAAAGAAAAACAGCTTTTAAGAAATTATTTATTCGATTCAGCACAACTTGTGAGAAGGTCAATGATGCAACCATACCTGCTTTTTTTAGAGGGGCTTGTCTCGCGCCAATGTTTTACATACGATGCTTGGCAGTATCACCCTAGACTTTTCCCTGTTAAAGGGGGCAGGAGAGCAGGGCCGACGAGAGGCCATGACATCCTGGTCAGAAACTTGGAGCTCGGCCCTCGGGAAGGCCAGGCTTGAAATCGAAGAAGTATAAGTTTAATTTTATGGGGCAAGGGGAACCGGTGAACAAATTGACAAGGGGCCCGCCTTGGCTTTTGGCGGCCTTGCAAAGGAGCGTATATGTACCAGGTTCCGAGTTTAAAAACGGTTTAAACTCTAACAGATTGAGGAATCAAAATACCAAAAGAATTATCTGTGTCATGCATCAAAATATACGACTCTGACATGAGGCTGAGGGTTCTGGAAAGAAGGAGAATTGGGATGGATTAATCCCTGCTCATCGAACCCAGCTAAGGACGTACGGGGTTAAAAAATGGGGGGTGTTTTTCAATGCGAGAAAGTTTTGATCTTCCAACGCAAATCAGCGGTAACAATGCGTTTAGATGGCAGTTTTAATTGATGCAATCTAAAGAAAAGGCTATTAGAAGAGATCACTCTGCTTTTACCCTACTTACTACCATTTATATGTATAAACAGATATCGCTTTTCGTTGCATACTTGAAAACACTTTCACTAGTAGTTACAGATTCGAAAATCTCCTAAAAATCTGATGTATTCTAATGCTTTACAGAAAGGGAGAAGGGTAATTACTCAGGTTTATAAAAAGAAACATTCTGAGAAAAGATTCGAACTGTTTTCGTAAATAATGGCATTTAAATTGAAGGGCCAGAAAAATTGTTTTGTCCTCTTTTCGGCAATTTCTGTGTTTCTTAAATAGGTATCTGAGCGCCCCGAGCGCTGACAACAAAAATCTCCTCGGACCTCTTAATGAACTTCCATCGTCTGCAGCCTTGACCCCGAAAAAATGGCAATTGGAAATCTTCTGTCTGATGAGCTCTTGGGCTAGAGGGAGGGCAGTCCCCCCGGGGTGTAGTAAAGAAGAAAAACTAAAGAATTAGAAAGATGCTTAACCTGTACTATATCTCCGCCCCGTTTGGGCATTTCCGCCATTTCAAGCCCGGATCCTCAAAGACCTTTTTAAATGCACCTTCTTGCTTATATTAAATGTACGAGGAAGAAGTCCAAATGCGATGCTACTAAAAGGTACAAATAAATAAATAACGTATAAATATAAGAATAAAAAAATGCGCGGTAAACCGGCATTGCGAAAGATGGTGGCTGGGGGGGGGGGGAGGTCGGAGTTTTCTCGTTTGAGCCACGTGATCTCGGTCCCTGCCACTTGCCGAAGGGACCTTGGGGCAAGGTGAAATTCTTCAAGTGCCCAGGTAAAAAAAAAAAGGAACAAATAAACTAAAGTAGGAAAAAATAAGATAATACGGCGTCCGAGTTTGGGTTCAAGGTCGTTTGACGTCACACCTGACGTCATGGACTCTCGATTTCGACTTCAGTAATCGAAAACTTTAGCATTCAAAAATGAAGTTTCTGTTTTAAGTTGCCGAACACTTGAGTTAAAAAAGAAAATTAGGTACAGGTGAGAGTCAAGAACCATATTCTACTATTTGATTTTTGTTTTGTTTATTGAATTATTACGCAATTTTTACAAAAATTAGAAAAAACATTTCTTTCGCTCTTCATTTATAAGTTTTTATCATACTCTTCGAATCGTTATTATTTAAGGGGCCCAGAAATAAATTTAAAACTGTTCATTCGACTAAGAATTTTGATATTATTCAAATTGATATTTGGAAACTTCTAATAATACTTAATTTGAGCCCTTCCCGAAATAAATTCGCGCACATTCTTTTGATTGTAAAATTATTACCAATTACAAAACATAAGAAATTTCTCCGAGCTTTGTTTTAAAAAAATTACTTTTGCTTCTTGTTCTTTTTTTATTTTCTTTCTTATTTGAAAAGTTTGTTGATTCCCTTAAAACGGTGGTGCCCAACCTACGGCCCAAGAGCCATGTGTGACCCGTTGCTGTGGTCGATATTACGAATCGAAAACTATGTTCTGGAAACGTCCAAAACGACCGATCATCTTCAATTAAGACTGCTTGTTGCGTATTTGGAACCAAATAGTAAAAAATTGCGTGCTGAAAAAGTGGTGGAATCGTTGTCAAGCATGTAATAATGGTAACAAGGCAATTCTATGGGTAACTGACTGATATTTTTAAAGCAAAACAATACGTATTTTGTAATGATCAACGCAAAATATGCATTGTAAAAACAATCTTTCCCCGTGAAATATTTTATTTTTTAGGCTGAATTCAATGGTATTGTTAAATTTTTAAAATATATTTTGGGCGATTAAAAAAAAAATAGTTAAAAGCATGGTAATTGACTGACATACTTCTTTTTAAAATTTCAGTTAGGTACCATGTTTCTGATAAATATTTAAAAACGATCCAAAATGTATTTCGGAAATTCTACCATTAAATTCTGCTTAAAAAATACAATATTTCAGGGGAAAAGATCGTTTGTACAACATCGTTGAATGTTGCAAAATACGTAATGTTTCGCTTCAAAAATGTCAGTTACCTGTGGAATAGCTCAACAACAAAATTCTTGGTTAATAATTTCCTTTCTGATTGCCTGTGATATACACCTTAATATGAGGTGCGGCCTTCGGGAGAAAAAAACGGTTGGAGAGCACTGGTTTAAATAGTTAGTGCAATTTAACAATCTGGGCATATCAAATCTGAACTTAAATCTGGCTTCACTGTAAAAGAAGTACTTCGTTAAGAAAGCCGAATTTACAGGATCGTATACTCCGGGTAGTTCAAAAATTTTACTTAATTTTCGAGGTGCGACATCGATGTTTTTTCATCGATTTCTAATTAAGGAACAAAGTAGAGAGTAGCATATTGGAGAAACTATGGAGGTTTGACTATAGGGTAGGTTTGACCTACCCTCTCTTTTCTATATTTAAATATTTATTTAACAGATGAGCACCTAGTGGGCAGCAGAGTATCAAATAGAATCAAAATCTGCATCTATTTTTAGGCTTTTTCGGCACCACAATTGTTGCTAAAGAAAATACAAAATCTATGTGTGGTTTCTAAAGCTTAAATATTGTTCAATACACTTTTAAATTATTATTTTTAATTAAATATATGAGATGGAACGTGCGACTTTTTCGTGGATAGCCCAAATGCAAAATTTTGAAAATGAGTTTGTACCTACTTTAGGGAGAGAGAGGGGGGGAGTTGCGGGAAGAGGGGGGAGCCCCACAATTTACAAATAAATGTTAGCAGTTAAATACTTTCAGCACAAGTGGAAGACATTTATTGCTCACACAGTGAAGTCACGTTACAACGAGCTTCAAGGGACCACAATTTTTTTCGTTGTACTGGAATTTAAACAATGATTTATATTAAATCTGTACTAATAAATTATTTCGTAGAGATTTATATTTCGTTGTGTTGGTATTCGTTATAAAGGGATTGCACTGTATTGCATATCAGAATCTAATAGCTTTTTTCCTATGCTATTTTGCGTGGCGTTGCCATTTCTTTTGTCCAGACAACTTGTAAAAATTCCTTACGTTTCAATAACTTTTTTTCACTTCATATACACTTTTCTGTGTGTTACTTAGTTTTTGAGGTCGAGCATTGCTGTGTGGAAGTTAATATAATACGTACATTAGGGTGCGTTTTATTTTTAAAGGTGTTACTTTTTCATGAGGCACCCTCTCATTTTGTTCCTTTGGAGGAAAAAAATCACATATCTTAAAAATAAAAATTGAATAATATTTAGAGGTTGCTACCATTGCTGTAAAATTTGTGAACTTTTACTTTTTTTTGCATTGATTATTATAATATTTATTTATGTAACCTTTTTGTCATTCATTTTAATTAATGATAAATGAGATTGCTATTCACTTTGTAATTATTTTATACTTCATTAAATCATGTTAATTAACTATAGCTACAATCAACTCTCAACCTCTTAACTAACTGTTAGTTAACAACTCAAAGAAACACAAGTTGTTAGCTAACAACTCAGAAAGTAAAGTAAAAGCATCTTATTTCAAACAAAAACAAAATTATTGAAATCTATCATTAGATTATTTGCTTGACATTGCTCTTGCTGGTGATACTTTACGCAAGACTACGATTCCAGACGAGAAATTATTTCTGACTGAACAAAAACTAGGGTGACAAGGCAAAATTGGTAACTAATAAATATCTATTAAAAAAGGCAAGAGAACTTGCGCAAATGAAGAAACTTTGAAAGAAAGAAAATCATGAAGAATATGTATCAATTTTCTTGAAAGTGTAGTTGTTTTAGCCTCTGTTGTAACTGAATGTACTTCGACTGATCCTGAAGAACAAGAATTTGCATTAAAGTTTATCTAGATTTGGTCCTATGTTGTTGAAAAGCGTTTTTACTATCAAGAAGGAAAATGCCAAAATTTCAATTGTTGTTTCAAGTAATTTTATTTGACATCTACTTGTCAGAAGAGGATGTTGCTTTTATTTGCTTTGAAGACTACATTTCTGAAGAGACACACTCCAAATTGGCCTCTTTCTTAACAAAATCTAAAAGAATAACTCTTCCAATGAAACACTGTATAGCAGATGTTGTAGAACTAAAACCAAAGAAAAAAGTTAGAGGATTTTATTGCTAACATTCAGATTTTTCTCCATAAGGGTCTTTTCATCAAGTTTTGGAAAAGATACTATCAAATAGTTTGGATGATGAGTAGCAATCGGAAAAAGGTTTGTATGTCTCACATACTAAGTAACTGAGGGAGAAAAATTACAATATTGGTGGACGTAAAGACTGAAATTGTAAACATATGAATGGCGTAATCGAACTTTTGCTTGCTTTTTGTTTGACATTATTATAACAACAACCATGAAATGCTTATTATTTTTTTGTATATATAAGAAATAAGTATTTGGGTTACCCTAACAAACCCAATTTCATGCTGATTTCAAATATTGCAATAAAAATTGGGAGCATATTTTTTACTCTTTTTTTTTTTTTCACAATGAACGCAATTTTAATCGCTGGTAGCAACCTCTAAATTTTCTCCAAATTCTATGAAACTTTTATGTGTGTTTTTTTTCATCAAAAAGAAGCAATTAAAGGGGTGCCCCAAAAGAAATTCAAAATTTTTTTTAAAAGTGCAATTTAAGACGCACTCTAACGTACATAATTGCAAGCACAGATTTTAAGGAATACCAGAACCTTCATCAGTGGCGTACCTAGCATGAGGGACATCCGGGGCGGTAATTTGTGGTGTCACACCCCTCCTACAAAAATAAATAAATAAAAAATAAATAAACGAAATAACGAAACTGTAAATGGGCTAATGTACAAAAAACAAACAAATGTGGGGGGGGGGCTTGGGGTCTGAGTGAAAATTTTCAAATTTGTAGTCTTAAAAATGCATTTTAGCTTCATGTTTTTCAAAAACTTGCAATTCCACTTTTGGTGTCACCCTCCTGACGGGTGATACCCCGGGCGGACTGCCCCCCCCCCTCGCCCACCTCCCGTCCCGTAGCGACGCCACTGACTTCATGTCTAATATCTTTCTTTCCCCTCTCACAAAGTGTACTAAAATGACTGCTCGATTTAAAAGCATGATGTATATTAACACGTTTCCTTTCTCACTTTGCGAAAAATTGTTTCCTGTTGGCACGAGGTTCGAAGGCTCCCACCTACGTAAGTGGCGAGAGCCGCAGAACACCCCTTGTTGCCAATTTTGCAAAAAAATGGATCTTGGTGCGGATACTTTTATAGATCGTTTGGCGTCAGAAGTACAGACGCCGCTTCCGCGTTCGATGAATGAAATCGATGAATGAGAAGCAATCTGTCCTGCTGGGAGTTGAAAAGGGCAGACTTTTTCTGGCTTCCCCCAATAATTCACTCATTTACTCTCAAGAACTGTATAGTCTTCGAAGTTAGTATGTTTAAACTACAGAGATCCTTTGCACTTCTTCCTTTTCGATGTACAGAACGAGTGGCAATGTCCCGCATTTGTGAAATTAAAAAAAAGAATATATATATATATATATATATATATATATATATATATATATATATATATATATATATATATATATATATATATATATATATATAGCTGTATGTGTGTGTGTTCATCGTTCTTACACAGGTTCACAGTTTACGTCGGATCTGTGCCGAACTTATGACAGAGGTCCTTTTATGTTCAGGAATTCTCATATTAAAGGGAGGGGAGTGCCAGAAAATCCGCGATTGTTTACACTTTTTTATAAAATGACATTGTTGGAATTTAAAACCCCCCAAAAAGGTTAAAATTTAAATTTTGATTCACAAAATTTCTCTTTTTTGTACGTAGGCGAGAAATTTTATGCCATTTTTTTTTTCATTTTATTTAACTCTGATTGTTGAACATGTGTCGCTTGACACAACATTTGTTTTCTTGTTAGACCGTGCAACGCCGGGCATCACAGTTAGTTCATCGTAAAGCTGCGAGAGTTAGTGTCCCACCGAATCCACCTACTTACGTCAATAGTAATCTACTTCCTTTGCCTAGGTAGGAACTTTCTAAGGCTGTGGATATTATATTTACTACGAATCCCCTTCATTCAGAAAACAAAGGGGGGGGGGGGGGTGGAATGGCAAAAATTTAACTGATTTTTCTCAATAATCAAAATTGACTTTTTTTCTTAAGCCAACAACAACTCCGATTTTTGTATGCACCAGACCACTGGAAAACATTTGGCCTGATAAAAGAATAAAGAAAATGGGAACGCTTGAATGGGGTTGTTTCCGAAATTTTAAAAGTATTTTTTTCTGAAAGAGCATGCTTAAAAACATAGGATTTGACCATTTTTTAAACAATTTGGCAAAGTTTAATATCAAAAAAAATATTTTAATCGGTACACAGATTGAATTTCCTTTTTTAAGTTTCTGCACATGACATCACAAGTGATGAAATGCCATTCGCTGATGCCATTAGCGCAGAGTGCAATATTAAATTCGCTTCTTTACTCATATGTAATGGCAAAGTTATGGTTGATAACATATTTAATTCGCTTCTAAATAAGCATAATCTGGAAACGCGGTAGACAGCAAGCGTCAGCATTCAGCGCGCGCCTAAGTTCATCACTTGTGACGTCATTAAGACCACGCCTTATTTGAAAAATCGGACATTTAAAAAATTAGTTAAAAATTAAACGTTTTGAAAATAAAAGATTTTCCTCGTTGCATGTGTGTTATTTATTTATTTATTTATTTTGCTCATTCTATCAACTTCAGTGACTAAAAGTAGTACTTCTGACTGAGGGAAACAACCCCATTGTGTTAAATTTTCGGAAAATAACTAACTGTATTTTTCGAAAGAGAGCCAACCGTCAAAGACGTTCAAAATTTTAAAGGAGAATAAAGCTTCCAAAAGTTTGCTTCTCCGCGTTAAAGTAACAGTAATCACAATCCAGAGGTGAATATTGAAATATTTTACCCTTTTAAATTAATACCCTTTCTTAAATGGGGTGGTTTCCTTCCGTCAAAAGTACTATTTTTAATCATTGAAATGGATAGAATGAGCAAAAAAAAAAAAAAAAATATATATATATATAACATGGACCCAGAAAATACTTTCATTTTCCCAACAGTTTTTTTTTTAATTAATTTTTTAAAATGTCCGATTTTTGAAACAAGGCGTGATCTTGATGACGTCACAGATGATGCACTTTACCGCATCTTTCTACTACGTTTCCCCGTTACGATAATCAAGAAACGAATTGAATATTGCGCTCCACGCTTGCTACCAACCATATCGTTGCCAATACACGTGAGTAAAGATGCGAATTAAATATTTTGCACTGTGAATGGCAACACTGAATGGCATTTCATCATTTGTGAGGTCATCGGCAGAAGCCGTAAACAATGAAAACGCTCCGATTTAAGTAATTTTTTTAAAATATTAAACGTAAACAAATTAATTAAAAAATAGTCAGATCCTATGTTTTTAATCATGCTCTTTCGGGAAAAAAAGTACTTTAAATTTTAGAAACGACCCTGTTACTTCCTTTTCCATAATGCCTGCGTTGTGCTTCCGCTTTTTAATTGTTGCTAAAAACAGGGAAGAATAATAGTTCTTATCAAGTTAGAATACAGTAAAACCCCATTAATCCAGTCAGTGGCGCACACAAGGGAGGAGTCCAGGGTGTCCGGACCCCTCCCATAGGTCTTGCTTTTTTCCCGATTGTTTACGAATTACGAGTCTATGTATTTTGTATGTAGAATATTTTCAAACAAAGGTAACAATAAGTTCAGTTCTAATAAGTGAAAAAATAAAATTCTGATGTTAAAAGATTTTTGAAAATATTGTGCACTTTTGCTATTACGAATTTTCTATTAGAAAGAGAATGGTGATTACAAATGAATGCACTGTAATAACGATGTTTTTATTTTCGTAATTACATATTAAAATGAGATTCTATGAACTTGAATCCATTTTTTAATTATGAGAAAAGTAAAGGTGCACTAATTATTTTGCTTTCTGGTTACTTATTTAAGTCAAAATTAAATAATGCTAATTATATTTATTCAATAGTTTATTTCTTTAATTCGATAAAACCAAGTGAATATGGTCGACAGCGTTTGAGGTATGATATGAGAATAAGGTTTTCGATCTTGAACCCTCCCCTTGCAAAATTCTTTTGTGCGCCACTGAATCTGGATCCTACTAAACCGGACTTCTGTTAGTTCAGACAGGCCTTTAGATGAATGCATTTTATAAATAAAAGGCGAGTTAGCACAATAATGTGTTTTTATTCACCTGTTTTGTATTTTTGTAATGCATTTTCGTAATTTTGCATTGTGCGGCTTTATATTTCATTCTCTTGAATTGAAAATAGAATTTTTACTGTGTACAGTAGTTTATTTATATACGTTGACTCAATTTATTGGTTATTTTGTTTAATCTGTATTTTCATTAATTCATTAACTTAACTAATAAGAGACCTGGATTAGCCCAGATTAATACGGTTCGACTACTTTCGCTTTTTAATTGTTGCCAAAAACAATGGAAAATAATAGTAATCATAAAGTTAGTTTTGTTAATAAATTTAACTAATTAATTTGAAGACTAAACGTAAGCAATCATATATTTGTGGATTTTGAGCATTTTAAACTTTTTAAATACTGCAGGTTTTCTAAGCATCAGTTTAAAAGTGTTTTTATCCACTATACTTGTTCAAAATTGCCTTTAAATTCAAGCGTAGAAACTTGCAATATTTAGAGTAGATTAAAGTAACAAAAAATATTCTCTCTGCATGGGCAATACATTTGCTAGAACAAAATTTAATTCGGTTTCTTTTTTTTTTCTCAATTTTAAAAGGGACAGTTACTAACGCCTTTTTCAAAGCTGAATTTTAAGTTATATCCTATAAGTAGGAGAATATGAGACAAAGTGAAATAGTTAAGTTATCTTATCTTTTTCTAAATGAACAAATTGGAAATTTGTTTTGAAAATTATAGTTCATAAGGAAAGTATATAATTGATTATTTTCAATAAAACCTGCATTGAAATTTTTTTTTTTCATTTTTGGCAATAAGTTTGTGGCACCTTCGTAAAAAAAGGGGGAGGGGGAGAGGTCGAAACTTTTCTCCTTTTTTCAATGGGACAAAGTGAAAAATAAAATGTTTTTTACTGAAATATTTTCTGTTTGATTATGAAAAGCATTTTCAGCAAATGAATGACTAAATAAACGAATGAATGAGTAAATGAATAAATAATGCAACAATAAACAAACAATTGAATTAATTAATTAATAATGAGAAAAATAAATGAGTGAAAACAATGGTGAATTAATAAGAAAATACTGGAATGAATGAATAAATAAGTGAATTAATAGGTGAAAGAATGAAAGTGAATTAATGAATGAGGGCGTAAATGATTTAATAAATGAGTGAATAAATAAACGGTATTGATTAGTGCAAACATTTATTTGTGCATTAATTATATCATTCGGTTGTTCTGCACAAATATAAGCGCATTATTTCTTACAAAGAGAAAATCTATACATCCCAATCGTTTGTTTCCCTTTTTAGGTTTTGACTTTTTGAGTAGTTCAATCACTTACAGCTCAAACATCCGAATCCCTACTGACTATTATGTTGGGCAAACTAATGCTTATTGATAGCATATTTTTAATCTTTTATTTTAGATTAAAGTGCAAAGAAAGAAAAATCCGCCAGCTTGTATTTTATTTGACCTGGTGTTTTCGCTCCTCTGTGTCACTCTCACGTTATCACATCGTATAAGGTCTTTTCAACCTCTTGAAGTTCAATGAAACCTCTTTATTTTGATCCAGCTGTGTTTTTGCTCAGACGAATTGAAAATATTATTTTAGATCGGTGACGTCATTCCGATTAGATGACCGTTAAAACTCGACCAGAAATTGAAAAACATTTAAAATATGGACAACTCTTAGAGCAGCATATGGGCAAACAAAGCAATCGGCAAAACTATGGTTGAGATAAAATTTGCCTGAAAAGATTTTGTATCCGATAGGAACAAAAGAAATAAACTTAATAAAAATATTTTATGATTCAAAGGCTTGGTAAAATTTTGAATTTTGAAAATAACAATAAGGAAATAAATAAAATATTAGCAAACTAATAAAATCCATGAAAGCCCAAAATGTGTAAGGAATAAGCTTCAAACACCAAAAACAAACCTTACTGCACGGAACAAAAAAGATAAAAATAGATTTTTATTGGTCTCTAGTTGACTTTTTGTTTTAAAAAAACATGTGTTTACGAAACATAGGAAATGTGTAGTTGCTAATATCGTTGCCAGTAGCTAATAAACAAAAAAATGTTTTGCTTAATTATTGCAAAGGAAATTTAAAAAATAAGCCTTGAAAAGCCTGAAAAGAAATAAATTTCATTTAACACATAAAGAAGCAACTCGAATCATTTTACCAGTCAAATGTTTTTCATTGATGCTCTGACTTTTTTCCTTAGTATTATTGCAGCCACTTTGGTGTGTTATTAGTTGGAGTCAATATTTCGTTGGATGGAATCTCCTTTTTTTTCGCTTTAAAATATGGGTTCAATATGGGGTCAGGTACTTATAGAACAATTCTGTTTACGCATACCATAAGTAACCTTTTGGCATCTTCCCATCCTTTCCATCGAATTTCCGCAATTAAGAATTTTGATAAATTGGATGACCCTTTCTATCAAGTGAAAAATATTTCATTTTCTTCTTTATTCTGCATTAGACCTAGTTCTTGTAGTCTTTTACAGTGCGTTAAATTTTAAGATCAAAATTGATTCGTTGGAGCACTTCGCTTTTTAGTTAGATTTTTCTTCTAAATTCGAATGCTCAAGTGATTTTAGAAAATATTCCTTTATTTTTTTCGCAGATACATTTATTGAGCAGGTGAACAAATTCTACTTTCTAGCTACAAATCTGGGTACGTTCTGTTCCTGATATAGGGGTGCATTCTATATACCTGTTAAATTCGATGGATTCTGTTGAGTTCGACGGATTTTTTTTTTTTTTTTTTTGTTCTCTTTCTTAGTTATTTTAATAAGTAGAGCAAGATTATACGCAATTTACGTATGTATGCATATGTAATCGGCATATCATTGGCTCTTTTTCCATCAGAGTACATAACTGACAAAAAATATCAATCTTTAAAAATAAATAGATGCACATTTCTGCGCTTCTCACATGCCCAGAAACACACCCAGAAAATTTTGTTTATTTATTTATAAATATTTTGTTCTTTCTAAAAAAAAGAAAAAAGCGGGCGACCCATAAAAATCCACTAAATGGAAATGAATATTGTGCCTTCCCAAACCCATCAAGAAAAGAGAAGTATTTTCAGAGGGGAGAGAAGGTTCAGTGAGAGACAATGAATGAGATTCGTATTTGTCTATGACAGGCGGTCGACTACCTTAATGAATCAAAAGCCGTTTTTTTACAGGTGCAGGAAATTATATTTTTAAAGAGCCAAATATAAGTAGGGAAATGTGGGGCAAAGTGAAATGGTTCAGATGACTAAGCTTTTTCAAAATGAATAAATTGAAAATTTGTTTTGAGAATTACAGTACATAAAGAAAGAACATTGTATTTCAAACAAAACTTGCATTGAAATAGTACTTTTTTTTTTTTTGACTGAATTTTTGCTTTCAAAAAAGAGTCGAAAAATTACACTTTATTTTTTTCAAGGGGCAAAGTTAAAGATGAAATATTTTTGTAATGAAATGTTTTCTTTTCGATTACAAAAATGTTTTTGATCAAGTGAATCAGTAAATAAAAAGTTGAATGAATAAATGAAACGATGCTGAAAAAAAAAAAAATTAAATAAATAAGTTAGTTAATGTATGAGGACAAATTAACGAGTGAGTAAAAGAGTGAATGAATAAGAAAATAAGTGAATAAATGAATAAATTAGTGAATTACTAAATTAAGGTATGTTAGTGAAGTAATTAATAAAAATACGAAAGAGATTTAATAAATAATTGAATAATTAAACGAAATTAACTATTTCACTCTGCCCCATCCACTTTACCCTACATGTGCTTCTCTAATTGTACAAAATATTTAAAATACAAATAGGCTTAATATTAACTAAATAAATGTTGCACCGAATATAAGAAAGTCTCATTGAATATTTCAAATGTTAAATACAAGAACTTTATCATTTAAAGACACCAAAAATAATTTTTGACTGACAACAAAATATTACACTATGAGTATCATTTTTTTTTTTTTTTTTTTTGAAAATACTTGTATTATCATATTCTATGATTTTCAGTTTATTTTTTCTTGACTGGAATAGGCTACATGTGTTACTACATAGTTAAAATACAGGGTGTTTCAAAATGAATAGCGGGGTTTTAACATGTTATAATATTTATTACACCAAACTTACAGCCACAAGTGATATATCAAATGAAAGAGAAACTCAAATAGTTTTTTGTTTGTTGGCATCAGTGCGCATGCTAACTGGTACTTCTTATCTGTAATTGGTACTTCTTATCTGGATACTTTACAGCTACGGCTCTTCCCTCAACTGACACAAGATGAACCAGAAAACTTCATCTTTCAGCAAGATGGTGCGCCACCTCACTGGCATAATGAGGTACGCGATTGGCTTAACCTAACTGTACCCGACCGCTGGATTGGCCGTAAGGGGCCTAATGACAGGGCTTGTTTCCCATGGCCTCCACGGTCACCTGACCTAACGCCGTGTAATTTTTATCTTTGGGGGTTTATTAAGGACCGTGTGTATGTGCCTCCACTGCCAGCCGACCTTCCCGAATTAAGGAACAGGATTGAAACAGCTGTTGCAGCAATTACTAATGAGACACTCATCAAAGTTTGGGAAGAACTCGCATATCGTCTTGACGTGAGCCGAGTGACGAATGTTGCTCACATTGAACACTTGTAGGCTATTATGTAAAACTGTTTGAGTTTCTCTTTCATTTGATATATCACTTGTGGCTGTAAGTTTGGTGTAATAAATATTATAACATGTTAAAACCCCGCTATTCATTTTGAAACACTTTGTATTACTAGATAGGTGACGCTAAAAGCAGAGTAAATATTTCACTATTTCACTTTTCCCCCGCTATTTCACTTTGCCCCACATTCCCCTCTATAAATCACTCTTAAGGGCTGTCCATAGATGATGTGACACTTTTTTTCCACCATTTTCACCCCTTCCCCCCTTATTCACAAAGTGTCACACTTCATGCCATCCCTCCACTTTTGTCACATGTTACACGCTATTTTCCATAAACATATTCTTATAAAAAATGCGTGATGTCACAAACTCATAATTTGACGAAACCCCCTCCTCCCTCAACATGTGGACAGTCCTTATTAAAAAAATTGAAAAATGATTATCTGATGTGAAAAATGTATTTAACATGAAACCAAAACATTTATTTTACGTAGTAGCAAAACATTTAGTCCAACGTCTTAAAAAAGGGGGATTAACTTTTCAAAAAAAAAAACTAGTCAAAATAAACCCTTACTAATGCGAAAGGGACTTAATTTGTAGTTTGTTTGTTTGTAACTCGTTCACACCTTAATCACTCAATCGATCATCATGAAATTTTGTGTAGGGGAAACCCGGTTAACGTGAATACCTTAAGATTTTCTTGATAATTGTCGTTTAGTTATAACTTTAGAAATTGAAACAAATGTTTATAATCAGTCTTCATTTAATGAACTTGCGTAATGCAATAACAGTTATTCTTAATATTAATTACACTATTAGATATAAAGACGGTTTTCAAAAATGGCAAGAATATCCACTTTGCCCAACACCCCGAGTAAAGTGGATTCGTTACTAGGGCAAAGCAAACAGCAACATTATTTGTCATGAAATTAAATATTAAAAATAAAATAATCATCGAAAATTAAAGGAACATATCCAAAAAACATTTTTTTACTACAATGCTGATTATTGTAGTAATTGCAAACAAAAAAATTAAAATTAAAAACAAAATAAACGTTCAAATTAAAAGGAACATATTTAAAAACATTTTCTTTGCTGCAGTGCTAATTATTGTTGCTATTACAAACAAAGAAACTGAACTTAAGAATAAAATAAGCATTGAAAATTAAAGGCTTGCATTAAAAAGCATTTTTCTACAATACTAATTATTGCAGTAATTATTGTAACAAGCAAAGAAATTTTTTTAAAAATGTCAACATACAAAATTTAGGAGCATATTTTAAAAAAACATTTTTCTTCTAAAATACTAATCATTGCAGTTATCACAAACAAAATCATTTCCATTTTCGAATGCTGAACACTCTGTATGACACACTGAGTACAAATACAACATTGTATCCTGTTTTCCATTGGCTGATCATCTTCTTCAATGAACATTTTATCACAGAAAATGCACGTTACATCATCAAATTTCTTTACTTCCTTCTTATTATTCTCTTATGCAGTCCTATGTTTTGTAGCAGAGATTTTTGATTAGTCTTTTTGATACTTCGTCTTTTTAATAGTCTTCTGAGAAGCTTTAGTCGAAACATCATCTAGTTACTCCATGACAGTCTTTTTCGATTTTTCAAATTTGTCTCTGATTGTCCTTTACTGGAGTACTTGTCTGGAGGGTAGATCTCTGTAGTTTTTGTCTAGGTGTTGTTATTGGTTTAACAGGCTGAGGATTAGGTAGTAAAAATGAAGGACTGTAGTACTTTGTAAAACATCCAGGTTTTGGTGAAGCGGCGGGAACGTCATTGCCTTGGATTTATTCTGTTGTTTCAGATCCCATGGGAGTATAAGGAGAGTCTTCAGTGGTAGTATTGTCTTGAGATCTTAATATTGAAGGACTTCCAGATTCGGATGAAGTGACTTGTCATGACTGGGCAAAGTGAATATGGTATTCACTTTGCCCGATCCGCTTTGCCCTTCATGTACATTTTTGAGATTACTAAAAAACCAGAGCATCTAAACTCGTCGTCTACGGAGAGTTGAAAGCTACATAATCGTACATCAAATCCTACTCATAACAAGGAACATGTCACAAACAGTATTAAAGTTATAAATGAAACACTAACCTCTGTAAACTAATTCTGTTTTCCAAAAAACATACTTTGTTCGGTCACTGGCGTCGCGTGACGCGAACTCGTCTCGACATGTTTGCCGCACACGGAGCGGCGACAGACGACCGTTGCTATGACAAGGCGGCTGCCGGCCAACTAATTATTTGGGAGTTATAGGCAAAAGTCGCTTTGCCCGGGGTATCCACTTTAGCAGGGTTTCCCCTACACATTGTCAGGGGTGCATAATAGAACATAGACTACCTTTCATTCATTAAAAAAAAAAAAGTATTCCAAGATTTTTGTTCCTATTTTATAGAAAATCATAAATTTGCGAGTTCGAAAAAAGTTATCTATGTTTGATTTTTTTAGAATTTTAAAGCCCTTAAAAAGTTTCACAATGTGAACTTTACCCGAAGTTCAAGGAATAACTAGAACACCCGTTAGTTCTTCCTATTAAGTTGATTTCATATTCTAAAACGAGGTTTATCTTCATTTTTAAAGCATCGTCTGCCGTTTTGATCACGGAATTGAAATTAAATAAAGTTGAATTTCTGATTCGCAGCAGATGGTATTTTCGTGAAGAAAAGCAATTCGGAACTCCAGCGCTCGAATACGCTACCTTGCGGTGATTTACAAAACTGCCGATGAAACTAAAACTTTGCCACGTTGCGTTCCACGTGTGTCTGTTGACGTAAACAAATCTGAAATGCTATTTTCATCCAAAAGAAAGACATTGAAATAATTTAAACAAGGCAACCTCTGACAAAAGAAACCTTGAAGAACGGATTGTGATTTATTGCAATAGTAAACGTAGTTAAAGTGCATTACATTTTCTGTTTAAATGATTGTCTTAATACGTATTTATCACCTTAATAACAAAATGTAAAACAGAAAAGCTCTTCTTTCCTATTCAGTTGTAAAGACTTGCTTTATGTAAGATCAAAAAAAAAATTATTAATGCATATTTTAGGGACTTTTAGTGCAGCTCTGTGTGCATATTTTAATGGTTTTTAAGTTTTAATGGTTTTGGTAGTTAACAATGCTTAAATAATCTGGGAAAAATGAACTTAAATCTGGCTTCACTGTAAAAGAAGTACTTTGTTAAGAAAGCCAAATTTACAGGAACGTACACTCTGAGTAGATTTAAAGTCTACTCCAGCTTTAAAAACTTCAACCTTTTCCTTTACAACTCCCCCTCCTCCCAGTTATTGGAGCTGTCTATATGGTTGAAAGTATTTTTTCCTAATTACAGTTTTTTCTTTTCAATTCGGTCATTATTAAAACTTTATTTCTGATTGCCTCACAAATCATCATGTTTAAGTCTTTGATCAATTATAATTTTATTTCTCTAAATTGTATGACTTCCATACATATGCATCAAAAATAGAGCATTTCACTAAATGCGAAAACATTTTTTTTCTGCATTTAATTGGTAACTTAAACTTTTTATTATATCTATGGTCAATTATTAATTTTTTATTTTTATACATTTACGACGCTTGAAAATATAAAAAAACGTAGACTTTTAACTGTTGAATCGTTTATTAAAAGCTCTTACAAGTTAAGAATAAATTTCAACTTATGTAATTGGTTATATGTTGAAAATTCACCCCATATCAGTAAACCTGTCTGGAAATTTATCAAAAATCCGAAATAAAAAAGCACTTTATAGTTTAATATAATATCTAGAATGATTATTGAATTATTATTTTTTCTAAACAATATGAACATTGGGTTAATGATCTATGTTCTATGCGGACTACAGAGAACATAAAACAAAAATGCAAGTTGTATACAAAGCCTTGTTTTGAGAAAGAAAATTTATTAAAAAAAAGCTATTTAAGAGCTATATATAAATATTTTTTTCTCAATAGTAAAATATTAGCTGAAATCATGTAGGTGGCGCTTGCGTCGAAAACTAAAAATGACATCCATAAAAGAAAAAACTACCAGGGGCGTTGCGAGGGGGCTTTTGAGGGATTAAGCCTTCTATAACCTTTGGTTTCTATTTAACACATAGTATTGCCGATTTTATTATGAATTAATGTCCATATGAGGACTGTTATGACCACCCCCCCCCCCACCCTTCCAGAAAGTACATTCTGGCTGTCCTACTGCCAGGTATTAAGTTGAAGATCTAGCCGAACAAAAATACAAACATAACAAATGTTTAAAATGTATCGCATATGGAAAATTTCAAACCTCTGAATAATGCATAATTAAACAATTATGTAGCATGCTCTCATATTGCCTTCAGACCTGTTTTAGCAATCGCAGTTAATTGTTTCGAGGTTGGATTTTTTCCATACTTAAATAACAATGTTTGGAATGCGTTTCTTTCCTTTTTCATTTGGCTACGGTGATAAACTTGTTTCTTCCTGATAGTCAGAGCTTTGCGGGCTCCTTCTGCAGAGCTCTCCTTGAGCATTAAAATACATTAAGTACCTTCTAACTCACAGATTAATATTCGAAACAACCAATGAAATAAGCTTGGTTTTAAATAGCTTTTTCTAAACAGTGTACTACTGCGAAATTGTTAGATTTTTAATTTAACGAATCTGATATCCTTAAAGGGTATTTTTACTTCTAATGATTTAATTAATATTAAAAGCACGTACTTTTTTTTGCATTTTGTTAATTTTCATTTGATGACTAATATCGTTTATAAAATTATTAGGTATTCAGAACGTAAATAATTTTTGACTGATATTGGTAGAAATGTGATAACATAATTATAGCTTTGAAATGTATGTAATTGTTATCTGTTGTTTGATGGATGGGAAAAAAATAGAACAAAGTATCATTTGAGTGGCTCGAAGTCATTGCGTTTAAATCTATTTCATGAGATCATTTTGTTTTTTGTAAATCTAGAAGCGGTGAATTTAATAGTTATTATACATAACATACGCTTAATTGTTATTGTACATAACATAATTAATAGCACATAACATAACCTTTCTGATAAAATGAATAAACCTAAAAGTTTAAAAGTTAATGTATTAAAAATCAAACCTTTTCAATTTTTATTCTGAACTTTTCTGGATCGCTTTGGCGTCAGAAGGACTATGAATCTATCTAGAATAGTGAGGAACAAGTGCAGATAAAAAAGTTATTACACTTGTCATCCATCAAAATAAAGATAAGAATCGCTTCTTTCTTACTAAATGTGAAAATAATCATATACAAAAAGAATATGGAGCCTCATTTCTCTAAGTAGAATATGTTTGACATTTTTTAATTTTCATTTTTCAGGCCAATCTTGCAATATGTTTTTCTTACAAGCAATGCAATTCAAAATGGCTGAATACATTTTCTAAGTTAGTAGGAATACTGAAGAGGTGATTTTCGGCAAAGAAAGGTTTATACAATGAATTTCAAAATAATAAATAGCAAATTGAAAATAAATTATTGGTGTGTCGCAACCGTAACAAAAATTATGTACTTAAACAAAAAATATTTGAATTAAGTCATATAATTGCTTCTTGAAATTTTTCTATGTGAGCAAAAGTAATGTTGACCATGTGTTTTAATATACAATATGTGTTCACACTAAGTTTCAAGACTGGTCTGAGAACACAAAATATACTAAACATTCTTGTGCAGTGAACTAAAAGTCTTCCAATATGAACCTTAAACATCAACACACCGCTGCTAGTACTTTTAGCCAACTTTCCCAGTAAAAGTTAAAGAAAGTAGAAAACATGAAAAGGCTTAATGCATCTTTAAAATATCGCAAAAAACAAGAAAATTCAAAAACTGTTCAATTTTGAACAGTTCAAATCCCTTAACATTAGCGCCTTTGGAGAAACTAAAAATCAATATAGATCCCGAACTAAAAGGCGGATTTATTTCAAATTCGTTGGAAATAGCTCTTAATGACTAACTAAATTTTAAGGCTTATGAACGAGCTAAAAACTGCAAAGAATATAAACAATTTCAAAGGTGCATGAAAAGAGTGTTAAAGGGAAGCATTTGAATAGCATTAGGAAAAAATTATAACTTTTAATTTTCATAAAAAAAATCTGAAAATTGACCATTTTTTCCTATTTTTGGAGAAATTCAAGCTTTGGTAGAACCCCCAAGGAGTTGGTCAAACTGGATAATACTTTAAATATGTTTTTTATTAATCAATGCACAACTTTTGGGGGAATATCAAATCAGGATTCCAACTTTTTTTTTTTTCGGGACAACCTAATGTACACATATGTTCGTCTAATAAAAAAAATACATCAAACGTCATCATTTTTTTTTTTTTTAAGTTTTAAAAAATGGCAATATTGACATGCTGTCTCCAAAGTTGTCGAATCGTCTGAAAAAACTTGCCTAAAGAATTTTTTGGGAGTTCACAGTGACCTCCCGTGCCCTTATTTCGGGGAGCCTCTGATCTGCGATGTAAACTCGCACCTGAGTAAGTGGAAAAGAAAATCGGGAATGGGCAGGGGACCCCCGAACTTAAGTTTTTGGGAAGACAGAAATTCTCAATTTGCCAAATGGAATTCTTTTGCTTTGCCGAATAGAAACAGTGGCGACTAAAGGCCATGTCAGCCTAGTCGGAAACTAAAGGCCCGGCTCTTGAGGGGGTCGGGTTCGGAATCGGAATCGGAGCTGTATAAGTTTTATGGGTTTAAGGGGCCATGGCGACCAAACTGACCTCCCCGCCTTGACTCTTGTCGGGAGGGGGGGAGGGGCTAGGCTCTCGTTGGCAATGAATAAAACTAACTCCTGCCGAATGATGATATTTGCGCCGAATAGTCAGACAAAATTTGCCAAATGAGGAATTTATTTTGGAGGTCACAGTGACCTCCTGTGACCTCCCATCGGAATGCCCCTGGAAAAATGGGGTTTAGTGCACATGACGGGCTTCAGAGTCGTAACGACGAAAGGTAATTGAAATGCTACAGTAGCTGACAGTTTGGGAAAACGGCTCACATGTGTGGAGTGCCAGAGGGACGGGGGCCTAAACCGGTAACAACTTGAAATTCAATTCCGAGAAATGAATTAAGGCGTAGTTGAAGTTCTCTCGCTAATCTGGACCCGGACATCCTTGTGGCTAAATTGAGGGGGAGGAATAAAGAGCGGGGAGGTGGGGGGGAGAGGTGAAGAAGGTTAAAAACGCATCTCGCTCGAAGGGAAGAAAGGCTGCGAATATCAAAGATAGCCGAGAGTGAGGGCGGTGGTTCCCATTCCCGGATGAGATGGAGGAGGAATACTAATGGCAAGATGCTTGACAAACATTTCTCTGCTTTTGCTTCTCGGGTTTCTTATTAAGATGAGGAAATAATCACTTTGAATTAAATTGATAGATTGAATTTACGAGCCCGGAGTGAGTTGTTTGGATGAAAGGTCGCTCTCTGGACGGACTTGTCTGGCCGTTAACGAGGGTGTAAAATCCGAAGCGCACTAGTAACGTGTTTATGATCGCACGACTGATGAGAGTCGCGAAGTAATTCTCGCAGCAGCTGTTTTCGTCCTGTTGAGAAAAACTGATTTCCTAAGTTGAGGCAGTGAGAAGCAAAGGGATGTATAAGCGCCACAATTTAAATTGTGGAGATAACCAGTGCAAATGGTAGGAGAACCTCTCTTCTATTTTGGGGTAAGACATGGTAGGGGAATGTGGGGCAAAGTGAAATGGATGAGGTGACTGAGTTTTTTCAAACTAAACTAATTGGAAATTTGTTTTGAAAATTACAGTACATAAAGGAAGAACATTGTATTTTATATTAAAACTTGCGTTGAAACAATATCTTTTATTTTTGGAAATAAAATTGAATCTTCAAAAAAAAAAAAAAAAAAGAAATTTTTCAAAATTTTTTTCTATAGTGCAAAGTGAAAAATAAAATATTTTTCTACTGAAATATTTTCCATTCGATTATAAAACTTTTGATCAAAAAAATCAGTAAATAAAAGCTTGAACGAATAAATGAAAAGATAATGAAACAATAAAAGAATAATTAAGTGAATAAATCAATTAATATATGAAGACAAAGAAATGAGCGAGTAAAAGAATGAATGAACAGGAAAATAAGTGAATGAATGAATAAATAAATAAGTTAATTACTAAATGAAGGAATGTAAACGAATTAATTAATAAATAAATCATAAGTGATTTATATTAAATGATTGAGCGAGTAAATGAAACTATTTCACTTTGCCCCATCCACTTGGCCTGCATGTGCTTGAATGATTGTATAATTTATTTAAAAAACAAATAAGCTTAATATTAACCAAATTAATACCTACAGTGAATATTAGGAGTCCCCAATTTATATTTAAAATGTTAATAACAAGATCTTCATAATTTTATAGTATCAAAAATAATTTCTTAATTGCAACAAAATATTACAATATGAGTATCAGATTTTTTTAAAATTGTCTGTATTAACAAACGCTTTTATCTCCGGCGGTATTTTTTCCCTGACTGGAATAGACTACATATGGAATGGACTACATCATGGTTAAAATAATACCAGATAGGTGGAGCTGAAAGCAGAGTAAATATTTCACCATTTCACTTTGCCCCGCTATCTCACTTTGCTCTCTATTCCCTTACTAGTAAGTAGTTCTGGTATAGTTGCTGTTATACAGCATAATGTTTGTAAGACAGATATTATAAAGATAACTAGCTGCGTGCCCGGCGTTGCACAGGCTACTTAAAAAATGAAAGAGATGTCCAACTGGTGTTTTTGTATTACTCTGACATCAGTTTCTAAAGCGCTAAGGAATAAAAAAAATAAGCATATTGCAAGGTTTTCAGAACACCAGTAGAGCATAATTTTGGCAAAAATCTCTTTACGCTAATCATAGTTATCAATGATACAAAGTTATGAGTATTTTCAATTGGCACAAAAGATGAAAATATATGCATTATCAACTATAATCTGTGCTCACTTTAAACTGAATTAAATTTGATAGACTATATCTGAAGTATTTATGTACAATTACAATCAGCTTTTTGCATAAAATGACACACCCTTTTTTGGTTGATTATGTGAAACTAAAGCACCAAGACTTACTAAGTACCAATAAGTATTAATTTAATATCAAATCATCAGATTTCAATTAAGCTTTAGTTAAAATCCTTAAAAACAATCTTTTTTGTTTAACTCTGTTTCACTTAAAGAAATCCAAACAATCTTAATTTAACGTGTTCTTTTAACGATACAAACTGTATTTCAAAAATAAAAACAGGAAGGAAAAAGAGTGCTATTGCAATTCGAAAACTCACCCATGTGACGGTAAAAAGTCCAACAAAATAAACATAATTAGTTGCACATCCTAAATGTACCAAAATATGAGGCCAGTAAATGATAAACTTACACTACAATCAATGAACATAGCTAAAGAAACATTTTTCATATGCTGAAAAGAGTTAAGAACGTTGAATGTAAAAAAAAAAAAAAAGACAGACGATAAATAAGGGCTATGTCCGAATACAGCAACCAATTTTAAACTAATTTAAAATGAAATTCCAGATGGAAACGTTGTTTTAAGATTTGGACAGCAGCCAAAAAAAATCTCTTTTAAAACATTTTTTAGAATTTTATTTTCTCACCCATATGCAAAATGGCAACAGGAAAGAAATAAAAATTCCTGAATAACGTTATGTTAATTTACGTTTTAATTAATATCTCCGCTAATTAAAGTCGTACAATTACGAGATTGGTTCTATTGTTTTCATTGGAAAATTTCAAATTGATTGGTATCTCGTTCGACTCTCGATTCGCAGCGGTTCTCGAGAAGATCGATCTTCAGACAGACAGACGGACGCGAACAGATTTTAATATTATAGTGGATTCTATGAATGCTTGCCTAGGATCTAAACTTCAAACGTGATTTGCTCAAAACCTTAATACTATCACTTAATCCTTTTTTTTTTCTTTCTCACTGCCTCAATTGAACGGTTTTTTTTTTCTTTTTTTTCAAAAACCAGTCAAGCGACTAACTCTAAAATTTCGAAAAACAATTTTACCTTCGTATTAAAATTTTTCTATAAGGTTTACAATGGTTCAAACTGAAAGGAATACGTATTTTGGTATATTTCTGTCAATAAACAATTAGTAAGCTTCATTGAATAATTTTGTAAGGCGACATAAATGTTTTCCTATAATTAACAATTTTTGGTATTGAACTGGTTTTTGAAAAAGGCGATTCAATTCAATACTGTTCCATTCATTGCATTTTCATTATCTCATATCTACAAAGTTAGTAATAACGGATTGGAAGTTTCTAATCAAATCCTGCTGTAATTTATGTTTGGGTTTTTAACAATGCTTGAGAATACTCCTTAACATTTTTTAGATGTTGCTAAAAATTAAATGAAAGATGATAGGAAAGGTACAATAGAGCTGCATACAATTTTTATTTTTGACATTAAGAAATCTAGCCATTTTGTTTAAAAAATATATTTTTGCATTCAAACGTAATATTTTTAAAAAATTCCAGTTGCTTCCTACAACCTTCTTTCTACGATGCTAAGTGGTTGGTTGAAATGCTAAGCGTGAAAATACGCTTGAATAAATACGCTTGTAGAGACATTAAAAATACCCGTGTATGGGCATGAAAATGTATGCAACACAAACGAAAAAAAAAATGTACAGAAAATTTAAATATGGAGAACAAAACGATTATTCTGCGCAACGGGACCTGATTACTTTCTTTCCGAACAGAGTCGTTTTTTCGATCTCTCTCTCTCTCTCTCTCTCTCTCTCAGCAGTGTTTTTTTTTTTTTTACTTCCTCTTTCATATGCAACTGTTCACTATGGTTTGGAAAGTAAAGTAAGAAAGAAAGCGTATCTACGGAGTTTACATAGTTTTATTTAGTTAAAGTTGAAAAATTACATTCATTTTTCCACCTAGATCAAAAATGTGACTGGGTGCATTTCATACAGGTAAAAGGGCACTTCAACTCATTTAAAAAGACGCTTTTTTTTTTTTTTTTCAAAATAGAAGAGAAAGGCGCGCAGCGCCCTTCTAAATATGCCTGGAAGATGAAACATTATTTCGAATACAGTAAACTCTCATTGCAACGAATAACAATACAACGAAATGCCGGCTAGTGCTCAGTTCCGTTTTGATTCACATTATATTGCATGAATTCCATTTAAACGAAAGTCTCATGACGACCTCATTCGTTCCATGTTCTTTATTATTATTAAAATAGCTTTTACGGTGTCTTCAAACTAAAAAAAAAATTCCCCAAAAAATATATCATTGAACTTTTTGAACAGTCGTATACTACCGTAGACAGGTAAACGGCAGCATCTGCTGAAATGAGTTTTTGAGACATTTGAAGAAACGCGTTTTGGATTCAATGCCAACAACAGAAAAACGTTGGAATTGGACGTTTTTTTTCCGCTTTTTTTCAGCAGAAACCAAATAATCAAGCTTGTACAATAAAGCAATATATACAATCGATGAAAACAAACAATAGATGGGGGGGGGGAGATGAAAAGTGAAATATTAGCAGTTACTGCTATTTGCCTGCCTACGGCAGTATAGCTTGTTGACTGCCATTTGAAGAGAAAATTTGAGTAAAATTGTAATATGACGTTATTGACTTATTACAGAGAGTTATTTTCAGGCATTGTGAACGCAACGTTCATTGTCGTATCTGCATTTACCAATAAGTTTTGAACTTTCATTGTTCAAAAATGTTCGTGTACTTGAGCATCGTGTTTGCAGCATTTTGAAGCTAAAAAAAAGAAAAAGTTTTTCTTAGCGGAAAGTTAGTTCAATAAAATGTTCAGAAGTTGTAACCATATCGCGTGCTCACCTACCCGTTTTTTCAATCACGTTCTTCAATTTAATGTGTAGAAAAGCATTCATGTAAAAAGTGTTCTAAAATTTTCTTGATTATTGAAGCTGTTTTTCTTTTTAAATATTTTGTTGCTGATTGTATGTTCGTTTTTATTCATAGGTTCTCCAGTGCCTTGTGATAAAGAAGGTGCAGAAGTTGAAGTACCATGGATTTCTACTGATCCGTGTATAAGTTGTAAATGTCAAGTAAGTATTGTATTGAGTAGTTCATCGTATTGCTCACTATATCTTTTAATTATCTGCACTGTATACAAATCCTTGTTTTGCACTAATAAATTTTGGGGTGATTTTTTAAACAATGATTTTATTACACTTGCTCTGTTATGTGGGTGGGTTGGGAGCAGCCCACTCTTAAATGTTTGAAAGGAGGAAAAATCTGAATTTACCGAATGAAATTCCGAAATTTTCCGAATGATAAGCGCGTGTGCTTTTTATGGACATCGTTAAAAAAAAAAAAAAGCGTTATACTGCCCTCTTGTCTCCCGAATAAGGAAAATGTTTAGAAGGTCACAGTGACCTCTCGTGATATGAATGGGGTTGTTTGCTTCAGTCAAAAGTAGTACTTTTTGTCACTGAAATTGATAGAATAAGCAAAAAAATTACATGGACCCAGATAATACTTTCATTTTCCAAACAATTATTTTTTAATTAATTTTTTAAAATGTCCGATTTTTCAAACAAGGCGTGGTCTTGATGTTGTCGCAAATGATGCACTTTGCCGCATCTTTCTACCGCGATTCCACGTTATGATAATCAAGAAGCGAATGACAATTGCGCTCTACGCTTGCTATCAACCATATCGTTGCCAATACACTTGAGTAAAGATGCGAACTAAATATTTTGGACCGTGAATGGCAACACGGAAAGGCATTTCATCATTTGTGATGTCATCGGACAGAAGCATAAACATTGAAAGCGCTCCGATTTAAATATTTTTTTTTTAAATATTTTACTTAAATTATTTAAAAAATGGTCAGATCCTATGTTTTTAAGCATGCTCTTTCAGAAAAAATACTTTTAAAATTTTGGAATTGACCCAATTGGTATACAATAATTGCTTAGTGCTTCAATGTGTTTGTCAGTAAATGATTTTTAAAATGTTATTATTAGTTGCCTACCTACTACAGTTATTTACGTATATATATTTTTAAAATAGTGATTATAAAAAACACTGCTCGTCCAATTTTTTTCACTAATTTCCATGAGACAAAAAAGGTCGGGAAACACTGTCCTAAGCTATTATACTTATCATGCATGCCTTTTTTAGCTTTTGACATTTTTGTGCAAACAATTATTTATTCATGAATACCTGTTGTAAGACGTTAAAAGTTCAAATTCGAAGTAGAAAATTCTATGTTTAGCACATAGCAACATTCGTAACACCTGTGTGTAAGATTCACTCTTCAAGCAAACAGTCCTAAAGATTTTCTCTCTCTCTTTCTCAAATACCGCTTGGAGAACCCTGGACATGACAGCACGGAAATAAAATGAAGAACTCCGCAAACAACATAAATCTTCTGAATCGTCTCTTTCTTTTTTTCCATTCCTTCATCTTGTTCGTGTTCAAACGTTTCACCGAATATTTGATTTTTGTCGAGTGGACACTCCATTTGAAGTAAAGTTGTTTGTAAGAGAGGAAAGAAGCAAAAAATAACGAGCGAGCGGAATTTGAAGATTAAGTTAACCACTATAGATTTTTTTTCCTTTTAATGCTTCTTTCATTACATTTCATTAACGTTGAAAAAAAAAAGTGTGCTTAATTGTTTGATAGATGGTGTGCCGAAATAGTTGGGAAGTTGGGCAATAAAAAAAGAGGAACTGAAAGTGTTACTTTTATTTTTTTTATTTTTTCTATTTCAAAGAACGTTACTCAACGTTATTCATGAAAAAATTACGAATGCGCCAAATGAATATCAAAAAAAAAAAAAAAAAATCTATTTTCATTTTCAAATAATTTTCCCCAGTTTTCTGTCATTTAAAATTTTTTGTAGCAAACGAGGATAGCACTAAGTTGAATAAATACCTTTGTGCATAAAAAATAAAATAAGAAATAACAGCGTCAAACAGCACACATTGCAGGTTACTGCATCCACGTGTTTCGGCGTGACAAGGAACGCCTTTTTCGATAGAAAAGAAATGAGCTTTTAGATGAAAAATCTCATTTCTTTTGTATCGAAAAAGGCGTTCCTTGCAACGCCGAAACAAGTGTCTGCAGTTTTGCAATTTGTGCTATTTGACGTTATTTCTTATTTTACAAGGTAGTACTGTTTCCTTTCAAGCATATTAATGCCAAAATTAATAACCTAATCAAAAGAATTGCATTAATTTACAAAATAAGAGTAAATGTACAGCAATATTTTTAAAAAGTAAGTTTTGTTCCTTGTTTACTATTAATATCGTGTTCAAAGTCGACCTTAGCAAATACAGGATCCTTTACAGAATGATTGTACAAATTTCAGCAGTGCATGACCTTCGTTTTTTTCGAGGTGGGCAAAGATTTCCAACTGCTGCAATTATCTGTCTTCCTTCAAGATTTCTGCATCACATTTTATTTTTACTTATTTATTTATTTTAAAATGAAATGAAGGAATATCCACAAAAATGAGGGCGAATTTCAAGAATGTAAGATAAGTTTAGCTCTGAGATTTTTTCTGCGCAATTTACCGCTTTGACGGAAAAGGAAGCAACAAAATTTACAAGTTCTGAAAAAGCAATTTTAGACTGTCTTTGTTGACGTCAGTAGTGGAGCAGAGTTGCAGGAAAGGGACTACTCCTGGGGAAGGAATTACTCCTGGAAGTTTTTCGAAGTTGAAGTTTAAAAAAGCAGTTTTAGCACGGAAATGAGTTTCGGGGGGGGGGGGGGAGGACAGGTCAGTTGAAATGTCCACGATCCCCGGAAGACTGGCATCACACATTTGATCAATTTTTCACAAAATTAAGGGAAGGGAAGAGGGGTTCCCTACCATTCAAATTATTTTCAAAATTTAAGATAAGTTCAGGCTAATTTTGGTGACGATAGGGAATTAAGAACTCCTCTCAGAAAATGTTTTCCAAAATATTAGTCTCAGTTGTAGATGATGCTTGATAAAGATGGAGAGGGCAGGTAATTTGGTGATTTCCTCCGGAAAACTTTCAAAATCGAATTTTTTGAGGCATAATTTCAGATTATTTTTGGTGGCGTTAGGGGACTCGGTGACTTCGAAGTTTTTTCGCCATTGAAGTGTTAAAAGCGCCCTGTTAAACCAGAGGAAAAGGGAGAAGAGCCTCTCCAGAATTTTTTTCAAAGCTGAAGTCAATTTCAGGCCATCCATGGGAAGGAATGATGGTAGTATTTCTCATATGGTAGTATTTTCTAAAAGCGAAATTTTAAACTATTATACTGACGCTAAGGAAACGAGTCATTTATTCGGGAAAGGGTTTCAGAGGCTTTTTCTAGAAATGTTTCGAAATTGAAATCGTTAAAACACTATTTTAGACTGCCTTTGGAGACGTTGAGGGGGAAGAAGGGAGAGGAGGTGAAATTTAGAAATTTTCTTTGGAAATATTTTGAAATGGAAAACTTAAGAATATAAATCTTTGGTGGTAAATTTGAGGTAAGGGTGAACGTTCAGGTAGCCTCCTCCTGAGTTTTTTTGAAATTGAAGTTTTAAAAACGAACTTTACGTTATCTTCGATCACGTCAGGAAAAATTTCAGGGTTTAGTGGCTGCCCCTAAAAGTTTTTCAACATTGAAGATTTAAAAACAAAATTCCAAGCAATATTTATAGATGTTAAAGAGGAATGGGTGCTACACAGGCATTTTTTTTTGTAATTGTTATGGAAATGTTTTACGCGTATCAACCACGCTGTATTGAGGTTTATTATTTTTCTTATTTATGTATTCATTTTTCAGAATTGCAGTGTTAATTGGGTTTTCCTACTTTTTGCAGACTTTTAAAATTTCCTCCCCCTTTAAATATATTAAAAGGTAAGGTTGATACTTAAAAACAGGGGGAAGGAAATTTCGTGTCGGTTAAAAGTTGGAGCCTCCTTTAGTTGCACATTAGAGAAAACTGTTGCTGAGTTTTAGCCTTTTTTTAACAAAACAAATAAAGAAATGAAATAAATAAATAAATAAATATATAAATGAAATAAATTTAAAAGATAGCTTTGGGAGTCCCTCAAATTTGGGGTCCTCGGGTCAATTCCTGCATTGATCATGCTATAGCAAGGTGCACAAAAAATAAATCACGAAAAAAAAAACCGCGTCAAGTTCTAATGTTTCCCTATTGTTAGTATTGGATCTAGTAGAGTTTCTTCAAATACATCTCAAAAACTTATTTCTGCAGACACTGTCCGTTACCTTCTCACGGTAGAAAAAACCTCTAAAACCTTGCGCCGTTTTTGCTTAAAAGGAAGCAAAATGTTACATTTCACAGATGTAAGGCAAAAATTAGCCCATCTCTGCTATTTTGGATTAATAAACTGAAGAAAATAAAAGTTACTTCAAAATAGTGGCAAAAAAAAAAAAAAAAAAAGAAGGGGAAAAAAAAAAGGGAATGCATATACAGAGCGGGGCATTTTGACGTCACATTACAAGTGCCACTTAGATGGAACGTGCAGTGGCCTTTGCCTGGTTGTGTACACTCATTCATTGTTGATGCGCTGCGACTGGGAGGCGAAGCCAGAAAAGGAAATGAAGAAATGTTAAGAATGCTACAGGAATACTGAGACAGAAGCGCTCGGTTTATTTCTATTTCGAAAAGCATTTTCATCATCTTGGAAAAAAGAACCATTTAGAGCTTTTGAGCGATGCAAATGGCTGAATTTTGCATTGGCCAACATCAGCATCAATCGCTTGATTCGCGTTTCTCTCTTTGACGTTAAAAAAATTCCTAACAATTTGCCCCGATAGCATTTGAATTTTTATTAGATTTCGACAGTTTAGGAAATTTTAGAATTTTTAGAGAAAGTTTTTACACGCGCACGGTGTTTTGGAAAGATAAAACAAATGATACAACGAGTTCAGAAGGGATAGAATAGTCGGTCTGTAAGAACTCAAATTGCCATTGACTATCGTAAATCGCGAATACTAGGTGAAAACCATGAAAATACTTGTGATGAGGGTGACAATGACGAAAAAAAAAAAAAAAAACAAGAAGCATCAAGATCATCTGAGGACGTAAAGTCGTTGTATGTTGTGCCCTGTATGTTGTGCCTTGTATGTTGTGCCCTAAAAAGTACAAGATGATTCAAAACGAATCGCTGGGTTTCAAACGTGTATATTTCTAAGAGTTCAAAATGGTACAGACTAGAGCACACACAGAGCGATATTTTCATCTTCACTTTCACTTCTTCCATTTCTGAAGAAAAAGAAGTTTGCTTCGACTCATTTTCGTATCTTGCTCGATATTAGACCCTACTCCATATTTTGCACTTCTCCCACCTGATTTTCATTTTTAATTAGATGCATTAATTGTACTTGAAATCACGCACTTAAATCACACTAAAGAGCAAAGCGTCAAAAGCAGGACACTCTATGTGTCCTGCTTTTGACGCCCGAATGATATCCGACCCGCACTCCAATTCCTGCCGTACGCTAATGCAGTCACAGGTGCAATCGCTACACAGATCCAATTTTTCATTAAGTCAAGATTAGCAGGTATAGATACAGCATCTTTTACGTGTCCCTACCCAAAAAATCCCATGGTTTAAAATGGGATGGTTAACATGGTTATAATGGTCCCGTGTTAAAAATCCCATGGTGTTAGATCTGGTGAGCTAGGGGACGAACAATAAAGTATAGGGCAAAATCAACTCTCCATTGATCACCATTTTGAACAACTGAATAATAAATAACAAGTGGGACACATACGATAACACGCTGTGACATCTAGCCAATTGAAGCTTTACAACTAGCTGTTTCATTCAAGCTCTAATAGAGAGCTGTAGGTCCAATGTTCCCAAACCGGTAGCTTTGTGAAATCCCACCATTCTTTTTGAACTATAAAATCTCCCGTCATGGTATGACGGATGAAAATTGCTTTTAAGTTTGAACTAAGCCATTGCCTGTTTGGTGATACGTTGATAGTTGACATTTTAATCCTAAATAAAGTGAATAACCCTAAACTCCCGTAAGTAGCGTTCATTGTTGACAATTTTTTTGTTTCTTAATTATCCTAAAATGACAGTATTACCAGTAAAACTGTTAAGTTGCCAGATCGAGTTCAGCCTTGTCAAAATAAAGCCTTTCCCTGCATGTTAAACATTACCAAAACATATTATCAAATTATCATGCATGGCGCGAATTTCATTGTTGAAACACGCGCGTTACTCGATCATCGGTTATTATTTATCTGTGGATTACCCTGTACAGTAGCGTGTTCAAGAAATAAAGTGCAACAATTAAATGCGATTTTTTTTGCCTAATGAGCAAAATTGAATTCCGCGAATTTCAACCTCCAGAAATTCCGCTATTATCCTTATCAGCCACTTTTGAGGTAAATAATAGAAATGCAGGAATTAAAAAAAATTATCACGCTAATTTATTATTATTGGTAGTAATTTAATCAACGGTTTATTAAAAGCTGGAGACTATAATCTAGGTTCATGTAAAGGGTAAAAGCACCGAATATGGAATACCTTTTGCTTTTGTTCCCTACAACTGAAATGACAATGAAAAAAAAAATAAATTTAAGCGTAATACAAATTTCAAGATTCTGGAATATTGATCATATCAGTTCAAAAGCTTAGTACAAAAGTTTTAACTATGAATTTTAATTTAAAAAAATGCGGAAAAAATTTGTTTACACGGGTTGCCTCCTACTTATGGGGTACTACAAAAATAACATTAGAATGCAAGTGTTAGCTTTTCATAAATCAACTATATGCACTTCAAAGAAAAAAAAAATGTTATTTTTTCGATAACTAACGAGTTTATGCTAGTCTATTTGAGGTATTTTTTACACGAAACCTAACTTTCATCCTGATCATTTGAAAATAAATTTGGGCAATGAACCACACACAGAGCGCCATTTTCATCTTCACTGTCACTTTTCCATTCTTTCATTTTTGAAGAGAAGGAAATTTGCTTTGACTCATTTTCGTATCTTGCTCAATATTAGACCCTACTCATTTTGTGAGCTTCTTCCACCTGATTTTCATTTTTAATCAGATGCATTAGTTTTATCAAAACAATACTGGGGGAAAAAAAAAGAAAGAAAGAAAACATGTACTAAATTTCAACACAAGAAAACATTACAACCTAAAGAGTAAAGATTCAAAACATATAAAAACGGTGTAATCTGATTTCTGTAACACTAAAAAAAATTGGAACTTATAAAACCAAAAATTCTTACAACTTCTACGACTACAGTTCAGACCATTTTCTCTGGTCACACAGCACAAAGAATCGACTCTTAGACATCTAGTTCCGTAAATGTCGGATGACTGTACAAAAAAATACATACAGTGGCTCCCAAAAGTCTTCGTACACCTACGACTTTCAACGAAATAGGCCCCAAATCATTGGTTAGAGTTAATATTTCGGAATAGGTATTTAATTATAAGATCTATGATCAATTTTTAACAAAACTGCATGAAAACTTTTTAAAAAATATTAAAACTTAATTTTTTAGAAATCAAAAACCGAAAAGTGCCGGAAATTTTATTCCACAGTCTTCGTACACTTTATAAAATGTCTATATATTATTGAATTATCTAACTTTTGATTAAGTTATTAATTAGTAGAATATCATACAGTATTCATATCACGTTTTAAACGTCTGGGAATAGATTTCATTCTTTTTCTTTCTTTTTTTAGCGTAATTTCTGAGTAAGTGTTCTACAACACTTCGAGTAGTATTACTATTTCTAGCTCTATTTTCGTTTTAAAGCCCTATTTTCGTAATCTAGCCTCCAGATATCTCTAAATACGTTACATTAAGTTACAATCTGGAGATTGAGGGGGTATTTTCTAAACTTTAGGACATTTTTCGAGGCACTAGACGCAAACGTTGAAAACCGTGTGCTTTTTATCGTTATTTTGATAAAAAAAAAGTTGTTTCCAATAACCAAATTTTTGGCTAAGAGTTCAAAAATGGTTTTTAAAATAGTTAAAGGAACAGCATGATTCATTGTTTCATCAAAAAATTACAGACTACCAAGTCCTGATGCTGATATGCACCCTTACACTAAAACACCTTCACCGTCCTGATTAACTGATCCAACTAAGTTCTTAAGATTAAGTTCCTAATTCTTTCTTCTACTTACAGTTATACAACAATTTAACCAAAAATGTTGAATTAATTTTTATCTGTAAGTAAGACATGATTCTAAACTGGTTTTAGCTTATTTATCATTGATTTTGGGACGAAAAGCGTAAGCTTTTTGTTTTTCGCACGACCAAGAAAATTTCTGTGGGAAGAGGTCCCATTTAATCCAGCTAATCAAAGAACTTGGCGAACAATTTTAGGTGAAAATTAAATGTAAAATGTTTCATTTAACTCTGCAGAAACTTTTACAGTACTCAAATGTGTATTTTTCACAAATTTAACTTTAAATCTACAATCACATTTTGTCAACTTTGCCGGTTGACCTTTTCTTACCTTGTTTTCGGTCCGATTCCTTTCTTTAAAGCATTTTATCAAGCACTTTACTACACAAACAAATAAATTAGCTAATTTCGAGACATTTCAAACCAATTTACCACTACTGTGGGACAAAAAAATCAAATTTGGAATGGCGTTTGCGGTTTTTTACGAATACCAGCCATTTTACAGTAATAAGCAATATATTAAGGAATAAATAAACAAAAAAAAATAAAGCCAAATGACTTATAAGGGTCAACACAATGCAAAAATATTAATAAAACGGCATATGATAATTTTAATCATGAATTTATTCGAAAATATTCGAGTGTACGATGACTTTTGTGGCGTGTTATTTCTCTGTCTCTTCATTTTCTGACCCATTTCAAAAAAAAAAAAAAGATCCGTCAATATTTTGAGAAAAACCAATGGGTTATATTTAGAATGACAGAGGAATGATGTGAAAAAAATATTGGACTTTATATTCGAATTCAGTTTTGAGTTATTTTGGTTTTACTAAAAAATTTCAAAGTGTACGAACACTTTTGGGAGCCACTGTAAGTGCCCCATAAGATAAATAAATACCTTTGTGCTGAACAGTAAAGTAAGTAAAAACAACGTCAAAAAAGCACAAATTGCGAATTACAGCAGACACGTGTTTCGGCGTTACAGGGAACGCCTTTTCAATGCAAAAAGTAATGAGCTTGTGGCTTAAAAAAAAATCCGCAAAAAGCTAATGCTCTGCTTTGCATTGAAAAAGGCGTTCCATGTAACGCCGAAACACGTGTCTGCTGTAATTGACAATTTGTGCTTTTTTGACGTTGTTTTTTCTTAATTTATAGGTGCCCCATATTAGGAAGTCATCGTCATTTTGTTGGTGACTTTTTTACCTATCTTAGAGGAAAACTGTAGAATACCCTCACATTTACATTTGCGGAAAATTTAAGAAACACCCAATATTCTAGTTAATAGTGTGCCGGAAAAAAGGATTGTTAACTTATCTGTAAAATTTTTATTTATAGACAACTCAGTGTAGAGACAAATCTTTCCAATTCGATAGATGTCGCAATAACTAATCTTTACTAATAATAAAGCTGAAAATCTGTCAAGATGTCTAGATCTCAGTGACGCGCAGGGGCGGCATTTCAGCGTTTCATTTGGGGGGTCGAGTTTCTTTAATATGTATTACCACAGTGCGGTCCCAAACACACATTAGCTAACAGGAAGTGGTCAAAAAATCGGTTTAATATGAATAAAAATTAGTGTTTAGAAACAAATAAAATTTTGATTAACTTTCTAATAAGTTATCGTACAAAACATCTCGATACTTAAGTTTTTATACCTTTTGGAAAAGTTTTAGTGCACGATTTTTGAAATTCGGAAGAGCAGGGAATCCTGTTACTAATCTGTTAGTGCCCACTGCCGTGCTGTTTTGCCACTATAGTCAAATAGATTTTTTTTTTTTTTTTTTTTTGCCCATTGTGCTTCGAAAATAAGTCTTTAATCTCCTGAGACAAAAAAATCTTTCTCTACTAGCTGAGCTAATTGAAATAGTTAAAAAACAATTAAAGTAACAAAGTTATGTATGCTTTTTATATCTTGCTCTTCAAAATCACCCAGACAGCTTCAAAAATTGTGAGGAGCTTAATTTTTCATCATTGAACAATCTAGTCTCCTGAGCGCTCTCAGCTTCAATGAGACGTCATCTGCCTCCAGCTCTGCTATTCACTATTCCAGACTGATGAGTCCATTACAAGGACAAACTGCAGTCTCTGGTTGTGATAACCAGTTTTTAGGTATATTGCTTGTAATTTTTCCTGCCTCATGCTAAAATTTTTACTTATAATTGAAACATTTTATTTTTCGTTTTCAAAATCCAATCCAGATAATATAGAGCCAACCATACAGAAAAATAATTATCATCAAATCTTGTGTTAATTTCATTCGAAACTGAATCTATTACTTCATACAAAATATTGAAAAATCAATGTTTGACTTCACATCATCATGTGGATTTTTTTTTTTTTTTTTTTTTTTTTTGCGCCTTTTTAAAAGTGGCTCGGAGGAAGAATTTTTTCGAAAAGTTTCACGATTGATTGAAATATACATCTATGTAAAATCCATTTTCAGTTTTAATTGTAGATTGAACTGTGGTTTGAATAGTCCAAAAATTAAGCGCAGCGGATTCAAGATGTTTTGATAGAGTAAAGCATTTCTCAAAAACTTTCTTCAATACAAACAAATTGAATAAAAATTCAAACGAAGTCATACATGAAAAAGGGCATGAGATTTTTCACCATTGAAAGAATGGTTATGCAATCATTCTTCCAGTCGTCAAATCACTGCTTTGAAGTTATAAAGAAATCTTTTATGGTTTTAACTCTTGAAGACCATCTTGTGTCACTTCGAGATTGCATAATTATACAGCCCAATAAAAGGTATTTGCTGATATATTTTTTTTTTTCAATAATCACATACATTTTTAAGAAGTTTCTATGAAAGCATATAATGCATTGAGCAGCTGAAACGTGTTTCTAGCAGAAGAATGCGATGAACACTCATTAAATAAATATACACTTAAAAAATGAGCGTAAATGTGAATGTAAAATATCAAGGAATTTTCTTGCGAAAACCTTGCAGCCACACCACTTTGCACGAGCCTCTCATATTGGACACACCATACTGGGCACAGAAGTATGAAATATTTAGCCTATATGAGGAAATGTCTTCTTTAGTTAAAATTAATCATGGTTCTCGATCAGTTTTCGGTGTTCTGAAAAGGCTGGAAAATACTTCATGAATTTCTAAGTCATTATACAAATAACGAAAAACACTTTTTCCAGTCTGAAAATGTGTCGAGTTTCATCAAATAGTTACTGAGAACCAGCGAGATTTTTTAAAAATGAACATTGATTTCCGATTTACATAAATTGAATTCACCCATATTCTATCATTCTGCTCAAAAAATTTGGGGGTGCGACCGCCCCCTCTTGACCCCCCTATTTGCCGCCCCTGGTGACGCGCATAGCGCCTAGTCCAGTGGTACCCAAGCCATGGACAGCGGCCCACAAATGGGCCACGAACAGCGTGTTACTGGGCCGTAGACACTGGTCGAGAATCTGAACCAAAATAAATCTTGGTCTTAATTTCCACTTTTTGCGAAAATTCACTTATTAGATATACTATCACTCAAACTCTCCCTGGCTCATCTCCAATAAAAACGATTACGATTTTTCATATTCCTTAGGATTTCTCCCCTATAATTGAAGAGATGAAATGTAACGAATCGGACACTCCTTTAAAGAAAATTGCCACAGGAACTAGTATTAGCTCAAAGTTAAAAATGCTCCTCCTTTGCTGAACTGGCATGACTAACAATTGAATTGAGACACTTGAGGGGCTTTTCGACAAGCTACATATTTGAATGAGACGTTTCATTGCAGTTTTTTAAAAACAATATAAAATTACTTAACTATCCAGTTTCAATCCAGATATCAATTCCTCCGTGGGGGGGGGGGGGGCGCGGGAAACAGCGTCAAAACACTCATGGAGCTTTAACTTTGACTTGCTTTTGAGTTTCCGTACAGCGATGCTAGCTAAGTGAATATCAACAAAAAGTTATGCTCTTCCTTAAAAATTAGTTTGAAAAACTTTCTTGTACAGTATATTATTAGTGGTGCCGTATGAGAGAAGAGGATTAACACCTCCAGAACTTTGTTTTAAACACACTTTCAGCTTTAATACGGTATGTTATTCACTAAAGGACAGTTATGAGCAAATGCTACACCCCTCCTCCAGAAAGAAAATTTTGGCTGTACAAGAAATATATAGTAGTTAGTGGGTCTCAATGGTGTTTTCTACAAAACTGGTGGGTTGCACAACTAAAAAAATTGGGAACTGCTGGCCTAGACCGTTCGGCTAATTTTCATGAAATCTGGCACAAAATTAGTTTGTAGCATAGGAGTGTGCATCTCGAAGCATTGTTTCAAAAATTCGATTTGCTCTTTTTCTATTCCAATTTTAAGAACATTTTCCACACAAATATGATAATTTGGGGGAGAAATATGTCATTCACATTTTAAAGTTTTATATCATTCAAAAGCTCAGAGTTTTCTGCATCAAGTGAAGTTTATTCGAAGTTTCTACAAACATTAGGGGGCTGTAGGAATTGTTTAAAGAAAACCAAAATCCAAGGCTTACCTTAAGCATGCTAAACGATTCTAAATGAATAAGCTCGATAATAAAATAAAAATTAAAGATAAACTAGCTGCGTTGCACGCACTACCTCAAAAATGAAAGGGATGTCAAGTTTATGATAGTAGACTTTATTTTTCTTGGAAAATGGCGCCTGGAGTATACGTTTTATGTGAAAAAATTACAGAGCAATCGGTGTTTTATTTCTCGAGAAATCCGTAAAAATATGAATTTTTGAAAGTGTCCCAATCTTTATGGTCATATAGTGTATATAACGTGTGCGGTCCGGTTAGGCTTCAGAAGGGTACCAAGCGATCCTCATTAGTGAACAGGTTGACAGCCACTGCTATAAATTATAACTTGCACGCTAACGTTTCGTAAACGGCGATATGATTTCCAAAACATGGGTTTTGGCCCTCGATGAACCAAAACTCAATAAAAATGTTCGCCAATGTACCAAACGCCCGGTTGCATGCTTATAAGAAACTTGTACCATGTTTTCCAATGTCGGAATAATGAGTTTTTTGCAAAATAAAAATTAGTTTCATATAAATTTCATAACAAAATATTTTCGAAAAAAAAGGGAAATCTTATTCTGCAGGAATTCATGGGCGATTTTCTCTCAAAAAAAAAAAAAAAAAAATCCAGAATTTGAAGGGAACAGAGAGCCTTTCATTTTGGCGCGAGTCCAAGACAAAGAAACTAGCCAACAATCGAAGACAGTCACGGCTGTAGTTATAAATGTGAGTGAAGTGGACAATTTTATTTATACTTGTTCATTCTGTTTTTTCAATAAAAGAGGCTTTGGAAAAGCTTCTGAAAAATACAAAGAGGTTTATTGAGCACTGAAGACCTTTAACCTTTGTTAAGAATCTAAAACATTTACGCATAAGAGATATAAGAATTATTTGTAAATTTTTTTATTACTGTTTTGGAAAATGTAGGGGTATTCACCCGAACGGAAATTTGTCTTTTTATTTTTAAATTTATCCTTTACTTTTAATACACTTCAGGAATTAGAAGATAAAATCTATAGCTGCTTGAAGAGTGCTTAGTTTTAGAGTAAAACACATTATGCCCAATTAAGGCTTTAAGAATGAGCATTGCATCTAGTTACTTAAAGCTGATTACCAAATATGTCTGAGTCTTAAAAATCACTCGTACTTGTTTTGATCTTTCCCGGGCCTTGAATGAAGGAATATTTAAAATATTTAAAAAAGTTGTAAATTTATTTATGGACCAAAAAATGTATTAAACTGTTACGGACAGTTACTGTTTTAAAAGCAAATAATGTATGCAAGAAATAATGTATATGGAAAAATGTATATGTAGTTGGAAAATACAAGAAAGTGCGGATTTTACAGGAGGCGCAGGTGGTGAGATGCAAAGGGATGTAAGTGAACTTTTTTAAGTTTGGAGTAAAACGCCAACTAAGTTCAAACTCTTGGTGAGCTTTCGTTGAAACACTTGTTTAAATCAGTGGTGTCCAATACGTTTTTTTGTCCGAGGGTCCACCTCATGTTAAGATGGATTTCGCGGGGTAAAACGCATATGAAGTTTTAAGATACTTTAATTATTTTTCTGCATAACGTGGGAAAATGTTAAACGGAAATCAAACTACAAACCAGGAAAGCGCCAGGTAAACGGCAGAACCTGCAGAAATGAATTTTCGAAATATTTGAAGAAACGCGTTTTCGATTCGATACTAAAAATAGGAGAATGTTGGAATTAGACTTTTTTTCGTGCCTTATTTTCAGCGGACACCAAATAGCAAGGTTTTACAATAAAGCCAACGTACAATTGATGACGAAAATGCAAACAATGAAAAATGTGAAGCTTTACCTGCTGCCCACGGCAGTGTTGGTTCATTTTTACAGCTTATTTTATCAGTACAAGTTTTCCACCTGTTTCTTAAAAACCAATTTCTGACGATTTGGATTCAAATTTGCAACAATCATTTTTCATTAACCGAATAAAGATGATCGGTAGTTGTGAAAGTTTTTAGAACATAACTTTTGACTCATGGTATTAAACAGAACAACAGTTCGAATGGATCAGCTTCCCCGGTTACAAATAGCCCTCAAGCCTTAGGTTGAGCAACACTATTCTTAATAAGGTTGTATAGCACAGGGGCGAGCGAACCTCAGAGTGAAGATGATGGGGCGAACCGGATCCCGCAAGAGGGCGCCAACCTTGGGGATGACGCCGAAAAGGGCGCACAAAAAAAAGTGCAAGAAAAAAAAAAAGAAATGGGGGGAAAAAAAGGAAAAAAAGAAAGGATCAAGAAAGAAAAATGGTGCAAAAAAAAAAAAACGATGGTACACAAGTTAACGAGTTTAAAGGGGGGGGGGGGGGGGGGGGGAAACAACCAAGGAAAGTTGCACCAAAAAATAAAAATATTAAATTAAATTTTAAAAAATAAAATAAAATAAAAAAGGTGTTCAGGCTTGAGAGCGCAAGGGCGCATAGGCGGGAGGGCACGTCGGCCTGCGGACCGATGGGCCAGTCCGCTTCTGGTATAGCAGCACCTACCAAGGTCACAAATACCATCACTTGTCTACAGAAGAAATCAGAGTTTCTTCTACTATTTATACTAGTGATCTCCAAATTTTTAATTTTGACAATTGGTGTAAAAACAACTAAAAAGTGGTTCCCTGAAACCCCAAAACACGTATCTGAAACTTCTTGTAATATCTGTGCATTAATTACATTGTTTCTTACGTTCACTCTGTTGCACAAAAGTACTAATATTAATTATTTGCAGCTAACACTGAAAACTCCGGTATTTTACATAAGAAATAGCTGTATTACGAAGTTACAAAATATCTCAGAACACTAGTATTCGGAATAACGGTATTGCGATAACTGCATCTACGATATCGGGAGAAATGTTTTGTGCTGGAAAAACAAGATAGGAACTAATTCCATGTCTGAATGAACTGCTCTAAAGATATCTCGGGATTCGTCAGTTTTATTCATAAATTGCGTAGCAGATAATTGACACAAATCTGCCGTGGCAGACTAGTGCTTGTGGTAAACGGCAGTATCTGCAGAAACAAGTTTTCGAGATTGTTGAAGAAACGCGTTTCGGATTCAATACTAACAAAAGGGAAATGTTGTAATCAAACGTTTTTTTTTTTTTTTTTCCAACGGAAAACAAATAAGCAAGTTTGTACAACAAAGCAAACGTACAATAGATGACAAAAATGAAAAAATAAAAATTAAAAAATTGCAGGAACTGCCTTTCACCTGTCCACGGCAGATAAACCGAAACTTTCCTGGAAGATTTTGAGAAATACTGCTGTTTACCAAAAAAAAAAAAACTGATATTTGGGATTAGGCATTGAATCTAAATTTCAAAATCCCAAGTCAATTATTTGGAACAAAATTTCAAAAATTGCCTTCAACTACTGAATTCTTCGTATACATTTATACAAAATCACAAGCAGGTTGTTTTACACAAAGTATCTAATATTAGGAAAAATATCATCTCCTTCTTTAAATAGTCCAACTTCTGTCAAAAGATTGC
The DNA here is from genome assembly GCF_026930045.1 of Uloborus diversus. Lineage (NCBI taxonomy): Eukaryota > Metazoa > Arthropoda > Arachnida > Araneae > Uloboridae > Uloborus > Uloborus diversus. Next base: position 108,499,814 of record NC_072734.1, on the reverse strand, counting down.
AAAACATTTATGTCTTACGCTCTTATTTACGTTCGAAATTAAAACTTCCTGACTATTTATTTGATGACATCTCAGGGTCTGAAGACATAATAGAACTATGAAGGGCTACTACAGCTTTTCTATTGCGATTTTTATTTTTAGATTGCACACATGTACAACGGAAAAAAAAACTCGCGACGAGGCACGTGGCAAAATGCAGTGCCAAATAGTAACTTCATCAAATATAAGTACTTGACCAGAACTTCGCATGTGTTCCTGGTGTGACAAATTTCTAGAGCCATACAGAGCATGCGTCTGACGTAATGCTCTTGATTTGGACACCTTTTTGTGACTGCTGTCATGTCATAACAGAATCAGAAAATGAAAGAAAAGCCGAGACTGTCACTTCGATTCATTCATTGATTGAAAAGTTCAATCTTTTTCATGTTACCTGAACCAGGATAACGCACCACTTTCTATTTCTAAAGATATTGTATTCTGTCTCAGTAACTGCAACTTTGATGAATGTTTTCATAACGAAACCAAAGAAATGGACAGTATTGTCCAAGGTCAAATGGAATATAAAGTTTTGAAATGATGAGAGCAAAAGATTTTTTAGTGAAGCACACGAACAAACATTTTTGTGGAACTATATCAAATCTCCGAATTCAACTGCTTAGAATGAGCAAGTCAAGCATATAAACTAGAAAGCCTCTTTTGCAAACATCCGTAAATACATGATTTTCGAAAGAAATGAATAATTCTTGAGATATCCTAAGAGTAGTTAATTTAGACATGGAATTTGTTCGTTTTTATGTTATTTTTTTACTGTATTTATACCATTTATGGTGTAATTAAGCCAAACCTGATTTTCACAATGTGATAATAGAATGCATGAAGAAATATTTTCCGAAAAAATAAACAATAAAATTCACAAATATTTACTAGTTATTGATCATTTCAAAAAGTTTTTTTCAAGACATAACTAGCGGATCTCCTGCGTTTTTCTTTTTGTGGGTCCAAAATGTCGGATGAGTTAGCTCTCGCTTTAGTCGCGACAGGTTCGACTAATCGAAGCTGTAAAATTTTTTGCATGGAAAGTTTTCTCTTTCTCTCGAACTTAGCCTCTACATAAACTGGGAACAAATTCACACTGAGGTGAGATTTCAATGCTTCAACTGTCAAGGGGAACATCATATCTAAGATCAACTTTCATCAGAGATAAAATCGTAAGCACATTTTTCTTACTAAGGTATGATTTTAACAAAACAGAGCTAAAAGGAAAATATCCTCGGAGAAACTTTTTCCTGATAGGGGTAACTGACTTTCCGTAAGCTGGAAGCTCTTCAAGAATTTATTTACCCTCTGGTAGAGGGCTAACAACCGCGTTAAATTAGAATTAACGGATTGGGTTTGATTCGACTGCGTTTCATTTCCCCTTTGACAAGGCCAGCGAGCGCACGTTCACCCAAACACCGATCTGTGGGAGGATCCACTGTTCCTTGCCAAGTGGCTCTTCCGCATCAGTCCGATGACGTCACGTCAAGAAGGCTTGCTTTTGAGTCGCTAACATAGTATACTCCGCTGTTGTTGGCACCTCAGAACTCATACGCGTACTTTACCTGCGTCTTGCACTGGAATTTCATGCGTGACGTCATAATTGTCGTTTACAGTTTAATCAGAGAACGCTGTGCAAGTAAAAGTAGTAAACTACGTAGTTGCAGCGGTGTGCACAGAAATTTTTGGGCTCGTCACAAATGACTTTCACGGCACCCTCCATATTGTTTAACCCCATATTTCACCCCTTATTTTGGAAATATTGATCCCCCTTTAGGTTCGGGCCCGGGCCAACAGGTGTCCCTCCCCCCCCCCCCCCCCCCCCCGTGTGCATCCCCTGTGTAGATGGAGCTCGAGTTAGCAAATTGGTTTCAGACACTTGTTTTTTGGAGTTTCAAGGAACACTTTTTTTCATGCAAAGCAGAGTAAGCATCTGGACGTAAAGTCATCCATTCAAAGTGCCCAAAGCTCTTCCGAGCTTTTCCCGAATGAATTCACATCCACAAGCTGACACTTATTTGCTTTGAAAAAGGGATTCCTTGAAACTCCAAAACACGTGTCTACAATCAACTTGCTCTGTGCTTTATTTACGTTGTTTGCTAATGTTGCTTTGCTGCAGAAAGGTATTTATTCATAGCGTTACGCAAGATTTAACACCCGCACAAAACTGTTTGTGCTCGATCTAAGAAGTATTAGACAATAAGCAATAAAAGTCATTGGAATTATAAGTACGCGTCCTTGTGGCGTACGCTTCAACACATGCTTTGGTTCCTGCGTTTTCAAAAGCACCTTTTGGCCTAGTAGCGCAAGCACCGACTTCGATTGGAAGGTTACGTGTTTACATCATTTCCGATCCATCACTGAAGACGACGCAAATGTATTAGCGAACCTCTTGACTTTCAGCAAGAATCACAAACATAATTTATTCCTACAAACACATGAAAAGCTGCTACAACCATCAAAATTTTTCGAAACTAAATTAAAATACGATTTTCGTCTTTTAATTTTTTGAAAATGAAGTGTTGCCATTCGGCAAAGCAAAATAAACTTACAAATTTAACAGTTCAAAAAATAAAGCAATTTTACAAATGTGAGAAATATTAACGTAATCTTACGAAACTTTTTTTTTTTTCTATTACTTGAGTGGAGCACCACAACCTTATTGACTTGATGCGACTTGTTCAAACAAGACTCCACATTATATTTTTGCGAACCTCTGTAAAAAAAAATGCATTACGCCATTTGACCTTGATAAAATCTGATAAACACAGAAATATCTGTCAATTGCACCACTAAATTTGTTTGACTTATTTCTCCAGCTATATTTTTCAAAGGAATGATACGTATTAAATTGTAAATTGACTCTAATTTGATGTAATGTACATATTATTACGTGTATATATTATATATCTATGCATAAAAATGAATTATGTATTTCATGTCAAAAACAAGCAGCAATAAATAAATGCATTTCATCGAAGAAAGATGTTTCGCGAAGAAAAGTATTTGAGTGTATTTTATCTACTTTTGATGATGTGACCTTTGGAGAAGAGTTAAAAGCCTGTTTTTTCCATCGGTATTCAGCGTTAAGAATTTTCAATTCATATTCAGTCGAGCTAGCCTTTCAAAATCAGAGAATAATATAAGTAATATCCTCTTACTGATGCTTTTTTTTTTGTAGTATATCAGTGTTTCTCAACCTTTTTACCTTTTTCAAAACGGGCACCGTCAGGGGTGGATAAGGGGGGTCATGATCCCTCCCCCTCCCGGCTTCTAAACCGTCGACAATATTATCCGTCCACCATTGTGTTCAAACACTTTGTGCATAAAATGTAAACGATTTCAGTCATCTTTTCAATTCATTAATTACAGTAGAACCTCCCCTTAAGGGACACCTCCATTTGAGGGTCCTTTTTTTCTGGTCCCAGTCCCTTTGAATAGGGACCTTCATGTTTTTACCTACAACTAAGGGACACTCTATTTAAGGGGCAGTTACAGAGAAAAAAAAAACAAAGAAATATGTACAAGTGCATAAGAAAGAGTGTATTTACTGGAATTAAAAGTTTCAGTTTTCCTCTAAAAATTAATTGAGGAGAGTTTAACATTAACATATGTTAAAGAAAAAAGTATATATTGTAAAAGTCTTGCTGAAAGTTACAAGCATGATTTGCGCACCCAGATATTTATTCAAGTAGGCTCAGGGCCAAAAGAGAGGGCGCAGAAACGGACTAGTTTTTTATATAAAATTGAAATGCGAACACTAATTGTAATTCATAATGTCTTGCGCTGTAAATTACATGACATGAAGCTGATTCATGCAATGAATTATTTCAAAATAATTGCTTTATGCTGCAAAATATTGTACTTACAAAATTTTTGGGTTAATTATAATTAATAAAATAATAAAACCATTAAGTGTGAATTTTATTTCGGTGTGTATGAAAAATGATAAGTATTTAATCTTAAATGTAAATAGTTAAAGTTCATAACAAAATTATACTGAGTTAACTCACTACATGCATAAACTAAAATACCTCCGAAGAAGGGGCACTTTTATTTAAGGGACATAACGTCTGGTCCCATTAGTGTCCCTTATTGAGAGGTTCTGCTGTATTTTTAACCCTTTCAGACGTGGCGTCCGGTATGCTGGACATGAACTTTAAACAGCTGCTAATCATTTATTAATTGAATAAATTACTCAATTTTTTTCGTAGTTGACTCTTTACAGTCTGCTTATTATTATCTGTACAATAATTTTTCATTTTGGGATTAGCAACATAAAGAAATAGGGGTTAGAAGAGAGAGAGAGAGAATGGGACTGGGGCACATTTTCCCAACCACGGATTCTCGTCGCAAAAGCGACTTTTTTTTTCTGATTTTTTTTAAAAATATATAATCTTATATTAATCATTTGGTGCTTTTTTGTGACACCCTAGAAGTTTCAGTAATTCTTCAGACCCAAAACCGTAGATTCGTTCAGAAAAGAAGGGGGGGGGGAGGTGGTTCTTTAGCCTAAACCCCTGCAATGGTAGTCTCGAACCGCCCCTGGGCACCGTGCTGTGTAATTTACTGTTCTAAAATTTATATTTTTCTTACCTCGATAAAAATAAGATTTCAACTTCAGACAGAAAAAAAAGTCACGGAAGTAATGGGACAAAAGTGACGCCAAAGATTGACGAGCACTTTTCGACAAAATGCTGATATTTTACCTAATTGAAAATCCAAAATGATATGACGCACAGTACATGACTTGCGTACATGTATGCATGCAGCCATGAATCTGCTTTCTTTTGCCATTTCGCACAAAGTAAAGTTGTTAACGTTGTACAGTCAAACCTTGATATCTCGAACCTCCTTATCTCGAAACGCTTGATGTCTCGAAAAAAAAAAAAAAATTCCCCTGCATTTTCCACAAAAACTTCTATGCATTTACCACAGTTATCTCGAAATTTATTTTAATGTTTTGCACAGATAAAAGTTTCAATTGCCGTTTTCCTTAGAAATTTTTTAAGTAAAACCAGTTCGGAGACATTTACTTGTAGTTTTTCATCCATTAGGTATTGTCACATAGAAACAGGGATGTAAATAAACTTAAATCTAGTAAAATGTTGAAGAATAAGGTAATCGTTACAAAAAAAATCAAATAGAGCATATATAAATCTATATGATGTATGAGTGTTTAATTTGTGAGTTTCTAGTATAATTGATTCATAACCTTGTAAACTCGAAAACTCGATATCTCAATTTTCCCTTCTTCTCCAGAGATTCGAGATATCGATGTTGTACTGCATAAGGTGATCAAATGGTGGCCGTAGGTGGAAAATTTGCTGCTCTGGAAAAAGCTCGGGAAACAAACATTATCGTCTGCTTTTATCATGTTAACATACAGCATTTTTTGAAGGGGGGGGGGGGGTGATGTCACAAATTTTTACCCCGGGAGACACACGTGCTGGGAATTCTACTGCATTTTTTCAGATGTTGACACCAAAAGAAAATTTTCTTTGTAAATATCAGAATGAAACTACAAACAATTGGTTAAAAAATAATAATAATTTGCAGCTTCATTTAAGCGATTGTGATTTTTACACCGATATCTGATTGCGAAAAAAGAAAGGCTCGATAGCGAAAATATTTTTTGCGCATTTCATTCGAGAGCAATTAAGAGCTAATGTTACCTTTTTTGGACTGGATCAAAAAACATGGCGGGCCATATGCAGCCCATTGGTTTCAGGATGAGCATTACAGCAAAACCTATGTCCATTTTATTTATTTCAGCGTAGTGACTTGAAATTTAAAAAATTATATGCATTCCAACTGGAAACAGCTAAGCTGTTGTTTGTTTGTTATTTATACAATGCTTTTACGTTATATCGCTAAACAAATTTTGTGAGAGAATTATTTCTACACCCCTTTTGCATTAAATACCCTGTTTTCATAAAGAATCATAGGTTATTTTGTGCGTAGTAGGCACAAACATAAAGGTATGTTGAAAAGATGAAATAATAGTAATTTGTGTTAGTGTGTTACGATGACCTTTCGTTGTTTATAATAATTAATATTAAATATTTTGCAGAAAGTAATTACCTTTATCTCATCTATAACCACAATTTGATGGAATATTTAAAGCTCTTTAAAATCCATTTTCTTTTCTGAGATTATTAGTTTGTTACGATAGAACTGTCCTATTATTAGAACAACGTTTGAAATTTTATTTATAAAACTTGTCTATTTAAGGATCTTAAGCATCTCGCGTCAGATAATAGCGTGGTACGTAGTTTGTGAATGTCATGAATTCTCTTGTCTTTCTCTTAACAGAATAAACAAGTCAAATGTGATCGGGAGCTATGCCCAAACAGGAAGCCCTGTTATCTGTTTCTATTTGGACAAGAAAAGAAATCGTGTTGTGAGATGTGTAAAGGCAAGTATTGTTTCATAGTTGTCGTTGTTTTCAGCTTTTTGCTTTTCGAAAAGTTCTAAAGTAATTTCAGAGGAAAATCATTGTTGCATTTGCAGAAGTCCAAACAGAGCTACTAATAAGTTGCCACTTTTAGGAAACCATGAGACAAAATTAACAGCATTGATAAATTTATGAAACTTTTTTTTATAAAGTCATTTTAGACAACTGATTTATAGTTTCTATATTTTTAACTACAGCGCTCCTAATACTTAAGAAATACTCCTATTGATTGGAGAGTGATGCCACAAATTATCACCACGTGTGACACCCCGTGCTGGGAACTCCACTGCATTTTCTCAGATATTGACACCTAAGAAATACGTTACAGCATTGTTTTCTTTGTAAATATAGAATGAAATACAGAAAATTGGAAAAAAAAGTAGCTACTTTGCAGCTTAATTTATCCGACAGTGATTTTTACGCAGATGGAATTCATTTTCGTTTCAATAACCATTGGTGTACGATCTCATTTTTGTTTTCTTTTATAAATTAGCAGTATTTTCTAATAAATTACGTTTTAAAATAATTTGGATGGAGCTGGTTTTGAAATAAATTATAACTTTTATTGTTATTTTTTAAATTTTCCTTTTAAATTTCAATTAAATTCATGCGGTACCTCAATTTTATGACATGTATTGTCCTGTTAAATAATGAAAAAAAAAGAGTTAACTGAACACTCTATTAAAATAATGTTGTTGATGCTACTCGTTGGTTTTTAATTTACGTTCAGAACATTAAAAAAAATTCCGAAACGTTTCTGGAACATAATGAGCAGCTAATGTGCCTTATTTCTGCCAATAAAATATCTGGCAAAAACAAGCAAGTGTGGATCCAGAGGGGGGGGGGCATAGGGGTCATTACCTACCCCCCCCCCTTAAGCTACCAAATATAGCTTAAATTAGCGTTTTTAGGGCTAATATTTCAAAGAATTTGCCCCAGGCCCACTCACTATTTTTGCCTAAAGGTTGCTTTTTGACCCCCTCCAAAATCAAAAGATGGATCTGCCCTTGATCCGAAGGGGCCGTAACGAAGCTGAAGGCGAAACAACTAATTAAAAAGCCTAATACTATATATTTTTCATTGTTAGCTTAAAATGTTTTTCACCACAGTGTAAAAACGGTATTCACGGAACTTGCTGCGATTCAAGAAACGTTTTCGCAAAAAAACTTGTTTTTCACAGGAAACTGGTGCAAACCCTTGAAATCCCGGAATGTTTACCCGGAAGTAACCAGTGACGTTTCGGATTTTTTCAGTGTAGAAGCGTGGATTGAGCTGATTTTGAAATAAAATCGGATTTTGGCAGCGGTTTTCGATCTGATCGAGATTGGGTCCTTTCAAACAGGGGCGTAGCTAAGGGGGGGGGGTTTTGGGGACAACCCCCCCCCCCCCAAAAAGTTAGTCTCAAAAAAAAAGAAGAGAGAAGAGAAAGAAAAAAAAAGAAGAAAAGGAAAAAATTCCAAGCGATTATATATATATATATAAAATATATATATATATATATATATATATATATATATATATATAAAAGAAGTAACCCCCCCCCCCGAAAGTCGGGTCTAGCTACGCCACTGCTTTCAAATTGCTTTGTGGCGTGATATGAGGAGTATCTACCAAGAAGTATCAAATTATGAAATATAAACGCATTCAAAAATTCATGGGATGAGCTGGTTTTGGTAGCAAACGCCCCAAATCTAGCTTTGCACGGTTTAAATTATTTGAAGTTATTAATGAAGAAAATGACCACAAAAATCCTTAATAAAAAAGAAGTGCTCAAAATAGCTACTTTAGGCAATACGAAACTTTAACATCCACTTCATCAGTAAATAGACTTCTTCCTATTTGCTGGCAGTGAAAAATGACTTATTTTAAAAAAAGTTCTAACTTTTGAGTTGTTTTCAACTCGACGTTTACACGAAACATATTAATAGAACGGAATTTTGTTTTTGAAGGCACTATTTTTGAAAACAATGTTAGAGAAAAACAATGCGTTTTTAAAGAGACGTGTTTTTGTAAACGGTTGGGAGAACTTCTTAGATTTATTTTTGAAAAATCCTTAAAAATTACACAGTTATTGAATTCAGTATATTTCTTCTTCTTTTTTTTTTCTTTTTTCTTTCTTTTTTTTAACAAGTATTTTTGTGATTTTATATTTATTTTCACCATTTGAATAAAATTAGAAATGCAAACTTAAAAGTTTAAGTGAACTCTAATCAAAACATGACTAGTGATTGCAATACCGGTATTCCGGTATACCGAATACTGGTATTTCGAGAAATTTTGCAATTTCGTAATACCGATATTTGATGGGGCAAAATACCGGTATTTTTGGTATTAGCTGAAAATAAATAGTTTCAATTGAAGAATTTTCAATTTAACTTATGTTTTAATTGTGCATGTATCTTTTTCCAATATGCAGAACCAAATTCAATCTATTGATGTAAAAGTGTGGCTGCAAAAGCACGAGCAAATAAATATCATTAAACAAAATCAGTGGAAAGACTGCAAAATGATATTGTCCTTATTAGATGGTGAGATTAATCGCATTTTGGTGAGCTTTTGCGCACCATGTTTTTATTTTTTTTACTTTCCCTGACCACTCACTTTTCCTTTTGTGAAAGTCAATTTTGAGTGTAATTTTGAATGCATTTATCCTATGAACAATTTATTCAAACCATCGACTACAGTAATACTTTATGATTTCTTTTTTAATTATTTGTCTCAACTGTACTAAATTTCAACAAAAACATTTTCTTGTTAGCATAACAAATGGTAATTTACTGTCACCAGAATTGGTTTGGTGTCGTGTCTCGCTACTTGGCTTTATACTTGTCAAGATAATATTTAGAAATTATATAGTGCCTTGAAAGTTTACATAGAGGTAAAGCATAATCAAATGAAACATATTTTCAGATATTTACATAATTATAATTGAAGAATTTTGAAAATAAGGTGGAAATAAGAGAAACTAATGAGATCAAACTTAGTCAAGCTTATCGTAAATTTCAAAGCAAAGGGCAAAAGGGTAATAAAAAGCAAACACAAACCTTTTCTGTTCAAGAGAAGATGATGTTAATATTGGAAAAATATCGTCTTTCGGAAAAAAATTACAATTAGCCTTAAATTTAAAAATAATAATATTAATAATACACACAATACAAAAACACGCGCACACACACACAAAAAAAAGGAATTTATCCAAAAATAACACGCAAGAGACCGAATTATTTGAAGATGAAGGACTTCTAGACAGTTAGGGGAGGGGTATCGCGCATTGTTAACAGTACCATCGACCTGCGTGAATTCAGTAAGAGTATTTCCAACTGTAAGAAAGTTGAGCACTAAAATAAAATGAATTCCAGACTTAGAGATAATTCAATAGTTGCATTATGTTTTACATTAATTTTTTGTTATGACATTTGTTTTTTCATTTTATATTTGTTCACAATAAGTTTTCATAAATGATACAATTTTTGTACAAAATAAAGAAATGTGGCAACGAAACAATATGCTTTGAAGCATTTTTTGAGAAATTTCAAATACCGCTATTAATACCGGTATTCCGGTATTACGATTTAAAAATACCGAATACCGGTATTGAATTTTTGGTCCGGTATTGCAATCCCTAAACATGCCCGATGACGTAATATGAATTTTCTTTTCCTAAATATAAATTTTAGCGATTTAATGTCTCATATAAAGTAAATGGTTGAAACTACAATTGAAAAACTGTGCAGAATATTGACACTTACACGGGTGCGAAAGTAAATAAACAAGATACTTCAGTATTTTACAATTATAGGTTAACTAAGTTATCCACTTAACCCTAGCTTAAGGCAGCGTTTCTCAACCTTTTTTAACCCATGGTCCGTCAAAAACTTTTGAAAAATAATTACGGACGGTGATGTTTTTTTCCCCCTTTCCTCCACCCCGGACCAGTGAGATTATTTTCCCATTCTTTCTTTCTTTCTTATTTTTAACAGAAAAAAAAGGGGGAAGAGGGATTCGACTCAGGGTCCGTTAAACATTTGAGAAAAACTTTTGAAAACTGCTGAGGGTTTATTTTTTTCTTTTTTTAGCATAATAATATTCTCAAGAAGTGAATTAATAAATAATATAAAAATTTCTGTTAAAGAATTGTTGCTAAATAAATAAATAAATAAGTATTAAGAATAAAATAAGTAATTATTGCGCTAATTATACATATAAAATAAACATCGTTGAAATAATATAAAAAAACTACGAAAATTAATGACAAATTCATTTAAAAAATGTCGTATGGGATGTAAATAGTTATTATGTTTTAACCAGGAAATTTTTTTAACGTGGATGGGCCTTTGCGGGCCGGTGCCGGTCCGCCGGACCACCGGATGAGAATCGCTGGTTCAAAGAATATTTTGAAGCGCACTCCGGATTCAGATCATTACACTTATCTCTGTTGAACGGGAAATTTTCTTCGGAAATCTTCTTGGAACTCTTAGTTTCAAAGAATGTTTGGAATGTGGCTTTATTTGTCAGAAATAGAGATCGCATTGTCTAAAACTGAAGAGCCTTCCTACTCTCATTCCAAAAGATAACGTCATGGACATGCACTTGAATGACGACATAGTTGTGGGACATGTGAAAGTAAAAGGAAAGTGTTTTCTAATAGAAAACAAAAAATATCATCAGTCTGCTGAAGATTCATTCTTTTTAATTTATAGTATGATTGCAATTGATTTAGCGCCTTTCTTACGGAACAATACAGCGTGTTTCTTCACAATTTGAATACCTGACGTTGACAAAAGCATCAAAATTACTTAAATTTGAAATTGCTAGACTATATTATTCTATAGTTATAACATATCTCGTAATTGCTAAAAAATATGAAATTAAGAAATATTGATTCGAATGCGCGTATATGAGTACACTCATCTACTCTTTTGAGTTGTTAAAAAGACATCGAATATTTAACAGGGATGAAATTATGTAGTGTATTCAAACAGATCACACAGATTTCTTTTCTTCGGTCATTTGATGCGTCAGTTTTTACATTCGCTCATAAAATTACGATAGATAAAATCATTCACAGCCATAACTCAACTACAACATAAATTAAACCAGGCCCAGTTTCTTCACTACCACATGCATTATGCATTGATGACAACATATTTGAACATATTTGAGTAACGATATAAATGTTTCGTTCCTAACTTTGGATGATTTTCTGAAAATAACATGAACGAAGCATGGTTACATTGGATTTTACTTTTTGTTTTTACGCCAACTCCAAAAATTATGTTTAAAAGTAGTATCGATGGTGTTTAAAGAATAAAATTATTTTTCATTTTTTGGGGCAATTTTGAAGTTTTTTTTTTTTTTTTTTTCAAAATTTTTTTCTTTTATTCTTTTTAGTGTAAATGTGTTTCAGTAATAGTAACAAGTTACCATCACGAAACTTCACCTTATTTTTTCATAAACATGCTGCATACTAAAAAAAAAAAAAAAAACTATAAACATGCTATTACGTTTTCCCTAACTAATTTACATTTCACAGCATACAAGTTGCTTGTGACGCAATCCTGTATCTCCTTACTTAGCCCAGATCGTCTGTTATCGGCATAGATAATAACGATAAAAATACTACTATAGTTAAGGCAAACCTAACCTGGTAGCAATGTTAAGGCTACGCAGATCCTAATCTCTGTATTACTTCGCTTCCAGGTTAGGTTTACAAATACAAATACAAAAGTGACGACCAGCAACAGGCTCTGGGCCCAGCTAGACTGATCCTAGTCAATTTACAATCCCCAGTGAAGATCAATGGCCCTCTTAAAACTGTCTACTCCCTTGTTCATTACCACCTCTTCCGGTAAGCTGTTCCAAGGTTCCACTACCCTGCTAAAATAATAATTTTTCCTAATATCCATGTTAGCCTGAGATTTAAATAGCTTAAAACAATGACCCCTTGTCCTGTTTTCAGTGCTAAACATCAGCCCCGTAACATCTTTCATTTTAATAAATTTAAACAGCTGAATCATGTCCCCTCGGTCTCTTCTTTGCTCAAGACTGTACATTTTTAGCCTTCTAAGCCTGGAATCATAATCTAAGTGGGAAAGTTCACTTATTAGCCTTGTAGCCCGCCTTTGAACCCTTTCCAATACATTAATGTCTTTCTTAAGATAAGGAGACCAAAACTGAACAGCATACTCCAAATGGGGTCTTACCAAACTTATATATAAGGGCAGAAGAACTAATTTAGATTTGTTTGAAATAGACCTATTGATAAACCCAAGCATCTTATTGGCTTTGTTGCTAGCAATGCTGCACTGTAGGCTAAACTTTAAATCCTGACTTATTAAGACCCCCAGATCAGTAACTTTGTCTGCCTGACTAATGACTGAACCTTGCAAATAATAACTTGTACACTTATTTCCATGTCCTAAATGTAGCACTTGACATTTCCCAACATTAACAGTCATACCCCATTTATCAGCCCACTCCGTAATATGATCTAGATCCTCTTGCAGCTGATTTGCTTGTTCTTCATTTTCTATAGTCTCCATAACTTTGACATCATCAGCAAAACAATTCATGTTCCCAGAAATATTTTTGTGAATATCGTTCATAAAGAACCCCCCACTATAGAGAAACGACACTGAAGAAACTTGATGCTTGCTTCAGAGAAGCCTTCATTCAAAATTATCACTACAGTTACTATTAATATTACTGTTGAATGGCACCAAACTTTTGTAACAATGGGTTTTATATTTAATCATTTAATAGGGAAATTGCATGAAATTTACTGTCTTTTGCCCCTAACTTTTTTTCTAAAGAACAAATAGGATCAAACAAAGTATCGGGATCTAAGTTGAGTCATCTCCTATCCATTAGAAAAAGAATCTTCAAAATCGGTTCACTAGTTGAGACGTTGTGAGTGGATAAATAAACAAAAAAAAAAAAAAACATACATACGGTATGAACTGATAACCGCCTTCTTTTTGAAGTCGGTTGAAAAGTAACTATTTCCAGTTTAGGAGTTAAAAATATTAAAACAAGCTACAACAAAGTAATTGTAATTGAAAGAGTGAGAAGAAAAGGACCCCGACGATTGAATGAAAAAAAAAAAACTACATCTCCATTCCTCTTCTTCCTCTTCTTATCTTCCACTCATCCTAGCTCCAACACAATGCCATCCCACCACTGCTCGTCAGATGCTTCTTTATCTTTCCGAAGCTCCTTTCCGAAATTTGTTTTCAATTAAGAAGAGGATAGAAGCTGAGATGCCGTCAAGGAGAACGTCGGGGAGGGGGGGGGAGAATCACTGCCGAGGATTTGTTGGCACTCTGGACGGACAGACGCCAATTAGAGCTGACGAGAGAAAACGTCCTTCGCTACAAGAATGATGGCGAATAAACTCCGAATCATCCATCACCATCCGCTCCTCGTGGAGTTCGACACAAAAATCGTCGCCTTGTGACAAACCGCTAGGGCATGGCATCGTAAAAACTGACAGGTGCAAGGATTACGGCATCAATTTTTAGACAAGCAAACAGGTGTGTTTACATGGCTTATGACCTGCGATTTAATCAAGAGTGGGAAAAAACTAACTAGCTGGGCATAAAAGCAAGGTTCTACCTCTAATCTTTAACAAAAGTGTACTACTATTAGTTGGACCGGAAAGTAATGTAGTTTTTTTTTTTTTTCAAACAAATAAATCATTTCTTTTCTTTAACTTACCAAAAAAGACCCGCAATTGCGTTTTAAGATCTCAATTCCAAAACATTTCTGGCTGAGAGTCCCCTTTAATTCATCTAAGATTGCCAAAAATCAAAAAGCCACTTTTAAAACTTCAATGTCGAAAAATTGCCGATATGGTCCCTCAAGGGAGGGGCGATAGCCCCCATCGCCCCTCCCTTGTATTCGCCTATGGTTTTTTGAGACTTTTCTTGTTTCAAGTCCTCAGTATAAACGTCTTTTTAAAACCTTTTTTGACCATATTCTTTTTTCTTGAAATACTTATTAGAACTCACTTACTTTTATACTTATTTATATTACTCGCTTGTTTTAAGTAGTGATTTTTAATTATTTTTTTTTCAATAGCATGCACTTACAAAAATCAGCGGTATGAAAATGGTGAAGAGTGGATTGATGTCGAGGATCCATGCAAGAAGTTGACGTGCTTGGTAAGAGAAATTAATTTTTATTTTTAAGGTAAATGCTCGTAATTCTTGTGTTGGGACCTCTTTAAGTGCTGTAAATTCCGTTTGATGTGATTATTCACTATTTCGATGAAAATGCAAATATGAGTTTTGCCAAGTTCAGTTCAGTTTGAGTCTTGCAATTAAGCCAAAGTTGCGTAAAAATCCTTCATCTACTACCAGGATCTTTTCTTTAAAAAAAATTGCAAAAAATCTGTTAAGGTAATTTAACTCTCAAGAAGTTTCCAAAAATTTTGAAGCCTATCGAATGATAATATAAGACGATAAAAAATTACTTGTAGCCCGTCAAACTTAAGGAACTATTTTTCAGACAGATAATTCAATGTTTTAAATTTTGAAATATTAAAATGTATATAGTGAAAATATTTATGTCTCTTAGTATTGAAAAACCTTAATGCATAAAAAAATGAATAAATAAATAAAAAAATACTGGATTAAAATTTGTTTAAGCTAATAACATTGAGTACAAATTGCGGAAATTTTTTACTTCATTTTATTCCAGTCTGCGTGTCTGAGATATTATGTCTGGGAAGCTATCACGTGACCTTAAAAGTGTAAGGGCTTTGCCTCTTCGGTTGATCAATTTCTGAGAAGGTCTAACTGCCAAGAACCGACTTCGCACCAGCCGCTTCCGGTTGCTGACCGGAACTGGACTCCAAACATCCTTGCAGATATACGTCAAACCGTTTTTTCATTACGCAAAAAGATTTTTCTGCTTTTTTTTAATCTGTTCTTTTTTTCTTTTTTTTTCTTTTCTCATTCTTCCGTATTTTTGCTGTTTCTATGTATGCAACTTCTGTGAATCGGCTGTTTAATTACCTCTATGAGAAGATTCCGACTGAAAATGTCTAAGCGTCAAGCGAAAACAATAATTTTTCCAGGGGTGCCGACCCCCCCCCCTAAGAGCAAGGGCGCACCCCCCTAAATATTGAAAAGACCGCCTAAAAGCAAGAGTCCCCTCCAAATGAGAAAAATACCCCTCAAAACACCCCCCCCCTAAAAATTTTAAAGGCGCAGTCTGCCCCATGAACCCCACCTAGGTGGGTACCCTTGATTTTTCGTGGAAAATCACCATGAAATTAAAATTTTGGTTGGGCGGAAATTCTCAATTTGTCGAATGGTACTTCAAATTTTGCCGAATGATGATAATTTGCCGAATAGAACTACAAACTTTGCCGAATGGTTAGACAAAATTTTCCGAATAAGAACATTTTTGGAAGGTCATAATGACCTCCCGTGCTTTCCCATCGGGGCACCCCTGGCTGCAAATAGAAGAGTACGAGTTTGGGGGAAACGATAAGCTAAAAAGTCGATTAATTTTTTTTCTTTTTGTCTGTGTGATTGCAATTAGAATATAAACGCTATCAAGGGCAAATCCAGCTTCTGGTTTTGGGATCGGTCGTGATCGGAAAGGGGGGGGGGTCAAAGTACGATATTCAAGAACAGATAGGGGACATGGGGCTAATTTTTCGACACATATTGGCTGCTTTAGGCTATTTAGTTGCTGAAGAGGGGGTCGTGCATAACAGGAGCGGATACAGACTAGCATTTTAGGGGGGGGGGGGTCATGCTGAAGAATGAGCCCCCCCCCCCCCTCCACCCTTTGAATGAACCTTCGTTTAGCTACGAAAAATTTCTAAAACTTCTTGGGTGTCAATAAAAAGTACCAAATTGGTTAAGAATAGGGTCCCTAATAGGCATAAACGTTAGAAATTAATTTCATAAGCAATGAAAAGAAGAAGTATTAAAAATATTTACTTTCAAAAATAAATAATAAATTGTAAAAGCTGCTGAAATCCTTAACATTTTATTCATACGGTGTTTGAACACAATGTTGACGGATAATATTGTCATTGATGCCGGAACACCTTTTTGGAAAAAACAATTTGCAAACTTTATAGGGTTTTTTAAATTTCAATTTGGAAGGTCTCGTTCTTCGGAGAAGCTCCGTCGTATTTGAAGAGGACGCGCCATCGTCCTTCGAGGAGGAGCATCCAAACATTCTGGTTCTGGAAAACTTGCGAATTCGTTCCCTGGTATTTTTATGCACTCTTTATATATATAACATCCACTCTATATGTGATGTGTGTATGTAAAATGAAAAACATTACCTTTTATACACATTGCTGGTTTTTTTTTTTTTTTTTTTTTATATAAATCGCTAAAGGAATAATAAGTTGAAAAAAAGACATTTTAAATTCAAAACAAAAGCTTGATCAGAAAGAATTAATTAAATATGAATGAAACTAATTGTGCATGGTTCCTTTCTTCTGTCTTCAATTTTGCTACATTGCATTCTTTCACATTTTGGACGAGTTAAAGGGTTTTTCACGGAAGGGTGCTGCCCTTGACCCTCTCCGCTATTATAGGAGCATTTAATTTTGCAATTATTTCGTTGTTAAGTAGATTCCAACGTAACGCGTTAAGTTATCTGGAACAAAGCCTCGTTAATTCCTACCGAGGCACTCGCATATTCTTGGAAGTGGGAAATACTAACTGTGTGTTCCTCGAGTTCCACTGGCGTGGATAAATCGCTTCAATGGCATGTGCTTGAGTCTTAGGAGTGAATAATGAACGTTGTTAACTAAAGAAAGAATGAGATCATTGGACAATATCAAATTTACCTTGTATTGTAGTTGTACGTTTGTGAGTAACTTTTGATTTGAAATTTTTCTGACAATGAAATCGGATTAATTTGACTTCATTCATTAACTCTTTAAGAGCCATAGGATGTACGTACGCGTCCCCTGAGTTAACTTTTTTTTTCAGTTATATAATTCAAACAAATTACCAGTTTTTTTTTTTTTCCGTGTTTTTGACGCATTAAAATCTTGACAAAAACAAAAACAAAAAAAATGTTTGTTGTAAAGACACATGATAGAAGTGAAACTTTTATCTTTCTTTTTACATTCTGAACTGTCACTTCACCCGCCCGTTTGCTCTCAAGCCTCGCTCTTGTTCTTTTTGCACCTGACCTACACATACTCACAACAAAGAGAAAACTAAACAATACTCGAAATCCGCTTTTTAATTGTTGCCAAAACAATGAAAAATAAGAGTAATTATAAATAAATTTTGTTAATAAAAGTTAAAAAACTAATTTCAAAACTAAAGTTAAGCAAAGTGGATTTCGCTTTTAAACTGATGACTTTTCTTGAATCAAAGAAATCTTCGAAAACTTGCATCACTAGAAAAGTTTAAAATGCCCAAAATACAAGTATACCCAAAATCCACTGACTATGAGCTGGCGTCATATTTGGCGAAATATCGCCAAGTGCGTCAACAAATAACCCAACAGTCACTGAAGCCCCTAAGCATTTTATTAATAATGTTTGCTGCATGAAATTACTCGTAATTTTACGCAGCATAAAATCACAACTTTGAACTCGTCATCACTTTAGCCGATGATAGATCATGAAATGTAAAGCAACGTTTTGCTAATCTCAAGGTAAAAAGTTCTGAGTCATAACACAGATTAAGCATTGGAAACAAATTTCTTCACTTGTTCCCTTCTCTTTATTGACGGAAGCACAAAAGACTAGCAATCAGACTACTAGTCGAACAAGAAGAAATAAATAAGTAAATAAATACCCAAACCGAGATGAGGGTCTGAATACTAAACAGGCTTACCGAGAACTCATTGAGAATTCGCATGCCATCATATCAAGCAATAAGAGCTGAGGAGCATTTAGCAATAACTTTCTTGAATTAGGTTCATTTTCGATTTGTACGGATAAGAATTCTCATAATTGGATCGTTTGGTATTAGTTCGCTGTTATATTGTACTCTGTTCGTTCTACAAAAGATTGTTTTGTTCATCGACAAAAATTAAGAATTTATCATGTTTCGCTAGTTTAAAAAGTTTCATGTTCATTTTATTATCCAACTCTCCCCCGTTTTGCTGCTCAAAAAAAAAAAAAAAAAAAAAAATGATTAACAAATGACGTCATCATTTAAGAATAAAAAATATTGTTTGTGGACAATGATGTTCCCGTCAATATTTCTGAGTGTATACTCCCAGTAATCAGTTATGCACAATATGTGTATGCGATCATATACATAATGTGTCATAATATGAAAATATTTGAAGCTTCAGGGTATACGTTATATGGTTTAAAAAATGTTTGAGAGTATACAGCTTATATGGAGTGTACCCTATGGGAACACCGCTGTTTGTGGAAAGGATAACTAAATTGTATGGTGGAGAGTTCTGACCAAGAAACCACACGATAGTGTAATAATGAAAAAATACATAAATAAACAAATAAGTAGCAATCGAAAGAGGACTGTAAAACATGTTTCTGGACGCATGAATTATTTGCCCTTGTGTCCCAGTCATCGAAATATAAAGCCTCAAAGTCAACTAAAATTTTAAGAAAAGTTGCCAAATTTTGCGAGTTTCAGTGAGTTTTGGAAGACATCTTTTACACGATGGATACAAAGAGTGAAATTGCGCGATCAATTTCTCGCCAAGTCTTTAATTTTTGCACTTTTCTTAAAATTTTGGTAGACATCAAGACCTTACATCTTGATAATGGGCGGATATAATTTTTCTGTCAAAAATATATCTCAAGATTCACTTCCATAGTTACACTATTAGTGTGGTACCCTCGTGATGATACCCGAGACGTCAGATTTAATGAAAAGTTAATCCCCATCGATATAATTATATTCATCTTTTGATATCGGTAATATTTCAACACTTATCGGAATTGGCTAGTATTTTTGATACTTATTGTACAATACTTTTTCTTGACTAAGCTCTTATCTTTAGAGTGGTGTAATTACCGAAACGGAGATCCAATGCTACACATCATGTAAGAATCCATTAGCTCCGGAGCCCGGAAAATGCTGTCCCAGATGCCCAGGTAAGTTCGTTTTTAGTTTGTTACTATGCATCGTCCTTCTTATGAATTTCATAGGGTCGATTTAGTACTTCTTATTGCCCTCCAAGCAGTTTCAGAAATTTTTCTTACCCAAAACCGTAGGTTCGCCCACGGAAGGGAGGGGCGGGGAGAGGTCATTCTTCAGCATGATCCGACCTAAAATGGTTTTCTGTATCCACCCCTGATTTTTATGTGGTTCGTTTTTTCTTTTCAAATGCTGTTATATGTATTTTAAAACACTTTTATTTTCCAAAATTTTTCATTTTATTCTAATCTTAAAGCGTATTTAAATCAAATTTTTCTTAGCAGAGTATTTAACTCCTCGCGAACTAAATTAAAGATTGAGAAGCAATCTTCGGGGATTGGTAAGAATTAGCGAGTTGGAGCGGGGAAAAAAAAAAAAAAACACTGAAAACTGTTATGGCTCTGTTTAAGGTTTTTGGAGACTCAAATAAAAATAATTACATCAAATCAGTAGAGGAACACTTCTAGCTAGCGAACTAACTCGAAATTTTCTAGTCAATGAACAAGAACACGCGGAATTATCATCCCCCCCCCCCCAAACCGCAGTTTTATTGAGACTTCTTCGCTATCGGTATTTCTTCCATTATCATTTTTTCATTGTACTCTTTACGAGTTACTCCTCTCTTGTTTTCGCAATGGTTTTTTGGTTTATTTCTTCCTTCGTAGCTTTTCGCATTTTTTTTTTTTTTTCACTTTGTAATTTCGTTTTCTTTCATTTTCCCCCTTTTCTTTTTCTTATTAGAAAATTGCTCGTAGAGATATGACGGGTGAAAATTGCTTCTAAATTTGAACGAAGCCATTGCCTGTTCAGTAATATTTTGACAGTTGGAATTTTAACCCTAACTCCAGTGGATTAACACTAAACTCCAGTAGATAACGTTCATTATTGACCACTTTTTCGTTTCTTCATTCCCCAGAAATGACACAATCTTACCAGTAAAACACTTAAGCTAGCGGATCCAGTTCAGCCTGGTCACAATGAAGCTTTTCCCTGCATGGTAAACATTACCAAAACATATTATCAAATTATCATGTCGTGGCGCGAGTTTCATTGTTGATGACGTCAGGAGTGTTTTTCGATCATTAGCTATTATCACTAACGCAGCGAGAAATATCTTCGAGAGGGTTTTTTTTTTTTTTTTTTTGATCAAAATACCTTCTGGAGGCTTTTTTTTTTTTAATGAAAAATACCTTCAGAAAGGGTTTTTTAAATCAAAACAGCCCTTTCATATGCATAAATCACTTTATGAGAATTAGCATTTATTTTAAAACAAAGGCCTCTGGGGGGTGTTTTCACCCCCAACGTCCCCTTCCCCCCTTATAGCTACTGGCTATAATATATGTGAGGATTTCGAATTAAATACAAGGAAGTTATTATTGCTTATTCATCTCGGAGAAAAAATTTTGAAACCTCATTTAAGAAGTTAAAAACACCCATTCGTTAGGGACTTCGTTTTCTGGCCTATATATTCTGAAAACGTTTGCTATTTCACATGCTATTTAGGCATTCGTCTTGCAAAGGCGCCGGTCATCTCCATGAAAAGAAAAACTCTAATTATAGCTAGAAACAACTTAATCTGCAAGAAAAAAAAAATCAGAATCATTTCTAGAAAAGCCATTTCCCATTTCACTCACAGCCATGAAAGCAAACATTCATTCTAGCTTCGATTAATAGATAGGGAACTGCACCCAATGTGACGTCATTTGCAGCAAACAAATTCTTGCTATAGTTAAATCCCGTTACAACAAATTTCAAGGGACCACAAATTTTGCTCTTTGCAACGAGAATTTCGTCGTAATAGAGTTCAAACAATGCAATGGCAGTTAAAACGAGATTGAACATTTAGTTAACAACACGAAACAGATGTTTCGTTGCACTGATAGTCGCTGCAATTAATGCTTACTAGCAGAAGCGGCGATTGGGACTAAAAAGTGGGGGCAAAAAAAACGACAACTAAAAACCATAAGACTTTTATTGGCAGCAAAAAAAAAAAAATAAATAAAACAATAATAATTTTAAAAAATAAAAAAAAGAGGGGACAAATGTACAACGTTTTGCTAGAGCTGGTTTTAACTGATGTAAATCTAACTACTTAACGCACGTTTTTATTAAGATTTTGATGAATTTTGTACTAATAACTTTCCCCGAAGAAACACTCAGACATGAACTAGACTTACATTATTTACCCCAAAGTATTTTGAGATGTCACAAACAATTGGTAATAATTTCATTGAAGAAGTATGGCTTGTTTAAATAAAACAATTGATTTACTAATATCTAAACAATGAATGCATAAACTAAAAATTACTGCTTGTGCTAAATAATGTTTCATAAACAGATATACAGTGTAAAACAAATAATTATGTTCTGAAACTTTTGACATTTCTGCTTTTTTTTTAAAATAATTTCTAGTTTTGGTTTCTAAATTGAAAGGAAAAACCATAAAAAATGGAGGGGGCCTCCCCCCCCCCCCGCCCCCGAATCGCCGCCACTGCTTACTAAGCTAATTTTGTCAGGCGCAATCTATTGTAAGTGTAGATTGACGCAAAAGTGAAGTTAATTATTTTACAAAAGTCTTCGTTTAGTGTACAGTGCAATCAAAAAATATATTAAATGTGGTAGAAACGACATTATAACTCACAAACATCTATATATATAAAAATGGATGTATGTTTGTGGGTGTGTGGGTATGTTCCTTATACAAATCCAGTTTTCGTCGGATTTCTTCCAAATTTGGCACAAAGGTAAATTGTTGCTCAGGAATTCATATAGGCGGGTTTTTGGAATTTTAAAAAGACCCAAAGAGGTCTAATTTCATATTTTAAATCATAAAATTGCTCTTTTCTGCATGAACGAACGTTTTTAAAGTTATAAATTTAGTCTAAATGAATAGGCCGTAAAAATCTACCCTAGATGAAGCTTCTTCAAAGATTAACTTTAATCGTTAAATTTGTGAACATTGGTTCAAAACAAATGAAAACGGATATCAACATATAACCACCAGGAGCTATTTTAAATGCAATCAACACAAAACGTATCCTGAACGATGGTCATCAATGCCGTTTAGCGATGAGCGTTAAAGCATGTTTGACGAGAAAGCCGTACATATAAGAAATGATGTTGTAAGTCGTTTCTTGAACTGCGACCTACGAAGCCAAGGGGTCCATTGATGCTACTCATGACTCTACTTACTTAGAATGCTACTGTTAAATTATAATTTTTAAATATTGTTTGATCGTAAAATCCACAACAGTGAAAAGGGTTGTGTGTAATTTTTGACCCGTTATTTTAATGTTTTTCCCGTTAATGGCAAACAAAATACAAACATGAGTAAGATAATAATATTGCATTCAATATTGACGTACAATCTTCAACTGTTTCAACATTAGACTACTTTTATTAAAACCACATCTATTTCATCCTTGCAACAGAAATTTAATCTAAGGTTTTATGATCTTTATATAACCAATTTGCAATATGTAAATTTTCTTTATACTATTCTTTAATTTACGTCGAATTTTTAAGTAATTCGGTTCAACTATAACCGATAATCTAATTCGGTTTGATAGAAGTCGCTCCAGGTGATCAAAGAACAGGGACAAATCTATATATATATATATATATATAAATGGATGTATGTTTGTGGGTGTGCGAGTGTGTGTGTGTATGTTCCTTCTACAAATCCAGTTTCCGTCGGATTTCTTCCACATTTAGCACAAAGGTAAATTTTTGTTCATGAATTCATATAGGCGGGTTTTTGGAATTTTTTAAAAAGACCCAAAGAGGTCTGAATTCATATTTTGAGTCATAAAATTGCCCTTTTCTACACGAACGAATTTGTGTATAGTTATTAATTTAGTCTAAATGAATAGCCCGTAATAAATTGCCCTAGATGAAGTTTCTTCAAAGATTAACTACTATTGTTAAATTTAGGAACTTTGATTCCAAGCTAATAAAAATGATTTGCAACTTATAACCACCAGGAAATATTTTAAATGCAATCAAAACTAAAGGTATTCTCAAAGTTTACCGTGAATGCCGATTCGTGACTAGCGTAAAGCATGTTTGGCCAAAAAACTGAACGAAATCGGAATGCTACTATTTAGTGTTTTGAATAGCGGTCTCCGACAGTTCTACTTACTTTGCACGCTTTCTTTTGGGATTTCCGTTGCAGTAATGGTAGAACGAAATTAGAGATCAGTATTTCCCACATGAACAGACCAGAAAATACCAAAATCATCTCGGTATCAATAATTCATTCATTATCCATGTACAAGCTTCAACAATTAAATGTTGGATGGTCCTTAAAACCAATATGCATATGTTCTTTATACGTTTCCATGATTTAGTCGGATCTTTACCTAATTCAATCCAACTAAGTTTAATCGCTGAAGTCTAACAAAGAACAAGGGTAAAAAAATACTAATTTCGCAAATATATTGCAAAATAATCATATTTGTGCGTAGGAATTTGTAGAGTATCTGGAATTGTTTTTCAAGGGGGAGGGGGGAGTTTTAAGTTTGGAAAAAGTGCAAATAAATATTGATTTAAATTTAAACTGTTTTAAACTGCAAAAAATTGCTATAATGCAAAAAATTGCTAATATGAATGAAAAATTATCGCTGTTAATTTTCCATTATACAAAATAGCTTCAACTCTCTTTAACAGTATAGGGACAAGGTGAAACACTTTGCATCTTACGTGTAAACACAATGGACGATTTAGTGCTGTAAATGTATTTGAGATGTAACTGTTTTCGATATAGATAGCTTTATGTTACTTGCTCAAGGTTGGTTTCACTTTGAAATGAAATTCTTCTTGCTGCTGAGAGGGGGACTAAGAACAATATTTAGAAGAAAGTTAAATTTATGGATTAGAAAAATTTGAATCATTTGAGTTTTAAATTTTTAGACTACGTTTCGAAACGTGAAATACATTTCGTTTGCTTTTAAGCTGTGGATGAGGGGAACAAAATATGCAACAAGATTCTGTAAAATAAAACAAAAGATTTGTCTATCATACAGTTGTAAGCACAAACAAGACTTTTTTTTTTTAATTTTCCGTCCTGAAAATGATCAAGAAACAAAATTTAACACGGATAGTGACCAGAATTTGCATGCTTACTTCTTTCTCTATAACGCAGTTTAATTGACGGTTTTTAAAAGTGTGTTCAATAGTTCACGTGCACCCACTTCCATTTTTAATGTTTTACATAACTTAAAATAATGACTGTAATGTAGTCAGTGGACCTATTCCCACCTCTCACGACTGTGGCTCTATAAATTAAAATTTTGATGTTCTCTAAAAAATTCTCTGTCTAAAGCCACAAACTTAAATACGTGCTCTCTCTACCTGCATCAGTGTGAGATATCATGTATAACATTTCCGTCAAGTATTACGTTTTAAAAATTTGAACTAGAACTTAAATCTTGACAAATTTCAAATCGTTACACGATATGAACCTTGGGAAGAGCGAGCAGACACACTTTGTAAAGTTTTTTTATACTAAGCAAACTTTTTCGGCGAAATGTGCTTGCCTGAAAACATATAAAATAACCTATCACTTGATACCTTCATTCGAAAGACACCGCCAAAAAAGAGTGTTATCGTCTATTAACAACACTGAGTGAATTCTTTATTTTCTGTACGGTGCACTATCTGTTTAGCTTTTGGACATTGACGATGATTTTAAATTAATCTGAAAATATTACAACTGTGTCCAAGAAGTTTTGTATATATTTGTGCCTGATAATAGGGATTGACTTTTTTTTTTTTTTGGTAAGCTCACGACTCTTTCTAAGGAAACATTCAATGATTTATTTTCGAATAAATTGTACGTGGAAAGTACTGTTGCATTTTTTTAAGTCTTGGGGAAAGCAAAACCTACAAAGGCGGCACAATGCTTTTCGTTCGAAGCATCACGTAAAAGGTTGTCCCACAAGACGTGCAAAAGACAATCATTTGTCTTTTCATTAAGACAATTTATGTACCGCCCGTCTGATTTAACCTCAGACAATGTACTGGTGTAAAGTAAGACAAAACAACGTTAGAAGAAGCACAAATTTGTAAACTACAGCAGACACGTGTTTCGGCGTTACAGGGAACGCCTTTTTCAATGCAAAAAGTAATGAGCTTATGGATGAAAAGACATCCGACAAAAGCCAAGAACAGATAAGCATGCAGCTTAAAAGATAAAAACAGCGGATTAGCCAAACACCAATGACAAAGTTATAAACCGATCAGGAACCAATAGGAATGCAAGCAAAGGCCAAGAGCTTTCACTTAGGTACGAACCCAGAAAGAAAGAATTCAATTGGACAAAGATTAAGCCGAAGCTTAAAGAAAAAGAAAAGAAATTGTCAGTAACCGTGAACCGCAAGAAAGGAAAAGCTGAATGGGAAACCATGAAATAAAATAAACAGAAACAAAAATATTCGAAAAAAGGAAAAATAAAAATAAATAGAAGAAAATTGGGGGGGGGGGGGTGTCAATCAAGACAAAAAGGTAAAAATAAACAAAGTAAGATCGATAAAAATGAATAGGAAAAAAAGGGGGGGATGGGGAAAGGACAGTATTAAAGATATGGGAGCCTAATGTTAGAAAAATATGGAACTGCACTAAGATCGTTAACTAAGTTAGAACTGTTCCTCAAAATATGAAAGGATTCCCAAAAGTCAAGATCTGATGAATTGGGGCATTTTTGGATAATCTGATAAGAGTTAAAATCAAAAGAGTGATTCGAATCCCAACAGTGTTGAGCAATACTAGACTTATTTAATTGTTGTTTTTTCACATAATTTTGATGCTCTTTCAAGCGAATTTTTAAAGCACGCCGAGTCTGTCCAATATAGGCAACTTTACAACTACAATTAATTCTATAAATTCCGCAACAATTAAGAGGGTGAACAGGATCTTTAAGAGAAGAGAATGAAAGTTTATTAATAGGAGAGAACACCACCTGGAATTGGAAACGTTTTAGAATCTTAGCAACCTGATAGCTTACAGATGGAAAGAATGGCAAAACAACCAAATTCTTTCTGATGAAGGTTCGGTTAAGAACATTAGTTTGGGATTTATTTGAAAGTTTTTTATAAATGGAATCAATCAAAGTTGGCGGATAGTCTCTATCAATTGCCACAGCTTTAAGATAATTAAGTTCATCTTTGAGAAGTTCTGACGAAGAACAAATATTAATTGCGCGATAAACAAAAGAATTGAAAGCAGAATATTTTTGATTTGGAGGATGAGACGATAGTCTATGAGGAGGTAAAGAAACAGCAAAAGGTTTGCGATAAACAGTAGTTTCAAAACCAATTTCAGTACGAGAAACAAGTACATCAAGAAATGAAATGCAATTATTCCGTTCTTTCTCACAAGAAAACTGAATATGAGGATCAATGGAGTTTAAAATAGATAAAAACTTCATCACTCTCAAACTGATTCTGGTTCATTAGAACAAAACAATCATCAACATACCGAACATAAAATTGAAACTGCAGTTTTTGGAACAGCTTAACCTCAAAATAATGCATGTAAATATCACTAAGAATGGGGCTAAGTGGGTTTCCCATAGCCAGACCATCTAACATAATATAAAATTTCCCATTAAAAACAAAAGAACATTGCTTAAGACAAGTACGGGTAAGGAAAATTAAATCCTCAATTTCCGTATTGGTGAAATGAAATTTAGAAAGTCTTCTACGAAGGCATAACAATGAACCCTCGACCGGAACGTTCGTAAATAAAGAGTTAACATCAAAAGAAGCCATAAAAGAATTATTTGGAACGAAACTATGAATTTTTTTAACAAACTCAACAGAATTTTTAATAGTAAATAAATTGTGACTCCTAAGGGGAGAAAACACAGAGACTAAATATTTTGCAAGTTTGTACGAAGCCGTACCAATATTGGAAACAATCGGCCTGAAAGGAATACCAGCTTTATGCACCTTAGGTAAAGCATAAAATCTAGCACAATTAGCAATAGATGGAACAACAGAGCGTTTAACATTTGAAGGAATAGACCTAACAGACTTGACAGCAGATGAAATAGTTTTTAACTCTTTACCACTAGGATCTTTAGAAATTTCAGCATATGGCCCAGAAGAAATCAAATCTTTAGTTTTATCAACATAAGATGATTTTATATTATGTTAGATGGTCTGGCTATGGGAAACCCACTTAGCCCCATTCTTAGTGATATTTACATGCATTATTTTGAGGTTAAGCTGTTCCAAAAACTGCAGTTCCAATTTTATGTTCGGTATGTTGATGATTGTTTTGTTCTAATGAACCAGAATCAGTTTGAGAGTGATGAAGTTTTATCTATTTTAAACTCCATTGATCCTCATATTCAGTTTTCTTGTGAGAAAGAACGGAATAATTGCATTTCATTTCTTGATGTACTTGTTTCTCGTACTGAAATTGGTTTTGAAACTACTGTTTATCGCAAACCTTTTGCTGTTTCTTTACCTCCTCATAGACTATCGTCTCATCCTCCAAATCAAAAATATTCTGCTTTCAATTCTTTTGTTTATCGCGCAATTAATATTTGTTCTTCGTCGGAACTTCTCAAAGATGAACTTAATTATCTTAAAGCTGTGGCAATTGATAGAGACTATCCGCCAACTTTGATTGATTCCATTTATAAAAAACTTTCAAATAAATCCCAAACTAATGTTCTTAACCGAACCTTCATCAGAAAGAATTTGGTTGTTTTGCCATTCTTTCCATCTGTAAGCTATCAGGTTGCTAAGATTCTAAAACGTTTCCAATTCCAGGTGGTGTTCTCTCCTATTAATAAACCTTCATTCTCTTCTCTTAAAGATCCTGTTCACCCTCTTAATTGTTGCGGAATTTATAGAATTAATTGTAGTTGTAAAGTTGCCTATATTGGACAGATTCGGCGTGCTTTAAAAATTCGCTTGAAAGAGCATCAAAATTATGTGAAAAAACAACAATTAAATAAGTCTAGTATTGCTCAACACTGTTGGGATTCGAATCACTCTTTTGATTTTAACTCTTATCAGATTATCCAAAAATGCCCCAATTCATCAGATCTTGACTTTTGGGAATCCTTTCATATTTTGAGGAACAGTTCTAACTTAGTTAACGATCTTAGTGCAGTTCCATATTTTTCTAACATTTGGCTCCCATATCTTTAATACTCCCCCTTTTTCCCACTCATTTTTATCTATCTTCCTTTGTTTATTTTTACCTTTTTGTCTTGATTGACACCCCCCCCCCCCCAATTTTCTTCTATTTATCTTTATTTTTCCTTTTTTTCGAATATTTTTTGTTTCTGTTTATTTTATTTCATGGTTTTCCATTCTGCTTTTCCTTTTCTTGCGGTTCACGGTTACTGACAATTTCTTTTCTTTTTGTTTAAGCTTCGGCTTAATCCTTGTCCAATTGAATTCTTTCTTTCTGGGTTCGTACCTAAGAGAAAGCTCCTGGCCTTTGCTTGCATTCCTATTGGTTCCTGATCGGTTTATAACTTTGTCATTGGTGTTTGGCTAATCCGCTGTTTTTATCTTTTAAGCTGCATGCTTATCTGTTCTTGGCTTTTGTCGGATGTCTTTTCATCCATAAGCTCATTATTTTTTGCATTGAAAAAGGCGTTCCCTGTAACGCCGAAACACGTGTCTGCTGTAATTTACAAATTTGTGCTTCTTCTAACGTTGTTTTGTCTTACTTTATTGTTCAGCACAAAGGTCATTTATTTATCTTAATGTACCGGTGTGCACTACAGAGCCGAAACAATATTCTTCATACTGTTTTGCTTTAAGTAGATGTTACTTTTTCAGCAAATGATTGATTTTCTGTGTTATTTAAAATATTTTGAAGATTTGAGCATAGAAAGCGTGATGAATGCATTTTTTTACGCTCAGATAGAATTCATACATTTGATAATCCAAAAGATATGTTGCATTAAAAAGCACCCGGGCAACGCCGGGTAGTAAGCTAGTGCAAAATAAATTTCAATTACCAAAAACACGAGTTTTGGGGTTCGAAAGACTTCTTCAGCAATGGAAGAGTATGAGATTCTAGGGTCTAACATCCTTGAAACATACACTGGTGTGCAAAAATTAAGGACGAAGTCAAAAAATTTGCATATCAGCCGAACGAAGAGGCAGAGCGAACAGAAAGACCAATCAGGAGATTAAGTAAGGTGATGTACGGCAGCACATGCGCAGATGTGCAGGCAGACGTAATGGGGGGAGTGTCTGAGTAGTCTAAAGCATGTTGTCGGTGTAAGATCAGTATTTCTGGCAAAGAGATTGCACGCCGTATAGCAGTTAAAATCACACCAATTTGCTGCCTCAGCGAGAAATGGCGAATAATCAATCTGTTAGACGACATCTGGATGCTTTTACCCGAGGTCGAATCATTGGGAAGTTGGAGGAAGGCTGCAGTGTGATAAGTGTGGCTGCAGAGTTCGGAATTGCTCACAGCATCGTTTCACGACCTTTGGAGACAATTTCAAACTACAGGAACAGCTATCCGGGGGTTCAGTAGTGGTCTTCCACGAGGAACCACACCCTCAGATGACCGGTATATTGTCTTACAGACCAGAAGAAACAGGCGGCAGACAGCGGGAGAAATCGCTAGACACACGACACAGGCGACTGGACGACCGATATCGCGTTTTACCGTGGCCAGAAGACTGCACGGTGGTGGTCTGTTTGCACGACGCCCTATACGGTGTGTACCTCAAACGCCTGTCCATCGGAGAAGGCGTTCTCTGTGGTGCCGTTAACACCGGAATTGGAGAGACAATGAATGGGGACGAGTACTCTTTACAGATGAGAGCAGATTCAGTCTGAGTAGCGATTCTCATCGCATACTCATCTGGAGACAGCGGAGAAGCCGCAATCATCCCTCGAACATCATTTAAAGGGACAGGTATGGAGGTCGCGGTGTTCTCGTTTGGAAGGTATCATGCTTAGTAGTCGTACAGACATTCACATCTTCGACGCAGGTTCAGTCAACGGGACCCGTTATTGTAATGAGATTCTTCTTCCATATGTGCGTCTTTTTAGAGGCGCTATGGGTCCGCAGTTCCCTTTCATGGACAAACAATGCACTATGTCATCGCACCGTAGCTGCCGAACAGCTCTTAGAGAGTGAGGATATTGAACGTATGGATTGGCCGGCACGATCTCCGGATCTCAATCCCATCGAGCATATATGGAATTTTCTAGGCAGACGCTTGGCAGCTCGTACCTTACCACCAGTAACGATTCGGGAGCTTCGATTGGCACTGTAAGAGGAATGGGCAGCAATGCCTCAACAACTCATTGACACCCTCATTCTCAGCATGGGCAGACGCTGTGAAACCTGCCTAGCAGTCGGGGGAGATCAATATCCCCTACTAAAGACCGGATGTTTCTTGCTGGACACCCATCACAGGGATGTTTCGGCCTTCAGTCGCATTGCGCTCCATGCTACTTTTTCAATAAAGCTTATTTTTATCCCTCTGATTTCTCTTTTAGTAAGTGTTGCTTACATTACACATGTCCTTACGTATTGGGGATCTTACGGTATTAAATGTGTTGATTTGGAAAGCTTTTGTACAAAGTTATATTGAAAAAACCGTCTCGTCCTTAATTTTTTGCACACCAGTGTAGTTTAACACTAATAAAGGGATTCTGAGTAACGTATCTTTTGTCATTAATAAAGGTTCTTGAACCCAGAAACCAGTGTATGAAAATTATTTTGCTTGCTCGTACGTCATCAGGGGTGCCACCCCCCCTCGAAGCCAATGGCACAAATATTCCCTTCCCCCATTTTTCTCAGCCCTCTTTCCGTTTTTTTTATTTTCAATTATAATGATAACTAATATTTCAGTACAAAAATTCTGTGCTACGCCAATGACATACACAAGTCACAGACACACAAACTAAATAAAAAAATGGAAGAAAATATAAATAGAATAAAATAAAATTAACAGCTTAAATTAAAAAATAAGTCAATAAATAAACTTCAATAAATTAAATTTTAAAAAATTAAAAATCCCCCCAAAAAATTTAGATGGTGCAACTTGCGCCATAATCCCCACCTGTGGGCACCCCTGTGCGCCATAACATTTTTTCTACTGCATTCATTTTCCCCGCGAAAGCAAACATTGTATTTTAAAAGAACATTATTGATTCCCGGTAGCATTCGATAAATTTATAACTTGGGCTTCGCGAATTGCGACAATTCAAATTTGTAAATGGGATCAACAATTCGCGGTTTTCTGAGCGTATGCGTGATTGACCATTTTACGTGGTTTCTTTCCATAAAACACCTCAACACGCCGCTTACTTTCTTAATTCAGTGTTATAAGAAGCAATGATTTATTTTGGTACTACTTATATAACTAGTAGATTTATTATTATTGAGCAATCACGATTGCTTATTGCTTTCATTTGACTGTTTTGATGTGCTATGATTTTATTTTCCTACCAGCACCCTCTGCAGCACCACCGCCGACCGGCCGCCATGATGCTCCTCTGACGAGCAAAGTCTCCCCGGTTGCGTCAATATCCTACACTTACACGCATACATACACGCATCTACACACATACACATACATACACCTACACGCATCTACACACATACACATACATACACCTACACACACATACACAAACACATAACACACATACAGACACCTACACATACACACACACCTATACACAACTACCTACACACTCATGCTTTCACACAGACACAAACACATATGCCTACACACATACACATTCCCCCACACACATACACATTTCCTCGCCCCCCTACACAAGCACTCATACACACAACTAACTACCCACACACTCATACCTGCACGCAGACACAAACACACATGCCTAAACACATACACATACCTCCTACACACAAACACACATACCCCCCACACACACACACGCCTACATACACACACACACACACTTGATTGCGAAAAACATAATTTGAATTCAAGATGTCAAAATTGAAATTAACTTTCCTTTTATTATTATTATTTTAGATTGCTCTAAAAAAGAAGGCAAAGAAGGATATCATTTAGCATCACTTCAGACGGATCCTTGTGTAACGTGCTCTTGTGAGGTAAATTTCTACTGCTTATTTTGTAAAACGTGAAAATGTTTTTGTTGTTTCACTCAGATGAGGGTAAAGGAAGAAGAAAAAGTATCCTTTTCAAACTCTTCTATCCATCATCCAACTGTGACTTTTTAACTATATTAGGTTTAATTAATTGTGTGTCTAATTTTCTTTCTGCTGATGTTCTGTTAATTTTATATTTTTCTTTGATGTATTCAGTTCTCAATAATGGTGCTCTTGCTTGGGGCCAAACAACTAAAAATAATCTAATTAGAATAAATATTTTATTAAAAAGATTTCACAGAATAATTAATAGAGATAATATTGTGGGTAACAGTAATAGAAGCTTTTTAAAGACCGTGGAGCAAATTTATAAATATAATGTAGTTATTTTTATGCCTGATTTGGTAATAAATGGTTGGAATTTGGAAATAGTAACAATCTGTGAAAATGTGAAATGCCTATTTATAAAAAATATTCTTACCCTGATTGAAATGAAATGAATTGAATGTAATTGAATTGAATATGGTGTGGTCAGAAAATGTGTAGCCAAATTTTGAAGAATTAGAAGGGACAATAACAAGGCAAGAATAAAACAGAAACATGTGGTCGCAAACGCAGTGATGACGTGCTACGTGCAACTGACAGATATGAAACAGCAGACTTGCAACTCCCCCCCCCCCCAGATAAGGTCAGAAACCCTGTAAAATTATTCCCTCTCTAAAAATGCCAATGGGCCACTCTGCGCCATGAACCTCCACGTGGGCTCTCTACGAAACTAGTCACAGCTTTATTACAAGTGATGTGCCGTATATCCGTATCGGCGGATATCCGCGGGAAAATAAAGATCCGTTTTACCTTAACGTGTTACCTTACTTCTGTTTAAATGTATCAATTACAGTCTAAAATTTTATTGCATATTTGAAATTCTACACATGGGTAACTATAAAATATACTGCTAAATTTCATTTAGATTTTATTTCTCTTAAAATGTATGAGGTAGAAATTTAACAATTTTAGCAGTTAATTAGTCAATTTTTCAATAATGTAAGAAGTGAGAAAAGTATTCAGATATACGAAATCAGATTACTCTTAACAGTTTTATTGCTGCTCCGCGTTTATTATATGCTTGCTCTCATTCGTTATTCGAGATTAACTCCGATTTTAATTTAAAAAATTTAAATCATTTGCAATATTTTGCGGAATAACAAGACAAATCTTCCGTTTTATCTTACATTAAAGAGGAAAAAACTAGTTAGGGTTTTTTTCTGCATTCTGACGATACTTTTTTTTTTTTTTTCAGGGAAACGGCACTGTGTGCTCCAAAAAGGCTTGCCCTGTTTTACCTTGCGAGTCACATAAATATATTTATAAAAAAGGAATGTGCTGTCCAGTTTGTACAGGTAAGCTTTAAATTTAAAAGTCTGCTTCTATTCCTTTCTTTCCTCCTCTCGTTTTTTGTTTTAATTGTTCTATTGCAATTGTCAAATTTTTGTATTGGCTTGGCAATGCAAGGGGCTTGATATTTCTTTGTTTTTAAAAAAACGCAGTTAAAATGTTTTGACTTTTTTAGTGACAACTAATGAAATGTTTCTTAGAAAGCTGTAACTACTTTTAGACTGAATGAGTATTTTAAAGTACTCATGTAATGGACTGACAGAATTGTAAACTATAATGGACTGAATGAGTATTTCATTTTTTAAATTTTTTAATTACCAAACAGTTGGCCAAAAATTTAGTGGTATATACTATTTTCAAGGAAAATAATGGCAAAATATTTTCCTTTAACTAAAAACTGAAGTTTAGAATAATTTTAAAATTCACCATCATATTCTGCATAAAGCTTAAACGCACTATATAGCAAGAATAATATTCTTTGTATTTTTTGGTCTTATAAGATTTTTTCTTGTCGATCTAGAGATTAGAACATGCTAAGAAACTTTTACTTAACATTGAGCAGAGTTAGATAATCCGGAAAAAATATTTTCTTCATTACAGTTACAGTACAATTCAAACTCGCATAGTATAAGTTACAAACCCTTAAATATAATTGGTGTATGCGTATTAGTTTCATTATAACGAGCTTTTCGGTGAAATATGATACTCGTCCCGCACTTTCCAATCGTGTTTACATGTGCCCCAAGCTTGTTCACATGTGTCCCCTATTGAGGCACATGAGAACAATTGAAGACATTTTTAAAACATTCCATAAAGTAAAGAAATAATTTTTTTAAAAATCCGAAAAAAATCCATGACAAAAAGAAAAAAGGCTATTCAATCATGGGTACTTTTTTCTGTGAGAAATTGATAATATTTTATGAGAAATTAAGAAATGAAAAAAATTGTTTACATGTGCCATCTTTTCCCCTATCCTGTGACTGTAAACTACGGTATAGTCCATGAACACTCACAAGACACGATTGCGTAAAAATGAACAATATTTTCTTGATCTTTTACAACTTTGAGAAATGACATTTCATTGGAACGCTTTCCCAGAAACGTAAAGAAAAAACAAAAAAACAAACAAATAGAAGAAAAGCACTGAGGAAAAACTTTTAAGTATCATAGAAAATTCTTTTTGATGTATTTCCACATATGGATGTCTAAATTTCCTAATCGATTAACTCCACTTTTTAAAAAAATCTTCATTTCTGCTTTATTAGTGCTTTATCAATACTTAGCATGTGAATTTATATTAAAGCTTTGATTCAGTACATTTCTGATCATGTGATGGCAGAAAATGTAACACGAGGGCCTATTTACTCCAATGGATAACACTATCTTCTTCATAACTATTCTTTACTTTTTGTTTTATGGAGTTAGTCGATTTAGCAAGTGAGGCATTCATACATTGAAAAATAAAAATTTACACTAAGATTATCAGGTGGAAAGTGTGGGTCTTTCTGTCTGTTTATGTGAGCAGACAAATGTGCTTCTCACCCAAAGTACACCTCGTTGTGATGTTCTCTGTTTAGACTTCAACAATTTTTACTTCAATGTTAAACAGTAAAACAAACGATCCCTTGGATCCGTCCTTCCTTTTGAGAAATTAGAACGTCCTGCATACTTTAAATTTGTCGCGTTTAAAAACAAATGTATAGCATTTACTCTCCCTTTCGAATCCAAGTTTTGGTTTTGAAGGGGTTCGTATTGAAATATGAGCGCAGAAATCCGAAATGCGTTGTAATTGCAATATTAGGGCACAGTTATGGGTTCTGGGGCTTTCCACTAGTAATTTATCAATCTAAATTCCACAAAACGCACGCTTGGTAGCCTGCGTGCCTTTCAGTCGGAATTACAAAATAATTAACCAAAAATGTTTATATTTGGTACAAAGTGTACTATGGAAAAGAGTATCTAATATACAAAATTTCAAGTTTTTAAGCAAAAAATTAAGAGAGTTATAACACATCCAATATTCCGAACTTATACTTTTAAAATTAATGTTTCAGGTAAAAAAACGATGAAATATCAAACAAACTTCATTGTAAAATGTTCTTCAAACAAAAATAAAACATAATATAAGCGTTGATTAATAAAAAATCATATTTTTTTTTAAAAAATCATAAAAAAAACCTCGCTTTTGCGAAGAAAATCCATGATTGGAAAAATGAGCCACTCTCTATCTCCCAATCTCTTTATGTTAATGTTAAATGAATCCCTATACGAATAATAATGAATACCAAAGCAAAAAATCCCTTCACAGATAATAATAAGCAGAATGTAAAGAGTCAACTACAAAAAAAAAAAAAAAAAGTAATTGAATCAGTTATTAAACAACTAAAAAGTCGCAACTCAAGGTATGACTGGTGGATATTGCTTCTACATTTGAACGAAGCCATTGCCTGTTTGGTGATATT
Source organism: Uloborus diversus (assembly GCF_026930045.1). Lineage (NCBI taxonomy): Eukaryota > Metazoa > Arthropoda > Arachnida > Araneae > Uloboridae > Uloborus > Uloborus diversus. The sequence goes on along the minus strand of NC_072734.1, from coordinate 108,463,269 downwards.
TTGATAGTTGAAATTGTAACCCTAACTTCAGTGGAATAATCTTAAACGCCAGTGGATAGCGTTCATCGTTGACCATTCTTTCTTCATTCCCCTGAAATGACAGTATTAGTATCAGTAAAACAGTTAAGTTGCCGGATCGAGTTCAGCCTTGTCACAATAAAGCTTTTCCCCGCATGTTAAACATTACCAAAATATATTATCAAATTATCATGCCGTGGCGCGAATTTCATTGTTGAAACACGCGGGTTACTCGATCATCGGCAATTATTTATATGAGGATTCGCAGCTGTTTAAAGTTTCTGTTCGGTGTACCGGACGCCAAGTCTGAAGGGGTTAAAGAGAGGTCAGACACCTTTGGAATTACCTTCAAAGTGATGCTTGTATTAATGATTTTGCTCATATTTAAATGTTTATCGAACGGGAATGTGCATATTGAACTTGATTAAATGCATTTCCTAAATATGAACCGGTACATGTATTTCTTGAACCCGCATGAATGCGTTTCTTAAGCAAAGCGCAAATATATAATACGGTGCATAAAAAATGACATCCTCTGAAAGTAAGCCCTGCCCTATCGTATATTTTGCAAGAATATCAATATAAGACGGTCTTATTTTCGGCGAAACACATCATGTTATTCTTTTACATAAATAACGAATGTTTTAATTGATTTTTTTCATGTTTGTTGTTCTGTCTCGTACTTTTCAAATAACTCTTCTGTCTAGGAAAGTAATAGCTTTTTTTTTTTAATTATCAATCCGTTTTACGAAGGTCTTCGAAAAATATTCAACATGGATGGCCGATGTCTGTTGGGCTTGCAGATCTACAAGAATGGTGATTTCTTCCAACAGGATGAATGTACCACCTGTCAGTGCAATGTGAGTAAGGATTTCTTTCCTTTTTTCTTCTTATTTTCTTTTTGTGATCCTTGTAACTTTGACTTGCCTTTTGAAAAATCACTTTCTGACCCCCCCCACCCCCCTACTCCGCTTTGTTTTCTGTTTCGTTTTTTCTTCATTCTTCCTTTCTTTTTCCTATTTCTCTCTCTCTCTTTCTTTTCTCTCCCCCCCCCCCCCCCCCCATCTATTGAGACTCCCTTGCCTGATGTGCACCAAATTTTGTTTGGATAATTATTGCTAGAACAAATTTTTCAAAATTGATTTTTTGTAACAGTTTAAAGAAATTGACATCTAAAGCAGGTACAAAAGTAAGGTTTTCGTGTGTTTGTGTGGGGCAGCACTTTTCGAGAAAACGGTAAGGAAATGAAATTTGGGACACAGATGTGGTTTTTGTCGACAACTTGCACCTTAGATTTTTTTTAATAAATTAATTTTTAAAAATATTTAACAATAACTAGGATAGCTTTAAAAAAAAAAGAAAAAGAAAAAAACTTTTTCTGTTGTTGGTTGGTGGGACAAGCTTTTTAACATTGATGTGTAATAGTAGTACTAGCTGCGTCTCCCGGCTTTGCACAGCCTACCTCGTAAATAAAAGTTATATCAAGCGATGCGTCTTAAACAATCAGGCTTGAACAAAAAAAAAAAAAAGTCAGTAAAATTTTTTGGCAGATTGCGGGAAAGTAACCAAAAAGGAAACATTTTAAATTCTCCGATTACAGGTAAAGCCTCGAAACAAAATCCAAAATTTCGTTTCTTCATATTCGAGAAAAAAATTGCACCACACCTTTCTTCTCAATGATTTTCTTCACGGTACAAATTTTAATAAAAGCATTGTTGTGGAAAGTTGAGATGAAGCACCGAATAATAATATGAATGAAGGAAAGCCTTCGATAAATAGGGATTTTATGTCAAAATCTAATAGCCATAATTAATAGTTTTTAATTGATATCTCCGCTAATTATTATCGGAGGATTATGTTTAATAGCCAAACATAAAGACGGGAAATACACAAATCTATTGACGGTTCGATTGTCAGTTCATTGGCGTTCAGGAGAAGTAACTCGGACATGGATGAATACTGTTTGACCACGGATTGTATGGAAAGACCCACATCCTTTTTACAATCGGAAATGGACGAATCTATTATTTTTTAGCGATGCCAGCTTTTGCAGAAGCAGAGTCTCATTCAAATGAGCGGAGTACCAGCATCAAATTTTTACTTTTCCCCTCATTCAGATGGAATCGCCTTATCTGGACGTTTGAAAATTCCATACAATCCGTGGTTCGACAGTACATAGATATTTACGTCTTATATAATTAAAAACCGAGCGTATGTATCTATGTATGTATCTATGCATGCATGTATCTATGTCCAAGTTTTTTTTTTTTTTGACTTATCTCGGGCATGTTTAGCAATGCTAAACAACCCCCATGAATCCAAATATCTGCAAAAAATCCAAGAACAGCAATGGGTCACTAAGGACCTCATCCTTCGTAAAACCCAAACAAGATAGAATGTGCTCAGGTGAAACCTCTCCAGCAGAGCACCAGTGACACTCCGGAAAAGTCTTGATATTCCCAGAGAATCTAAGAGCTTTTGTGTGGCCACTCAGGAATCTCGAATATGTTGTCTGGAGGAGTCTACCCTTGAGTCTAAAGGACTCACCAGGACGTTTTGCAAAATACCAGGCGTGTCTGGGAGGTGTTTTAAATTGGCGATTGAGCTCCATTTTTGAAATTGTGGAGATCTCACTGAAAGTAAGATCTCCACAAGGGCTCACACCCTCCGCAGCAGCAGATCTAGCCAAAAAGTCAGCCCTTTCGTTACCCTCAACTCCAACGTGGGAAGGGATCCATTGAAAGTGAATTGTATGTCCTAATGAAAGAGTATGTAGTAGACTCAGAATGTCCAGGCTGGTCTTGTCGCCCACATTACTCCAATTAGCGAGGTGCTGAATTGAGGCACGACTGTCAGTCAAAATCCAGATTTCCTGGAAACACTCCTCCCGCTGAACAGCACACTGTAGACCCTTCCTGATAGCAATCAGTTCTGATCTAAATACTGAACAGAAATTCGGGTTTCTGATTTTAAATTCCAAGGCCCCAGAGGGAGTAGGAATGAATACTCCACTGCCCGAAACGCCATCTTCTCCCCGGCTTCCATCTGTATAGATTTTCAAGGAGAAATGTGGTATATTATGTATAGTTTCCAGGGCCATTTGTTTAACTAGGTCCGGTGGATCTGAACTCTTGATCACACTAGTCAGGAGCTCGTCATGGAAATAAATTCCCTCAAGCTCCAAACCATCTCCTGCGTAACCCAGGAAATGTGTTTCCACATCGGAGGGAGGTAAGTTCAATGACCTTGCATAGGAGAAGGGGCTATGTTTCTTCAAACGAGTATTATCATTCCATGCAAGAAGGTAGGCTGAAGTCCGGTGTTGTTCTCTATAACTATATAATTTGCTAAAATACCTTGTAAGGCCACACTGTCTTCTTTTTGCAAGGGCAGGCAAGTTGCTCTCAAAGAGATGTCCAAGTTACTTCTCTCGAACGACAGTGAACTGACGATCGAACCTGGTATCGATGGATTCGTAATCTTCCCGTCTTTTTGTTTGGCTTTTTAACATAATCCTCTGACCGTAATTAGCGGAGATATCAGTTGAAAACTATTAATTATGACAGATTTCGACATAAAAGTCTTATTTTTCAAAGGCTTTCCTCCATTTAAATTATTATTCAGTGTTTCATCTCAACTTTCCGTAACAATGCTTTTATTAAAACTTGTAGCGTGAAGAAAATCATTGAGAAGAAAGATCTGTTGCCATTTTTTTTCTCGAATATGAACAGATAAATTTCTGGCTTTTGTTTTAAAGGCTTTTCCTGTAATCGGGGGATTTAAAATGTTTACTTTTTGGTTATTTTTCCGCAATCTACTACAAAATGTTGCTTTTTTTTTTTTTTTTTGTTCAAGCCTGATTGTTGAACACGCGTCACTTGACGTAACTTTTATTTTAGAAGCAGACCGTGCAAAGCCGGGCGAAGCAGCTAGTAGGTACATAATACGCTCAGTTTTTAATTATATTTGATTATTATAACTCGATGCTTTTTAATCGTTGCCAAAAGCAAACATGAAACATAATTAATTATGACGTTTTTAAGAAGAAAATAAATATTAATTTCAAGGCTGAACACAAGCAAAAACAGATTTGTAGTTTTGGGGGGTTTGAAACTTTTAAATCAATACATGTTTTCTGGGCTTTTTCTTTCTTTAAATTTAGTTTGTGTGGTTCATTTCATTTGCTCTATTTTAATGGGATATTTTAAATGCTTTTTTAATACTTTTATTTAGTTTTTAGAAACTTTGTTACTTTTTTTTACTTTAAAATTATATGAAATAAATTAATAAGTTTTTTTTTTAAAGCAAACATAGGTCTTCTTTTAATCCTTGCTTGTAAAAAAATTCAGGATATGTCTAATCATGCTCGAGCCGTAACCCAAACAAGTCGAGAAAAAAAAAAAGAGTCTGGGAAAAAGTGTTTGAAGGAGCCGAAAAAATACATGACATTCACCATATACAAAATCCTTTAACTGCGAAAAACTATATAGAAAAAGTTGAAAATATTTATCCATTTTCAACGTAAATAATTCCCAACGTATATCTTTCTTCGAGAAAGGATAAAAAGCCTTCTAAAAATAATAATCTTTATGAGTTCCATTTTTCCCTCATTGGCCTCTTCTGTGTATAAAACTTTGACTGGCGTTGACAAATACCAGATCTCTGAGAGGTAGCCGGAGCAGATGGCATGTATGTGGATATATATATATACATATGGATATGTATTAAGCTCTTGCTGACAAGTAGCACTCCGTGCGTGGTTTATATAACAAAGAAATGGTTTTGAAAAATCAGTTCTCGTGAGAGTGAAGTAGATATGATTTATTATGTTTCTCTCGTGTATTTTTTTAATTGGAATTTTCTCATAGTTTTGAAAATATTATGGGAAGCGTTAATTTTACTTTCTTCATTCAACTTTTTCAACTTTTTTGCACAGAGCACTCTTAGTCAAATTACCGTACTTTCCTACAAATTCACTGAAAACTGCAACTTATTAGTACAACTTACAAAATATTTTCGTTTTTGCAAATAGCCCACCACAATTATTATTATTATTATCATTATTATTATCATTATTGCTTTTTTTTATCAGTTACTCTTTTATCGTTGTTACTATCATTATAATTATTATTATTAGCATCACTATCACAAAAACTATCATTGCTTTTATGTTTATCATTATCAATATTTCTGTCATCATCATCGTAGTTATTACTATTATTATTGTACAAAAATTCCCAATTTCGTGATTATTATAATTATCCTTATTTCTATTATTATTATTGTTGTTATTATTATTCAAAATGAATTTATTGATTGATTGATCGTCTTTTAAAATTCTGAAAATTTTAATCAAAAGTTTTTTCAACAGAAATTTCAGCTTTTGACTGAACTAATTATGATGTGATATGAAGATCCTCGAAGCAAAAGCGGCTAGAGTTTTTCATTAAGCAATAAAATTCAGACAATATTAGCATTTTTTTTTCAATAAGAAACTTTTGAGGTGCAGACTTTAGAACTACAAATATGACTCACTTTTAAAAAATGCAATGAAAGTAGATCCCGGGGTTAAGAGTATCGGGTAGATGTTTAATATCGTTTTTATTTTATACAGTGAAAAATGCCTAAACAACAAAAAAAAAACGAATATCTTTTCTATTAATTTTAATATTTTGATTACTGTATTTTCTATTTCTGCTCCATGGCAAAAAAAAAAAAAAAAAAAGAATCGAAACTTTTTAATGCTTTTTTTTTTCACTTCATATTCAAATGTTCAACATACTACTGAAGTTTTTCAGAGCATAATTTATAGCTTTAATCTCGTTTTGGAAGATACGTCCCATTTTCCTCTAAGATTTTGATTTATGTGCTGCATGCTAGGGTCAAGACAACTCGTCCTATAAACAACGTTTTTTTGTATTTGATCCATAGAGTTTGTTACTAAATTGCTAAAACCATTACAAGGGTTATAATTAATTATATGATTGCTAGCTTTGAAAAAAAAAGTTTTGTTGAAATGTACACTTTATTTCAGTTCTATTACTGGTGCAACTCTCAATGCAGAGGGTAGCAGGGGTGCCCACAGGGGGGATCATAGTGCAAGTTGAGCCATCTAATTTTTTTTTTTTTTTTGGAGGGGGGGGGATAATTTTTTTTTTCATTTGCTTATTTTAATTTATTTATTGATTTATTTTTAATTTTAAACATTTATTTTATTTTATTTTGTTTATATTTTATTTCATTTATTTATTTAGTTTGTGTATGTGTGTGTTTCATCGGCGTAGCACAGAACTTTTCTAATAAAATAATAATTAAAACTAAATAAATAAATAAACAAGTAAATAAATAAAAAATGTTTGAAAAAAAATAATAATATGAAAGAGAGCTAAAAATAAAAAAGAGAAAGGTTTAGAAAATAGGGGGAGGGGGATTTACGCCATTGAACTTGGGTGGGATGGGCACCCTGGAGGGCAAGACCAAAAACTTGCCATGGTGCACAATGAATATGTTAAGATGACAGCAATCAACCACAGAGCAAATGTCCTGTCTTAGAAACAAAAAAATTAATTGGGAAAACGTTAATGCTTTTCCATTCGGCAAATGCTGGTGACTCATAGCTTAATGGCTATCATAAATGTACCACACGCACTCTGCAAGGACCGAAAGCTGTAGCAGAGACCCCTCCAGAGATTTATATTTTGTCGGTGTGTAGATACAAAATGGTTGATTTAAATGCTGAGTACTCGAGCGTCCATCTTGTACTCAGAGGCACAGCAAACAGTAGAAGTGATCAAAATGAAGCGAAAGATAAATATACTGGTAAATTTAAATTGAAATGAAAAAGAAATAAAACTATCTTTTTACTAGCTGAGATTTTAACCTTATCGTGTGAGAGGAAACGCGCTGAATATGATATTTTTCTCTTAATTTTGATTTCTAAGTATAAGGTGGAAAATTATTTTAAGTGTCGTTTGACAACTTTCAATGATGCATTTAATTGAAATTGCCTCAGATATAAATCTTGAAAGCCAAAAATCTCGTTCTTGTTCTTAAATATTCTCTTTTCTCCGAAAGATAATATGTGATTAATTTTAGCAAATGACACTTAATAGTACGGTGTATTATAGGTCAGCCTTAGCATCAAAAGCTAAGCTGATTTGTTTAACACGTGGCCTTTGCTGAGGAATGACCCCCCCCCCCCCCTACGAACGCGCCTACGATGTTTTGTATGAAAAATTTCTGAAACTACTTGGGTGTCGGTAAAAAGCACCAAATCGGCCAGGAATAATGCACCTATAAGGCATAAACGTTACTTAATTTCATAAGCAATTATTATTTATTTATGTATTTATTTCTCATTTTGTTTGAACACAATGTGGATGGATAATACTGTCGATGGTTTAGGGGCCTTTGTGTGTGTGGGTATGTGTGCGCGCGCGCTGGTATGTTCACTTGTGTCTGTGTCTGTGTGCGCGCTGGCTTATGAGTTTGTGTCTATGTGTAAGCGAAGCTTGTGTGTGAGTTTGTGGCTGTGTGTAAGCGAGCGCTTGTGTGTGAGTTTGTATCTATGCGTATGCGACGCTTGTATGTAAGTTAGTGAATGTGTGTAAGCGAGCGCTTGTGTGTGAGTTTGTGTCTATGTGTAAGCGACGCTTGTGAGTGAGTTAGTGAATGTGTGTAAGCGAGCGCTTGAGTGTGAGTTTGTGTATGTGTGTAAGCGAGCACTTGTGTGTGTTCTTGGGTATCCTTGTGCATGTACGTGTTTGTGTGCACGCGTGTGTAAGTGTCAATTGAAAAAGTGCCAGTTGAGAAAGAAAAAAAACGCTCAATTCTATACATAGAAACATAAAGGCACTGTATCCGCAAATTATTCTTTCTTGATAAATAAAATGTAAAAAAATCGTAACAAAATTTCACATTTCTATTTCCGATATAAAACCCGAAAACGGATGGGAGCTCAAAAATGTCTGCCGCACACAGTAGTTCATCATTTCACGAGCTTTCTTCGCCACCATTAATCACGACATAAACGCGGGTGCTCTTGTTCGCAATTCTGTGTTTTCTTAATATGAATATTATGATGATGTAAGTGCAATGGGTCCTCCGCCTTTTTGCGTGTGAGTCAATACCGCCAAACCACAACCATGTTTTCCCCTTTCCGCTTCATTTGCATCGTGACTCATTGGCCACAAGTTGAAGCATCAGGTTAATTGTTCCACTGGCGGTTTGTTTCGGGCATTTTTAGACCCAGACAGAAGCTGTTAAACTAAAGCTCATAGGCTGTTTTTCAAAAATGAATACTGTTACTTACTGCTCTATTTCTGCACCATGTCCCAAAAATATTGGCAAATATTAAAAAGGACATTTCAAGCTAAAATACCTTTCATGAATTTTCAAAAATAATTCACATGCATTTTTTCGATTGAGTTTTTCGATTTTGTAGCAGAAATTATTAGAGAATTGTGTAGGAATTTTAAAAAAATAAATAAAATCGCCTTTCCCATAGTTGTAGACATTGTCTAACTTTACTTAGAAACACTTTTTTTTTTTGAACCAGACAGTTTTTACTTTAAGTTTTTTAAAGTGCATATCTTTTCTGACTCTAGTTTCTTTGGCATAATTGTTTGGCTAATTTACAAATAATAAATTAATATTTGCATGAATTCAACAAAACGCTTTAGGAAAACGTGGTTTTGAAACAAATGAAACTTTGTTCGAGATTTGCACTAATTTCTCGATGCAAAAAGCAATGGATTTCATTATTTTTCTAGGTTTAAATGGGCAAAATATGAACGTCTTCGGAAGCGTTCCGAATAAATTAGGAAATAGGAAGTATTTAAAAAAAAAATAAATAACAAATAAAATTTATAAATTTTTGGGGTAAAAAAAAGCGGTGCAATAGAATGTAACCTAAAAAATAAAAGTTTTATATTGAGAGAGTTTGTGCATAAAAACGGAAAATTAAAATTGATTCAACAAGAACATAAAATGAAGTTAGAATAAATGATAATTGACGACAAAAAAATCATTAAAAAATGATTTTTAAAAAATGGATCAACATTAAAATAAATAACGTAGAAGTTGTTTTGATCTTAATCCAATTTTATTTTTTCCAACTGAAATCAAGTTCCGTGAAAGTGCTGCATGTTGGCTTCTTTACTGTGCTAGTATTACTACAAGGAAAACTCTTTTACAGTACTGAGATTACATGTGAAGAACCACTTGAAACTATCGACTGATTGAATCAAGGTTGCCAAATAAACAATGCCAGCTCGTATCTGCTTAAGGGGTTTCAACAAATGATTCTCGCCTTGAGGGGGGAGGGTTTATGTAATCGTGATAAACCGTGAGAAGTTGGGGTGCCCATCTCCCCCAAGTTCAGTGGCACAAATTCTCCCCTCTCAACCTTTTTTTTTTTAATTTTTTTAGCTCTCTTTTTTATGTTATTTATTTATTTTTTAATCTTATTTACTTTTATTTATTATTATTATTTTATGAGAAAAGTTCTGTGCTACGCCAATGACATACAAACACACACACACACAAACTAAATAAATAAATGAAATAAAATATTGACAGAATGAATGAAATAAAACAAAACAAAATAATTTAAATAACAATCAATCAATAAATTTAAATAAATAAAAAAAATCACCCCCCCCCCAATTTTTTTAAGGCACAACTTGCGTCATAATCCCCCTCTGTGGGAACCCCTGTTGAGAAGGGGAACGAAGGGGGTGAAGGAGTTGTGACATCACATATTTGGGTTGAAACAAAAGCATTTTTTAGAATAAAATATATGTTAAATTCAAAAACTTGACATGCGATAAAATTAAAGGAGCGAGTAGAATGAAGTGTGACACTTTGTAACAAAGGGAGGGGGGGGGGGTAAATATGTGAAAAAAGTGCGAGATCATTTATGGACAGTCCCTTAAAAGGGATGCCCTGCTTACGCTGGAATCATTTCATTGCGCAGTTGCTGTTTTTTACGTTACTGTACAAAGTTTATTTGTATGGATTTTCGTTTATCCGGATTGCCTTTGATTACAATTGGTATTGGTATATAAACGAGGTTGTACAATACTTATTAATAATTTTAATCGAGAATGCCATCTTTGGCCAACATTAATGAAATACTAGAGACATAAAATATTTTAGTGACAAATAGCTAAGTTCGAGTACTATTTTAAATAATGCAAAAATCATGATTACTCCTAAAATTGAATTTTCCTTTTCTTCTTTCCTTCATTATTTTCAATTGTAGTTTAAATATTTTTATAACTTCGTATTTCATTTAAGGGTACTTAGAAATATTTCACGCTGACCAGTGGCGTCGCTACGGGCAGGGGGATCCACCCCGGGTCTCACCCGTCTGGGGGGTGACACCCAAAGTGAAATTGCAATTATTTTAAAAGTATAAAGCTAAAATGCATTTTTAAGACTACAAATTTGAAATTTTTCCCGGGGGGGGGGGTCAATACAAATTACCGCCCCGGGTGTCACCCATGCTAGGTACGCTACTGACACAGGTTTATGTACAGTAAAATGTCAGTTACTTGTTTGAGGTTATTAAACATATGATAGTAACTACATGCCATATACATCAGACAGCCCCCGCTCAGACCCAGACAGAGCCTCCAGCTCGGTTTTGTCAGACTGATGAGTTCTAATAAGGACGAAATTGCAGTCTCTGAATGTAGTAACAACCGAACTGTCTGGCATAGTGCGTGTAGTTCTGGCCTTAGCCATGGCTTAGGGACGGTAACTTACTCTTTTTCAATAAATAAATATTTAGCAGTTCGTTGACCTTTAAAAAAAGTGAGACGTAAATCAATACAAATCGAATGTATTTTAGTGATTTCATCAATAATTCTTTTGTTTTGATGGCCATAGGATTCTACTTTGTTCTGTGAACGAAAATCTTGTCCTCCTCTTGATTGCTACGCAGGACAGCAAGTGAAGGATCCGGAAGAATGCTGTCCTCGTTGCAGATCACCAGAAGAGAAAAAGGCAGTCTGCTCTTTTCAAGGAAAAATAGTAGAGGTACGTAATGAGTAAATATGCATACGATTTATCATACACTCTCACCAATTAACCATTATAAAGAGCCCAAAGTTACTCCTAAAGTTCTGATTTTAGCTAGGTTTCTTTTCTTTCCATTTATCGGTACGTCAGTTTTCTTCAAATCGAGAAACTTTTGAATATCATTTTTTCGTAAGTGATAGAGTTAGTTCAAAATATTTCTTTGAATTTACATTACATTATTTATGTATTTATATTACAAAATGGACATGATGATTTTATTTTTCTTTGAAAGAAGCTTCAAAATTTTACGGTAAGTAAATCAGCAGCCAAGAAATAATTTAGCAGATATTTTATTGGGCGTCGTCCATATTAAAACCCAAAAGATATTTGAATGGATTAATTTCATTATTTAATTCACAGATTTATGTGCTTGAAATTTTGTTTTATGTTAAGTTTTATATTAAATCAAAGAGAACCTCAAAGTCATGTTTTTAAAACTATACGATTTAATTTTTTGAGAGTCTAATTTGTAAGGTCCACAGTCGCAAATATTAATACTTAAAGACGTTAATAACAAACTTTTATTATTTGTTTAGTAAATATTTGAAAAATTGCTTTCTTTCGTTTCTTCTGATATTAATTTAAAAAGCTTGCGCCATAGCAGGTGCCAAATTGCTCGCCGATTCAGTACTTTTTATTGGCATTCAAGCAGTATCAGAAATCTTCCGTACCCAAAGAATTTCAGCATGACTTCCCCCACCCCCTAAAATGCTGGTCCCAATCCACCCCTAATTGTGTTGCTATTGCTAACAATAACTATTGAACTATGATATAAATGTATGAGTTTTCTCAAAAAGAAAGAGAGGAAGAGTAACTTGGGGAAAAGTCTGGGAAACAAGGACCTGAATTTCGTTTCATCGCTCTAAAGTCTAGCTTTCGTTTTTCTTCAGGATGGTCATCAATGGCGGATGGAGAAATGTACAGAATGTGTCTGCAAGGATGGACAGGTGCACTGTGCGGTGGAACCCTGTGAATCCCCACAGATCACGTGCCCCCGCGGGCAGACCCTCAAAGCCAAACCCGGAGACTGCTGTCCGTCTTGTGTCGAAGGTGAGAGAAAGAGTTTTAATTGGGACAAACAGTCATCCTAAATAATTTTGTTTCTTGGGTCAAAGACTTATACAGTGTCATCCCGAAGCATATAAAAAAAACCTTTACTTTGCTAGAGAGCATGTAAAAATTTGGAGACTGCTGATTGAATGCCACGTTAATAACGTCACTCATCTCCTTTATGCTTATTTCACGTGCTCTTATTGTTTTTTTCATTTCGAAACAGAATCTTTCAGACATTATTAGATGGAGGGGAGGGGCTAATAACATTAAAACGTGAAAAAAGAACTTCTTAGCAGCGAAGTTTGTTATTTTTCGTTGGATAAGAAAAAGAAATATTGCCGACATATTTGCGTTGCGTAGCCTATCAGGAGTCCTAAAACTATTAGCAGGTCTCTAGCAGAGTTAAGTTTGTTTGTAAGCCTTCCCAAAGGTTCGAAGAGAGGAACAAGTAGGAAAGAAAAATATCAAACCCGGACGTACTGTATAAAGTCGTAGCTCTAAAATCCGTTAGACCATAGTGGTTCCCAATCTGTGGACCCCCCCCCCCCAGTGTCAACCCCAGGGAAGCATAAAATAATTTATTTTAAGCAGGGGCAGACTGGGTCCCGCAAGAGGGCGCCAACCTTGGCTCCAAAGAGCGCTGAAAAAAGTGCAGAAAGTTTAAAAAAAAAAAGAAAAAAAGAAAAAACGATGGTACACACGTTTACACGAATTTAAAGAAAAGAAAAAAAGTCTTACGGGTTTGTAAGCGCAAAAAAAAAAAAAAAATAATAATAATAATAATAATAATAACAATAATAGTAAGGCAGTTTCACCAATAAAATAAGATAATTTTTTTTACAAAAATTTAAAAAATAAGAAAATTTGCAACAAAAATAAAAATAATAAAATAAATTAAAATTTTTTTTTTAAATAAATAAAAAAGGTGTTCAGGCCATGGGCGCCCATATACAAAATTGTAAGGGGAGCTCAGATATTTTAACCATGGTTCAGCAGGATATTTTCCCCATGGAAGCAGATTTCAGGACAGATTAGAGTCATTAAAATTTGACATTTTTAATTACTTATTCATTAATGCCTGGAGAACAAATGTTTCTACATTTTTGCAAAGAAAAAAATAATGAAAGCAAGGAAGATCTAATTTCTAAGGGGGGGGGGCTCGATCCCCCCCTTTGCCCCCCTGTATGGGCGCCCTTGGTTCAGACATGAGGGCGCATAGGCGGGAGGGTGGGCCAGTCCGCCCCTGATTTCAAGGAGACACGCAGCTGTTATCGTTTTTAACACACACATAATTGGTACCCTATATACGCGTAATGTTAAATTGCTGAAATTTATGTATCTTTTTTTCAAAAAGTTTAATAATAGAAACTTACAATTTTTTCAGTATTTTCAAGAGTCATGACTCTACCGAAGTAAAATTTTCAAGCAATTTTGTTTACTTCATCTTTTATTAAATTCTAATCAATAGTCACTTCTTAATTGAAAAAAAGACCGTTTTTTACGATAAAGACAGCTGAATAGGAAAAGTTCGAGTGCAAAAGCAAAAACTTCACTTGAGTATAATTATGAACATATGAATGCAATGTGGTAAAAACGGAGTAATATTAGTCCAGTCAATGAATGTTCAAAAGAGGGGTGTAGTGTGCATGGAATATGCGAGTGTTTTAGACTTCAGAATATAATTAGGGGTGGTTAGTAACATACTAAAAGTCCCCGCTCCTAGGGGGTGAGCTAAAGGTGGGAGGGAGGGGGAAGGCACTTTTGGGGAATTTTCGAGTAAATCTCGAACACGGTGAAAAAAAATTGTTTGAAACATAAATTCAAGCCCACTTAACTTCCCATAAAATTGTTTCTGCACATATTTGTCAAATTTTAATGGTTCTCGAGGTATAAGTTATTTAAAATCCATAATTTTCGGAGAAATCATATTTATCGTGCAGTTTTCGTCAAACATTTGCTCCTAGTGCCTTCCAGGATCGTTAATCATAAAAATTGTCGTTGAGGAAGTTGTATAGCTTGAAATTTTCTTCAATTTGATATGCTACTCTGCTACTTTTTCTTCAATCAGTCAAAAGTTTTTGAATTTATAACATGCACCCTTATGGCAAAAATGGGAAACTTGCCATACGCAAACATCAAACTGGCTCGCGAAGATCGCGCACTTTCTCTTTTCTCAATGACTTCGACAGTCCAGATTAGCAATAAAAAGTTGTTTATATAGTCTTGCTTTTCAAACGAATTTTCATTTCAGCTTGAACACGAGGCGATGGCGGGTGACCTTGAAGCGGAAACACAATTTTTATCATTTGTAGCATATAGAATCAGCCAGAAAGCGCCATGTAGTAAGAGATGATCCTATCAATTTCAAAATAACAACAAACATCCTAATACAAATGATACAAATTATCTTTCCGTTTCAAGGTCACCCACCATCTCTCCGTGGTCAAGCATTACCGAAAAATCAGATGAAGATTTAGAGAATTATATGCAGTATGAATTAGCTCCCAATTTCGATTCGAAATTAGCTCCAAATTCGAGTTTGGGGGGGGGGGGGGAAAGCTTCATTGAGTCCAAGGTACTTAACCAAAATGCCGTATTTGCGGACTGACATTTGGCCAGGAGACGACAGGCAAACGAACGCACATACCAACTCTCTGGTTTATTTTTATCGGCGATAAGTGTAGAATTATTATAACTTTTATTCAGTGATTTAAAGGCCCTGTTTTCAAAGCAAAATGTTGTTACTGGGACTTAAATAATTTTCACCTATCAGTAACCAATATCATAAATGTTATCTTTTCATTTTTAATTCTTGTCTTATGACCATTCGCCTTTTCGATAGTAATACTAATAAAAATTAGTGTATGTTGTCAAAAATGAATCAGCAATGATAATAATAATAATAGCTGCTGTTATTATTGCATCTAAACGCAGTACGTTTTGCTTTTCAGAAGATGGTATCTGTACAGTATTTGGAGACCCACATTATAAAACATTTGATAATAAAATGTTCAACTACCAAGGGTCGTGCAAATATGTCTTAAGCAAAGACTGTGTCAATAGAACTTTTTCAATAGAAGTGTTGAACGAAGCACGATATTCTAAATTGTTTTCCTGGACTAAGTCCATCACTATCAAGGTAAGTTAAATGTGGTTAGTAAAATTACTTTTATAAATTTCCATTTGAAGACTTGCCTCTTCAAAAGAGGGAATATAAAAAGAGGATACAGACATGCTTTTAGTTATATGGTTTAAATTGCTTTTAACTAGCTAGGTTAGCTGTTCCCAAAGTGGTCCTCCATTGACCATCTAAGGATCTATCTTCTTTTTTTCTTCTTGCTAAACCTAACTGATCTGAAATCAGATCAGATCTATGAGTTCATTCGCACTCAATCTCTTCAGCACCAGAACAGGTATATCCAGTCTATCCAGGTCTATTCAGGCCAGAACTGAAATGACTGTTTTTGATAGAATTCTATTAATTAATTTATCTGACAGGTGATAAGAATTCTGTTGTTTATGTTCATAACTGAATTCTCCTTTAGACTGACTTTTTACTAATTATTAATGCAATAGTTTTTTTACGAGGGCAAATCAAAAAGTCTTTGCGCCTATTTTTTATTCGCCAAAAACAGGTGCATGCAAGTATTTACAAATACAGGTAGCGTACTACGTACCTTACATTATTTCTGCACATAGTCAACATACTGGTTCAGACATTTGTCCTATCGCAGCACTCCATTACAGATCCCCCTGTCGTAGAATTCATTCGACTGCCTGTGGAATCACCGTCAGACCGCGTTCTTGGTTTCTGTCCCGCCAGAAACTTCTTCAATGGACCGAAATCGTAAAAATCACTAAGGGGAAGGTCTGGACTGCAGGTGCATTTCCCTGTGAATTGCTATGGGCTTTTGTCCCTTGCTCGAAACAAAATGAATAACACTTCCCTGTTCATAAGCTGTGGACCGTCTAAAGAACAACCGCCATCTGACTGATAGTAGCTTTCGCATCGGAGCAAAAGGCAGATACGGCTGGTACGGTTCAAGGAACGGTCACTCCAGGGAATGTATATGTTCACTTTGTATTGACAGCCATATTTTGGCTTAAAAAAATAGGCGCAAAGACTTTTTGATTTGCCTTCGTATATAGATGTGGAATTTGAATTATTTAACAAATCAATGGACTGACCTTTAATATTTTTCTTCCTAATTAAGGCAAATGGCACAAAAATTCGTCTGGGACAGTACATGAAGATTCATGTCAACCATAAACCTGTGAAGCTGCCTTACATTGAGCAGGACATTACCGTGCTTCAAGAAGATAGGAATGTCATGCTTAGAACAACCCTTGGTAAGACCAATAATTATTCCACGGCGACAAGAAATAACTTGAACAAAATAAAATACATTATAATTTTAATGCTGGAAAATATTACAACCAATCTAAATCTTCACAAAATAAATAGTACACTCTTGATCATCTACGAAATTGGGTGGCACTGGTACCGCGGATAACGAAAATCGCGAATAAACCGTAGAAAGATTTAAAATGAGGGGTAAAGCAGATAAAAATTGTTTTTTGCTTAAAAAATGATCCTTATATATTATTTCTGTAGCCTGTTTTTGGTTTCTACGCGAGATCTTCCTCAATTCTTGATCGATTTCTTTTATTTACACCTTATTTTAAAGCTTATCGTGCATTCTACTGACGAAAAATAGACCCACGGTCTAAAAATTGTTTTTTTTTCTGCCAAAACACCTGTTTTAAAGAACCAGAATGAGGTTTTCGGTTAAATTTATAACTTTAACTTGCACTATGACCGACAGAGCTGAATAGCTTGATCGGCAGAGCGTTCGACTGGTAACCAGGAGAATGTGTGTTCGGGCCCACGTCCGGACAATCTGCATCAAAAAAATAGAGAAATATCGCGCATTACATGAGCACTTAATAACCATGAATAACAAATATGAGGGAATAATACAGATGAGATCGAAACGCTCTTTGCTGTTATGAAAACTGGATGCAACGTGTAGCTTCATTGTAAGCTTTTTTTTTTCTTTTTTCAGCTTTGGCTTCGGTAAGAAATGTAAAGCATTAAGTAAGCAAAAATATAAAGTATCAGGTTTAAGATTTCAGACTACAGTGAAATTGTTTTTTGTTCAGAAAAAAAAAAATCGTATATTGAAATATAGATATTTCTAATGAGTTTTTCACTCTTTGTACAAATAAAACAATTACTACCTCAATTTGAAGGGTAAACTACATTTTTTTTCTTCTTTTTGTAAAAAACAAATAGCATATCAAATTTTTACTACTTTCGAAAACCTACGCTTAAAAAAGAGCTTAGTTCAAATTATTTTGTATTTTAACCGTGCTGTTAAATGATGAACACGTGCTGCCATCTAAGTCATAACGGTTCAAGCAGCCTGCAGGAACAAATTGTAAAAAATTTCAAAAATAAAAACATTTCTCTTCAATATCTTATCTTATATATTATTCCCCTCTCACTTTAAAACTTATGAGGAAGACTAATGACGAAAAATAGACTTACGGTCGAAAAATCAAGTTTTCGGAAACGCCCCTTGCTGTTGCAAAACCTTGATGCAGCCTGAAGTTCTTATGCAGATTTTTTTTTAAAGAAAAGTTCTAATAAAATTTTCCAATTTTTTACGTCGCTTTCGGCAAGAAAAATAAAATAAAATTAACCTGTGTGTGTGTGTGTTTTTTTTTTTATTTTATTTATTTTTTTTAAATAAAGCTTAAAAACACTGGACTTCGTTGTTCAGTTAAATTGATAAGTGTTTTTCGGTAGAGCGTTCGGCTATAAACTATCTGAACTTCGGGCAAACTCGGGCTGTCCGACATTATAGCAAATTTACATTAATATTACGCATTACATGTACTCATAACATACAACAGATAACACATGTAATAAAATAAATGCAGTGGGAATGCTACTTGGTGTTTTGACTCCTCTATGCAGGCTACAGTTATCATTCAGATAAGTTGACTGTTAATCGAAGGGTTTCTTCCTGTTTTTTAAAGCTTTGACTCCGTCCAGACCACTACTCCAAATTGAAACTACGAGTTTCACCCAGTAAACCTTCAATTATTTTTTCGAATACGATATAAAACATTAAAATTATTATCAACTTCATTAGTAGGAAATCATTTTCTACTCCTCAGCTTTCGACTGAAAAAAAAAATACATTTTGTCTACGTTCGAAAAATTACACTTAAAAAACGGACTCAGTTCAACTGGTTTTGGTTTTGAATTTTAAATGTTCGATTAAAAGAAAAACATGTGTGGGCATTTAAGCCGTAACGGTTAAAGCAGCCTGCTATGGGAAATTAATCAATATTCCAAAAAAAAAAAAAAATCTTATTTTCAATCTAATTTATTACTTCTCTAGAATGTTTTAATCGCTACGTGAGATCTTCCTTCATTCTTTAATCAAAATCAATGTTGTACGAATAATTTTAAATCGTATCATTCTGGCTAATGACAAAACATTGACGCATGGTCTTTTTTTTTTTTTTTGGTGAAAAGTTATTTTGCTGTTTTTTATTACGCATTCCTTCAATGAATAGCATTCGAAAAGTAAGCCGCAATTCCTAGGTTTGTTGGAGTGTCGAGCTGTTAATCAGAATGGTGCCAGTTCGAATCCGTACCAATAAATATTTCTTTAATGTTCCTTTTTTTTTCGTCGGATGTTCACGTGGGCAGGACTGTATTTGCCACAATCTGTTTTTTCACATGCAAAATTACTGCTTTTTCACGAGTCACTCAGACACACTTTTAATGATATTTATGTTTGCATTTAAAATACGTACAACCAAAAGGTGAGCGATGATCAAATTGTCACAACGTTGTATTTAACGAGGTTTTGTTCGTGATGTCTTCAAATTACATGCCTTCATTTGTGCGTTTACTTTTTTCCGTTTACTTAAATTCGATTACTTTTTTCGGTTCTTTTTCATAATAATCTTCTTTGAAATTTTTAAAGAGAGAAATGCCACGTGAGACGATTCAAAGCAGAGTGCGGAGTTCCGCACGGGTCGACTAGTTGTACTCATAGTACATAAAACATGTTGCCGTGAATATAGGTACGGTGCTGAAAATTATTGCTAGTGAATGCAATTCACGCAAAAACTAAAAAGGGATCGCTTATTCTTGCAAACGTATTTCACATATACACGAGCAAAGTGGGGAAACATATTAACTGCAGCAGATCAAACTCGGTTACACCAAAAAGACAGGAAAGAGGAAGAGAAATTTTTCAAGACTAGTCTGATTATTCGTTTATTTGCGTAAGTAGCGTAGATTTCAGTAAGTATAGTTGTTTCAAAAGTTAAAAATCATTAAGTGGTGTAGGTCTGAAGCAGTAAGATCCAAAAATAAGGTTTCAACGTGTCAGATTTCGGTGACCTTGAAAGGCTTGATGTCATTGGAAGGGAGGAGGAAGAGAGACATAGGGAATATCTAAAAATAGATTTTGCACCAAGAAGTTTAAAGGTGTAAATTTATATACTTTTTAGAAATTTATCGGCGATTTACTTTGTTATTTTGGTGAAAGGTCGCGGGTAATCGGCCCCTCGGATAAGCCGCCCGCGGATAATCGGGAGTTTACGCAACTTTTTGTCTAATATATTTACAAAGTTTCTTTTAGCCATAATACAGAGCTTGAAACGTGTCAAAAAAAATTCGGCTATTTGCCGCAACTCATTTACTGATATTTTGTCCGATTCTTTGCATAAGAATGGGGTCGTTTCCAAAATTTTAAAAGTACTTTTTTCTTTAAAAGCATGCTTAAAAACATAGGATCTGACCATTTTTTAAATAATTTATTTAAGTTTATTATTTTTTAAAAAAATACTTAAATCGGTGCGCTTTCATTGTTTACACTTCTGTCGTGTGACATCACAAATGATGAAGTGCCATTCAATGTTGCCATTAACAGAACAAAATATTTAATTCGCATCTTTACTCACGTGTATTGGCAACGATATGGTCGATAGCAAGCGTAGAGAGCAATTTTAATTCGCTGCTTGATTATCATAACGTGGAAATGTAGTGGAAAGATGCGCCAAATTGCATCATTTGTAACGTCATAGAGACCACGCCTTGTTTTCAAAATCAGACGTTTTAACAAATCAATTTGAAAAAAACTGTTGGAAAAATGAAAGTATTTTCTGGGTTCATGTATTTTTTTTTTTTTTTTTGCTCATTCTATCCATTTCAATGACTAAAAGTAGTACTTTTGACTGAAGGAAACCATCCCATTTCTTTTGGGGTGCCAAAGTTTTATGAGGTTTACCACACCCCCTTGTCTCCAAAA
Organism: Uloborus diversus; assembly: GCF_026930045.1. Taxonomy (NCBI): domain Eukaryota; kingdom Metazoa; phylum Arthropoda; class Arachnida; order Araneae; family Uloboridae; genus Uloborus; species Uloborus diversus. The sequence goes on along the minus strand of NC_072734.1, from coordinate 108,442,774 downwards.
CGGACCAGGCAGAATAATCTATTGGTTTCCAATCTGGGGGTATACGGTGGCCATTCTTGAGCTCAAATGAAGTAACTAAATGTGTCTTGCACCAATCTTGAGCACCTTTAAGGTGCGAATCCTGTTGGAAAGTCCATCTTTTGTTTCCAAAGAACTTCTAGGACTAAGGTAGGTAAGACATCTTCTAAAATGAGTTTATGATATGTTGCTTGATTATTCTTTATCTTTTGATCAACGAAAACAAGTGATATTTTTCCACTAGCACATATCCCATCCCAAACCACAAGATTGTGTGCTAAACTTCATAAAACTTTGGCATGCCTAAATAAAATCCTTATGCAAGGGATGGGATAAAATATCAGTAAGTGAGTTGCGGCCCAGAGCTGAAAATTTTGTGACACGTTTAAAGCTCAGTATTAATTTTAAAGGTAGCTACTACTGTGAAAATTTATAAATATATTAGACGAAATAATGTATTTATTTTTATTTTGAAGTTTGGCCGTAATATTTTCATTGGGGTTAAAGTTATGACTCATTATGTGTGTTCAAGTTATTTCTTGTCACCCTCAACATCAGTTTTTGTTTTTATTGTTATAGTGCGGTGCAGTTGCAAAATTGTGTAACTATCTCATCCATGTGGACGTTAATTAAACTTTACTATACTTAGCACCGTTTCTTGTTTCATTAGGAGGAAGTTAGAAAGCATTATATATCATGGAATAAAATCAGGAAAACGGCATTCGCGATTTCAAGATTGATATTTTGTGGAGTAGCGTTTCTCAACCTTTGTGAGGAAGGGGGGGGGGCGTAGAAGAATTTCAAAGGAGGCGTGAGTGTGTGAAAGATAAAATAAGCAATAAAGCAGACAATAATTTACTCATTTTTGTGGCCACGTTTGAACATTAAATAGCAATGTTAATCCCTCTCGTTAGTGTTGGGAAAGTTACTGATGAGCAAGTCAACTCGATACTACAGGGTGCGGAGAAAGTTCCCACAATTTTGTTTAAAACGTTTTTTTTGGCGTTGAAATCGTGTGTTGGCGATTTATTTGGCACATATTGTTTACTAGCATTAAAAATATTTGAGGTTTAATCATTTGTTCTTTGTTAGTTCATTGAGTTAGTGAGTTATGAATCGTGAAAATGCGTGTTACTGTCGTTGAATTACACAAGAAGGGAATGAAAAAAGGGAATGAAAACAGCCGATATTATTCGAACGATTGGATTCAAGAGTAAAACAGTCTATGACGCTGTGAAACGCTACAAGGAGACTGGAGGGACTGCCGACCGTCCACGGAGTGGTCGTCCAACCACTGCAAAATGCCTGGAATGAGATAACGGTGGATGCGTGCGCGAGCATCGTCGGCAATTTCAGACTGCGGCTCCGTAAATGCATTGAAACCCAAGGAGCCAATTTTGAACAATTGTTATAATTATTTTGTTTAATGTTATTATTATTGTTTCAATAAAGAGTTTTTATTGCTTTAACTTGTTGATTTGTTGATTTATGTGTTAGTTACAGTCTATTGAAATATCTAATAAAATTGTGGGAACTTTCTCCGCACACTGTAATTTTAAGTTTTTCATTCAAGATTTCTCGAAACTAATTATTAGGTTTAATTTCCTTGTAGGTCTAAAAGTGGTTTGGGATGGCAACAGCTATCTGGAGGTATCCGTACCATCTAGTTATAAGGGACTTCTGTGTGGTCTGTGCGGCAACTACAACGGAAATATCAGCGATGAGTTTAAGACGAAGCAAGGGAAGCTAGCGAAAAATCCAGAGGAGTTCGGAAATTCATGGAGAGTAAGTATTTAAATAAAAAACAATTATTTTGGAATGTTTAAAAAAGCGAAATTTCACTCTCTCTCTCTCTCTCTGTATTGATAATATGAAATTTATTATTTTATTGATCGTTTATCAACAGGTAGGCCAAATGAAACGCTGCACGATTTCTCAAACCTCTACGCCAAATATTCGAAGAGAAAACTGGGACGTACACTTAAGAGCCACTAGGGACTGCAATATTTTGAAATCAGCAGTGTTCAAGCCATGCCACAGAATCGTCAGTGCGGTATCTTACTTTGAGTAAGTTAACTTATACTCCTTATATTGCGTTTATGAAAAGATGGACCAGATGTAAGTTTAAAAAAAACACTCCATCAAGCGACGTCAACCGCATGTTTGACGGGAACAATACCAAATCAGCGCTAAGCAGACGGCGACGGCGAATATTGAGTTACTTTTTAATTTGCAGAGAATGTTCCCAAAAATAACAAACCTTCTGGCGATCCATTTGTTCACTTTATGTTCATCTTTTCTCTGAGAAGAGAAGGAAAAAGTGAGGTTAGATGACGATATTAAGCTTGAAAAAAATATCTCTCGCTTTAGGATGTCAATTAAATTTTTGAAACTTATACCTACGATTTCTTTAAACTGCAAACTTTCTTTAAATTCGAAACTTTCTGAAATAGAACAAATATGTCATCAAAAACAAAAAAGCGTTTTTCTGCCATTTTACCCCATAGGTGGGGTAAGATGAAAACAGCTAAAAGTAAACATTAAGAGAAAAAAAATAATACTTTAAAATACGAAAAAAAAAAAAAAAAAACAGATTAAACTGGTAGTACCTGTATTTTCTCCTGTCCCAAACCCTAAACATGTTCGGAGCCTGTTGTCCACCATCTCCCTCGGAATCAGCTCTTCAGTTGGAAAGCGCTCGGCTGGATGGTTCTTATGGAATAATTCTTACTGATTAATTTCCAATGGTACTCTCCATATGTTTAATCATAGCCCCAGTAAATTTCCGCTTACGCTTACGGGCCTTGAGAATTTTTGACTTTTCTGTGTTAGACCGATGCAGTTCATGTATCCACCAATCAATGTCAATGTTTCAAAGATGTTTATTTTTAATTGGACGTCGCCCATTTTGACCGCAAGAGGCGCCATATGGAACCCCTGCATCCACCAATCAATGGCAAAGTAATGAAAATAGGGGTGCCCTGTAGCAAACTCTTTGTTGCCATGGGTTTCAGCGATTGCCACGGCCCCACTGATTCAGTGGCTCTGTGGTCTAACAGACTCCCTAAATATGCAATTTTGCAACTCCGTCAAAGAAAGTTATATCCACTATTAAATGGGCTTTCCTAAATTTAATGTTTCGCTGTTTTTGAAAAAAAAAAAAACAGCTTGTTAATTCACTAATAGTTGATATTTTTGGCAATAAGTGTGTACATA